>NW_027211894.1:12700000-13000000 GCF_036971445.1 Narcine bancroftii
TGATTCCCCATATCTGATTCCCCGCCTCTGTTTCCCCGCCTCTGATTCCCCGCCACTGTTTCCCCATATCTGATTCCCCGCCTCTGAATCCCCAACTCTGATTCCCTGCATCTAATTCCCCAGCTCTGATTCCCCGCCTCTGATTCCCCGTGTCAGATTTCCTGCCTCTGATTCCCCGCCTCTGATTACCCATGTCTGATTCACCGCCTCTGATTCCCCACCTCTGATTCCCCATCTCTGATTCCGCACATCAGATTCCCTGCCTCTGATTCCCCGCCTCTGATTCACCGCCTCTGATTCACCGCCTCTGATTCCCGGCCTCTGATTTCCCGCCTCTGATTCCCTGCCACTGATACCCCGCCCCTGATTCCCCACCTCTGATTCCCCATATCTGATTCCCCGCCTCTGTTTCCCCGCCTCTGATTCCCCGCCTCTGATTTCCCATATCTGTTTCCCCGCCTCTGATTCCCCAACTCTGATTCCCCGCCTCTGATTCCCCAGCTCTGAATCCCCGCCTCTGATTCCCCGCGTCTGATTACCGGCCTCTGATTCCCCACCTCTGATTCCCCATATCTGATTCCCCGCCTCTGTTTCCCCGCCTCTGATTCCCCACCTCTGATTAACAATATCTGATTCCCCGCCTCTGATTCCCCACCTCTGATTCCCCGCCTCTGATTCGCCAGCTATGATTCCCCACCTCTGATTCCCAGCGTCTGATTCCCCGCCTCTGATTCCCCATCTCTGATTCCCCATCTCTGATTCCCCATCTCTGATTCCCCAATTCTGATTCCCCGCCTCTGATTCCCCAGCTCTGAATCCTCGCCTCTGATTCCTTGCCTCTGATTCCCAACATCTGATTCCCCACCTCTGAATTCCCATATTGATTCCCTGCCTCTGATTCCCCGCCTCTGATTCCCCAACTCTGATTCCCCGCCTCTGATTCCCCAGCTCTGATTCCCCGCCTCTTATTCCCCGTGTTTGATTCCCTGCCTCTGATTCCCGGCCTCTGATTCCCCATCTCTGATTCACCGCCTTTCATTCGCCACCTCTGATTCCCCATATCTGATTCCCCACCTCTGTTTCCCCGCCTCTGATTCCCCGCCTCTGATTCCCCATATCTCATTCCCCGCCTCTGAATCCCCATCTCTGATTCCCGGACTCTGATTCCCCACCTCTGATTCCCGGACTCTTATTCCCGGCATCTGATTCCCTGCATCTGATTCCAAGCCTCTGATTCCCTGCATCTGATTCCCAACCTCTGATTCCCCACCTCTGATTGCGCACATCTGATTCCCTGCCTCTGATTCCCCACCTCTGATTCCCCATATCTGATTTCCCGCCTCTGTTTCCCCGCCTCTGATTCCCCGCCTCTGTTTCCCAATATCTAAGTCCCCGCCTCTGATACCCCAACTCTGATTCCCCACCTCTGATTCTCCAGCTCTGATTCCCCGCCTCTGATTCCCCGCATCTGATTCCCTGCATCTGATTCCAAGCCTCTGATTCCCTGCATCTGATTCCCAACCTCTGATTCCCCACCTCTGATTCCCCATATCTGATTCCCCGCCTCTGTTTCCCCGCCTCTGATTCCCCGCCTCTGTTTCCCCATATCTGATTCCCGGCCTCTGATTCCCCGCCTCTGATTCCCCGCCTCTGATTCCCTGCCTCTGATTCCCCATCTCCGATTCCGCACATCTGATTCCCTGCCTCTGATTCTCCGCCTCTGATTCCCCGCCTCTGATTCCCTGCCTCTGATTCCCAACATCTGATTCCCCACCTCTGATTCCCCATATCTGATTCCCCGCCTCTGTTTCCCCAGCTCTGATTCCCCGTGTTTGATTCCCTGCCTCTGATTCCCTGCCCTGATTCCCCATCTCTGTTTCACCGCCTTTGATTCGCCACCTCTGATTCCCCTTATCTGATTCCCCGCCTCTGTTTCCCCGCCTCTGATTCCCTGCCTCTGATTCCCAACCTCTGATTCCACACCTCTGATTCCCCATATCTGATTCCCCGCCTGTGTTTCCCCACCTCTGATTCCCCGCCCCTGTTTCCCCATATCTGATTCCCCGAATCTGATTCCCCAACCCTGATTCCCAGCCTCTGATTCCCCAGCTCTGATTCCCCGCCTCTGATTCCCCGTGTTTGATTCCCTGCCTCTGATTGCCCGCCTCTGATTCCCCATCTCTGATTCACCGCCTTTGATTCGCCACCTCTGATTCCCCATATCTGATTCCCTGTCTCTGTTTCCCCACCTCTGATTCCCCGCCTCTGATTCCCCATATCTCATTCCCCGCCTCTGAATCCCCATCTCTGATTCCCGGACTCTGATTCCCCACCTCTGATTCCCGGCCTCTTATTCCCGGCATCTGATTCCGGCCTCTGATTCCCGGCCTCTGATTCCCTGCTTCTGATTCTGATTCCCTGCCTCTGATTCCCCATCTCTGATTGCGCACATCTGATTTCCCGCCTCTGTTTCCCCGCCTCTGATTCCCCGCCTCTGTTTCCCAATATCTAAGTCCCCGCCTCTGATTCCCCAACTCTGATTCCCCACCTCTGATTCTCCAGCTCTGATTCCCCGCCTCTGTTTCCCCATATCTAAGTCCCCGCCTCTGATTCCCCAACTCTGATTCCCCACCTCTGATTCCCCAGCTCTGATTCCCCGCCTCTGATTCCCCGCATCTGATTCCCAGCATCTGATTCCCAGCCTCTGATTCCCTGCCTGTGATTCCCAACCTCTGATTCCCCACCTCTGATTCCCCATATCTGATTCCCCGCCTCTGTTTCCCCGCCTCTGATTCCCCGCCTCTGTATCCCCATATCTGATTCCCCGCCTCTATTTGCCCACCTCTGATTCCCCACCTCAGTTTCCCCAGCTCTGATTCCCCACCTCTGATTCCCCATATCTGATTCCCCGCCTCTGTTTCCCCACCTCTGATTCCCCGCCTCTGTTTCCCCATATCTAATTCCCAACCTCTGATGCCCCAACTCTGATTCCCTGCCTCTGATTCCCCGCGTTCTATTCCCTGCCTCTGATTCCCCGCCTGTGATTCCCCATCTCTGATTCACCACCTCTGATTCCCCACCTCTGATTCCCCATATCTCATTCCCCGACTCTGAATCCCCATCTCTGATTCCCGGACTCTGATTCCCCACCTCTGATTCCCGGCCTCTTATTCCCGTCATCTGATTCCGGCCTCTGATTCCCGGCCTCTGATTCCCTGCTTCTGATTCTGATTCCCTGCCTCTGATTCCCCATCTCTGATTGCGCACATCTGATTCCCTGCCTCTGATTCCCCACCTCTGATTCCCCATATCTGATTTCCCGCCTCTGTTTCCCCGCCTCTGATTCCCCGCCTCTGTTTCCCAATATCTAAGACCCGCCTCTGATTCCCCAACTCTGATTCCCCACCTCTGATTCTCCAGCTATGATTCCCCGCCTCTGATTCCCCGCATCTGATTCCCTGCATCTGATTCCAAGCCTCTGATTCCCTGCATCTGATTCCCAATCTCTGATTCCCCACCCCTGATTCCCCATTTCTGATTCCCCGCATCTGATTCCCTGCATCTGATTCCAAGCCTCTGATTCCCTGCCTCTGATTCCCAACCTCTGATTCCCCACCTCTGATTCCCCATATCTGATTCCCCGCCTCTGTTTCCCCGCCTCTGATTCCCCGCCTCTGTTTCCCCATATCTAATTCCCAACCTCTGATGCCCCAACTCTGATTCCCTGCCTCTGATTCCCCGCGTTCTATTCCCTGCCTCTGATTCCACGCCTGTGATTCCCCATCTCTGATTCACCACCTCTGATTCCCCACCTCTGATTCCCCATATCTAATTCCCCGCCTCTGTTTTCCCGCCTCAGATTCCCCGCCTCTGTTTCCCCATATCTGATTCCCCGCCTCTGAATCCCCAACTCTGATTCCCTGCCTCTGATTCCCTGCTTCTGATTCTGATTCCCCACCTCTGATTCCCCATCTCTGATTCCGCACATCTAATTCCCTGCCTCTGATTCCCCATCTCTGATTCCCCATATCTGATTCCCCGCCTTCTGTTCCCCGCCTCTGATTCCCCGCCTCTGTTTCCCCACCTCTGATTCCCCATCTCTGATTCCGCACATCAGATTCCCTGCCTCTGATTCCCCGCCTCTGATTCACCGCCTCTGATTCACTGCCTCTGATTCCCGGCCTCTGATTTCCCGCCTCTGATTCCCTGCCACTGATACCCCGCCCCTGATTCCCCACCTCTGATTCCCCATATCTGATTCCCCGCCTCTGTTTCCCCGCCTCTGAATCCCCGCCTCTGATTTCCCATATCTGATTCCCCACCTCTGATTCCCCAGCTCTGATTCCCCGCCTCTGATTCCCCGCATCTGATTCCATGCATATGATTCCCAGCCTCTGATTCCCTGCCTCTGATTCCCAACCTCTGATTCCCCACCTCTGATTCCCCATATCTGATTCCCCGCCTCTGTTTCCCCGCCTCTGATTCCCCTTCTCTGTTTCCCCATATCTGATCCCCGCCTCTATTTGCCCGCCTCTGTTTCCCCGCCTCTTTTTCCCCATATCTGATTCCCCGCCTCTGAATCCCCAACTCTGATTCCCTGCCTCTAATTTCCCAGCTCTGATTCCCCGCCTCTGATTCCCCGTGTCTGATTTCCTGCCTCTGATTCCCCGCCTCTGATTACCCATGTCTGATTCACCGCCTCGGATTCCCCACCTCTGATTCCCCATCTCTGATTCGGCACATCCGATTCCCTGCCTCTGATTCCCCGCCTCTGATTCACTGACTCTGATTCCCCAGCTCTGATTCCCCGCCTCTGATTCCCCGCGTCTTATTCACTGCTTCTGATTCTGATTCCCTGCCTCTGATTCCCCATCTCTGATTCCGCACATCTGATTCCCTGCCTCTGATTCCCCACCTCTGATTCCCCATATCTGATACCCCGCCTCTGTTTCCCCTTCTCTGATTCCCCGCCTCTGTTTCCCCATATCTAAGTCCCCGCCTCTGATTCCCCAACTCTGATTCCCCACCTCTGATTCCCCAGCTCTGATTCCCCGCCTCTGATTCCCCGCATCTGATTCCCTGCATCTGATACCCAGCCACAGATTCCGTGCCTGTGATTCCCAAACTCTGATTCCCCACCTCTGATTCCCCATATCTGATTCCCCGCCTCTGTTTCCCCGCCTCTGATTCCCCGCCTCTGTTTCCCCATATCTGATTCCCCGCCTCTATTTGCCCACCTATGATTCCCCACCTCAGTTTCCCCATATCTGATTCCCCGCCTCTGAATTTCCAACTCTGATTCCCTGCATCTAATTCCCCAGCTCTGATTCCCCGCCTCTGATTCCCCGTGTCTGATTTCCTGCCTCTGATTCCCCGCCTCTGTTTACCCATGTCTGATTCACCGCCTCTGATTCCCCACCTCTGATTCCCCATCTCTGATTCCGCACATCCCATTCCCTGCCTCTGATTCCCCGCCTCTGATTCCCCGCCTCAGATTCCCCGTGTCTGATTTCCTGCCTCTGATTCCCCGCCTCTGATTACCCATGTCTGATTCACCGCCTCTGATTCACCACCTCTGATTCCCCATCTCTGATTCCGGACATCCGATTCCCTGCTTCTGATTCCCCGACTCTGATTCACAGCCTCTGATTCCCCAGCTCTGATTCCCCGCCTCAGATTCCCCGCGTCTTATTCCCTGCTTCTGATTCTGATTCCCTGCCTCTGATTCCCCATCTCTGATTCCACACATCTGATTCCCTGCCTCTGATTCCCCACCTCTGATTCCCCATATCTGATTCCCCGCCTCTGTTTCCCCGCCTCTGATTCCCCGCCTCTGTTTCCCCATATCTAAGTCCCCGCCTCTGATTCCGCAACTCTGATTCCACACCTCTGATTCCCCAGCTCTGAATACCCACCTCTGATTCCCCATATCTGATTCCCCGCCTCTGTTTCCCCGCCTCTGATTCCCCGCCACTGTTTCCCCATATCTGATTCCCCGCCTCTGAATCCCCAACTCTGATTCCCTGCATCTAATTCCCCAGCTCTGATTCCCCGCCTCTGATTCCCCGTGTCAGATTTCCTGCCTCTGATTCCCCGCCTCTGATTACCCATGTCTGATTCACCGCATCTGATTCCCCACCTCTGATTCCCCATCTCTGATTCCGCACATCAGATTCCCTGCCTCTGATTCCCCGCCTCTGATTCACCGCCTCTGATTCACCGCCTCTGATTCCCAGCCTCTGATTTCCCGCCTCTGATTCCCTGCCACTGATACCCCGCCCCTGATTCCCCACCTCTGATTCCCCATATCTGATTCCCCGCCTCTGTTTCCCCGCCTCTGAATCCCCGCCTCTGATTTCCCATATCTGATTCCCCGCCTCTGATTCCCCAACTCTGATTCCCCGCCTCTGATTCCCCAGCTCTGAATCCCCGCCTCTGATTCCCAGCGTCTGATTACCGGCCTCTGATTCCCCACCTCTGATTCCCCATATCTGATTCCCCGCCTCTGTTTCCCCGCCTCTGATTCCCCACCTCTGATTAACAATATCTGATTCCCCGCCTCTGATTCCCCACCTCTGATTCCCCGCCTCTGATTCGCCAGCTATGATTCCCCACCTCTGATTCCCCGCGTCTGATTCCCTGCCTCTGATTCCCCGCCTCTGATTCCACATCTCTGATTCACCACCTCTGATTCCCAGCGTCTGATTCCCCGCTTCTGATTCCCCATCTCTGATTCCCCATCTCTGATTCCCCATCTCTGATTCCCCAATTCTGATTCCCCGCCTCTGATTCCCCAGCTCTGAATCCTCGCCTCTGATTCCCTGCCTCTGATCCCCAACATCTGATTCCCCACCTCTGAATTCCCATATTGATTCCCTGCCTCTGATTCCCCGCCTCTGATTCCCCAACTCTGATTCCCCGCCTCTGATTCCCCAGCTCTGATTCCCCGCCTCTTATTCCCCGTGTTTGATTCCCTGCCTCTGATTCCCAGCCTCTGATTCCCCATCTCTGATTCACCGCCTTTCATTCGCCACCTCTGATTCCCCATATCTGATTCCCCGCCTCTGTTTCCCCGCCTCTGATTCCCCGCCTCTGATTCCCCATATCTCATTCCCCGCCTCTGAATCCCCATCTCTGATTCCCGGACTCTGATTCCCCACCTCTGATTCCCGGACTCTTATTCCCGGCATCTGATTCCGGCCTCTGATTCCTGGCCTCTGATTCCCTGCTTCTGATTCTGATTCCCTGCCTCTGATTACCCATCTCTGATTGCGCAAATCTGATTCCCTGCCTCTGATTCCCCACCTCTGATTCCCCATATCTGATTTCCCGCCTCTGTTTCCCCGCCTCTGATTCCCCGCCTCTGTTTCCCAATATCTAAGTCCCCGCCTCTGAATCCCCAACTCTGATTCCCCACCTCTGATTCTCCAGCTCTGATTCCACGCCTCTGATTCCCCGCATCTGATTCCCTGCATCTGATTCCAAGCCTCTGATTCCCTGCATCTGATTCCCAACCTCTGATTCCCCACCTCTGATTCCCCATATCTGATTCCCCGCCTCTGTTTCCCCGCCTCTGATTCCCCGCCTCTGTTTCCCCATATCTGATTCCCGGCCTCTGATTCCCCGCCTCTGATTCCCCGCCTCTGATTCCCTGCCTCTGATTCCCCATCTCCGATTCCGCACATCTGATTCCCTGCCTCTGATTCCCCGCCTCTGATTCCCCGCCTCTGATTCCCTGCCTCTGATTCCCAACATCTGATTCCCCACCTTTGATTCCCCATATCTGATTACCCGCCTCTGTTTCCCCGCCTCTGATTCCCCTCCTCTGATTCCCCAACTCTAATTCCCCGCCTCTGATTCCCCAGCTCTGATTCCCCGTGTTTGATTCCCTGCCTCTGATTCCCTGCCTCTGATTCCCTGCCCTGATTCCCCATCTCTGTTTCACCGCCTTTGATTCGCCACCTTTGATTCCCCTTATCTGATTCCCCGCCTCTGTTTCCCCGCCTCTGATTCCCTGCCTCTGATTCCCAACCTCTGATTCCACACCTCTGATTCCCCATATCTGATTCCCCGCCTGTGTTTCCCCACCTCTGATTCCCCGCCCCTGTTTCCCCATATCTGATTCCCCGCCTCTGATTCCCCAACCCTGATTCCCAGCCTCTGATTCCCCAGCTCTGATTCCCCGCCTCTGATTCCCCGTGTTTGATTCCCTGCCTCTGATTGCCCGCCTCTGATTCCCCATCTCTGATTCACCGCCTTTGATTCGCCACCTCTGATTCCCCATATCTCATTCCCTGTCTCTGTTTCCCCGCCTCTGATTCCCCGCCTCTGATTCCCTGCATCTGATTCCAAGCCTCTGATTCCCTGCCTCTGTTTCCCAACCTCTGATTCCCCACCTCTGATTTCCCATATCTGATTCCCCGCCTCTGTTTCCCCGCCTCTGATTCCCCGCCTCTGTTTCCCCATATCTGATTCCCGGCCTCTGATTCCCCGCCTCTGATTCCCCGCCTCTGATTCCCTGCCTCTGATTCCCCATCTCCGATTCCGCACATCTGATTCCCTGCCTCTGATTCCCCGCCTCTGATTCCCCACCTCTGATTCCCTGCCTCTGATTCCCAACATCTGATTCCCCACCTCTTATTCCCCATATCTGATTCCCCGCCTGTTTCCCCGCCTCTGACTCCCCTCCTCTGATTCCCCAACTCTAATTCCCCGCCTCTGATTCCCCAGCTCTGATTCCCCGTGTTTGATTCCCTGCCTCTGATTCCCTGCCCTGATTCCCCATCTCTGTTTCACCGCCTTTGATTCGCCACCTCTGATTCCCCATATCTGATTCCCCTCCTCTGTTTCCCCGCCTCTGATTCCCTGCCTCTGATTCCCAACCTCTGATTCCACACCTCTGATTCCCCATCTCTGATTCCTCGCCTCTGTTTCCCCGCCTCTGATTCCCCGCCCCTCTTTCCCCATATCTGATTCCCCGCCTCTGATTCCCCAACTCTGATTCCCCGCCTCTGATTCCCCAGCTCTGATTCCCCGCCTCTGATTCCCCGTGTTTGATTCCCTGCCTCTGATTGCCCGCCTCTGATTCCCCATCTCTGATTCACCGCCTTTGATTCGCCACCTCTGATTCCCCATATCTGATTCCCCACCTCTGTTTCCCCGCCTCTGATTCCCCGCCTCTGATTCTCCATATCTCATTCTCCGCCTCTGAATCCCCATCTCTGATTCCCGGACACTGATTCCCCACCTCTGATTCCCGGCCTCTTATTCCCAGCATCTGATTCCCGGCCTCTGATCCCGGCCTCTGATTCCCCGCTTCTGATTCTGATTCCCTGCCTCTGATTCCCCATCTCTGATTCCCCACCTCTGATTCCCCATATCTGATTCCCCGCCTCTGTTTCCCCGCCTCTGATTCCCCGCCTCTGTTTCCCCATATCTGATTCCCCGCCTCTATTTGCCCACCTATGATTCCCCACCTCAGTTTCCCCATATCTGATTCCCCGCCTCTGAATCCCCAACTCTGATTCCCTGCATCTAATTCCCCAGCTCTGATTCCCCGCCTCTGATTCCCCGTGTCTGATTTCCTGCCTCTGATTCCCCGCCTCTGTTTACCCATGTCTGATTCACCGCCTCTGATTCCCCACCTCTGATTCCCCATCTCTGATTCCGCACATCCCATTCCCTGCCTCTGATTCCCCGCCTCTGATTCCCCGCCTCAGATTCCCCGTGTCTGATTTCCTGCCTCTGATTCCCCGCCTCTGATTACCCATGTCTGATTCACCGCCTCTGATTCCCCACCTCTGATTCCCCATCTCTGATTCCGCACATCCGATTCCCTGCTTCTGATTCCCCGACTCTGATTCACAGCCTCTGATTCCCCAGCTCTGATTCCCCGCCTCAGATTCCCCGCGTCTTATTCCCTGCTTCTGATTCTGATTCCCTGCCTCTGATTCCCCATCTCTGATTCCACACATCTGATTCCCTGCCTCTGATTCCCCACCTCTGATTCCCCATATCTGATTCCCCGCCTCTGTTTCCCCGCCTCTGATTCCCCGCCTCTGTTTCCCCATATCTAAGTCCCCGCCTCTGATTCCGCAACTCTGATTCCACACCTCTGATTCCCCAGCTCTGAATACCCACCTCTGATTCCCCATATCTGATTCCCCGCCTCTGTTTCCCCGCCTCTGATTCCCCGCCACTGTTTCCCCATATCTGATTCCCCGCCTCTGAATCCCCAACTCTGATTCCCTGCATCTAATTCCCCAGCTCTGATTCCCCGCCTCTGATTCCCCGTGTCAGATTTCCTGCCTCTGATTCCCCGCCTCTGATTACCCATGTCTGATTCACTGCCTCTGATTCCCCACCTCTGATTCCCCATCTCTGATTCCGCACATCAGATTCCCTGCCTCTGATTCCCCGCCTCTGATTCACCGCCTCTGATTCACTGCCTCTGATTCACGGCCTCTGATTTCCCGCCTCTGATTCCCTGCCACTGATACCCCGCCCCTGATTCCCCACCTCTGATTCCCCATATCAGATTCCCCGCCTCTGTTTCCCCGCCTCTGAATCCCCGCCTCTGATTTCCCATATCTGATTCCCCACCTCTGATTCCCCAGCTCTGATTCCCCGCCTCTGATTCCCCGCATCTGATTCCATGCATATGATTCCCAGCCTCTGATTCCCTGCCTCTGATTCCCAACCTCTGATTCCCCACCTCTGATTCCCCATATCTGATTCCCCGCCTCTGTTTCCCCGCCTCTGATTCCCCGCCTCTGAATCCCCAACTCTGATTCCCTGCCTCTAATTTCCCAGCTCTGATTCCCCGCCTCTGATTCCCCGTGTCTGATTTCCTGCCTCTGATTCCCCGCCTCTGATTACCCATGTCTGATTCACCGCCTCGGATTCCCCACCTCTGATTCCCCATCTCTGATTCGGCACATCCGATTCCCTGCCTCTGATTCCCCGCCTCTGATTCACTGACTCTGATTCCCCAGCTCTGATTCCCCGCCTCTGATTCCCCGCGTCTTATTCCCTGCTTCTGATTCTGATTCCCTGCCTCTGATTCCCCATCTCTGATTCCGCACATCTGATTCCCTGCCTCTGATTCCCCACCTCTGATTCCCCATATCTGATACCCCGCCTCTGTTTCCCCTTCTCTGATTCCCCGCCTCTGTTTCCCCATATCTAAGTCCCCGCCTCTGATTCCCCAACTCTGATTCCCCACCTCTGATTCCCCAGCTCTGATTCCCCGCCTCTGATTCCCCGCATCTGATTCCCTGCATCTGATACCCAGCCACTGATTCCGTGCCTGTGATTCCCAAACTCTGATTCCCCACCTCTGATTCCCCATATCTGATTCCCCGCCTCTGTTTCCCCGCCTCTGATTCCCCGCCTCTGTTTCCCCATATCTGATTCCCCGCCTCTATTTGCCCACCTATGATTCCCCACCTCAGTTTCCCCATATCTTATTCCCCGCCTCTGAATCCCCAACTCTGATTCCCTGCATCTAATTCCCCAGCTCTGATTCCCCGCCTCTGATTCCCCGTGTCTGATTTCCTGCCTCTGATTCCCCGCCTCTGTTTACCCATGTCTGATTCACCGCCTCTGATTCCCCACCTCTGATTCCCCATCTCTGATTCCGCACATCCCATTCCCTGCCTCTGATTCCCCGCCTCTGATTCCCCGCCTCAGATTCCCCGTGTCTGATTTCCTGCCTCTGATTCCCCGCCTCTGATTACCCATGTCTGATTCACCGCCTCTGATTCCCCACCTCTGATTCCCCATCTCTGATTCCGGACATCCGATTCCCTGCTTCTGATTCCCCGACTCTGATTCACAGCCTCTGATTCCCCAGCTCTGATTCCCCGCCTCAGATTCCCCGCGTCTTATTCCCTGCTTCTGATTCTGATTCCCTGCCTCTGATTCCCCATCTCTGATTCCACACATCTGATTCCCTGCCTCTGATTCCCCACCTCTGATTCCCCATATCTGATTCCCCGCCTCTGTTTCCCCGCCTCTGATTCCCCGCCTCTGTTTCCCCATATCTAAGTCCCCGCCTCTGATTCCGCAACTCTGATTCCACACCTCTGATTCCCCAGCTCTGAATACCCACCTCTGATTCCCCATATCTGATTCCCCGCCTCTGTTTCCCCGCCTCTGATTCCCCGCCACTGTTTCCCCATATCTGATTCCCCGCCTCTGAATCCCCAACTCTGATTCCCTGCATCTAATTCCCCAGCTCTGATTCCCCGCCTCTGATTCCCCGTGTCAGATTTCCTGCCTCTGATTCCCCGCCTCTGATTACCCATGTCTGATTCACCGCCTCTGATTCCCCACCTCTGATTCCCCATCTCTGATTCCGCACATCAGATTCCCTGCCTCTGATTCCCCGCCTCTGATTCACCGCCTCTGATTCACCGCCTCTGATTCCCGGCCTCTGATTTCCCGCCTCTGATTCCCTGCCACTGATACCCCGCCCCTGATTCCCCACCTCTGATTCCCCATATCTGATTCCCCGCCTCTGTTTCCCCGCCTCTGAATCCCCGCCTCTGATTTCCCATATCTGATTTCCCGCCTCTGATTCCCCAACTCTGATTCCCCGCCTCTGATTCCCCAGCTCTGAATCCCCGCCTCTGATTCCCAGCGTCTGATTACTGGCCTCTGATTCCCCACCTCTGATTCCCCATATCTGATTCCCCGCCTCTGTTTCCCCGCCTCTGATTCCCCACCTCTGATTAACAATATATGATTCCCCGCCTCTGATTCCCCACCTCTGATTCCCCGCCTCTGATTCGCCAGCTATGATTCCCCACCTCTGATTCCCCGCGTCTGATTCCCTGCCTCTGATTCCCCGCCTCTGATTCCACATCTCTGATTCACCACCTCTGATTCCCAGCGTCTGATTCCCCGCTTCTGATTCCCCATCTCTGATTCCCCATCTCTGATTCCCCATCTCTGATTCCCCAATTCTGATTCCCCGCCTCTGATTCCCCAGCTCTGAATCCTCGCCTCTGATTCCCTGCCTCTGATTCCCAACATCTGATTCCCCACCTCTGAATTCCCATATTGATTCCCTGCCTCTGATTCCCCGCCTCTGATTCCCCAACTCTGATTCCCCGCCTCTGATTCCCCAGCTCTGATTCCCCGCCTCTTATTCCCCGTGTTTGATTCCATGCCTCTGATTCCCGGCCTCTGATTCCCCATCTCTGATTCACCGCCTTTCATTCGCCACCTCTGATTCCCCATATCTGATTCCCCGCCTCTGTTTCCCCGCCTCTGATTCCCCGCCTCTGATTCCCCATATCTCATTCCCCGCCTCTGAATCCCCATCTCTGATTCCCGGACTCTGATTCCCCACCTCTGATTCCCGGACTCTTATTCCCGGCATCTGATTCCGGCCTCTGATTCCTGGCCTCTGATTCCCTGCTTCTGATTCTGATTCCCTGCCTCTGATTACCCATCTCTGATTGCGCACATCTGATTCCCTGCCTCTGATTCCCCACCTCTGATTCCCCATATCTGATTTCCCGCCTCTGTTTCCCCGCCTCTGATTCCCCGCCTCTGTTTCCCAATATCTAAGTCCCCGCCTCTGATTCCCCAACTCTGATTCCCCACCTCTGATTCTCCAGCTCTGATTCCCCGCCTCTGATTCCCCGCATCTGATTCCCTGCATCTGATTCCAAGCCTCTGATTCCCTGCATCTGATTCCCAACCTCTGATTCCCCACCTCTGATTCCCCATATCTGATTCCCCGCCTCTGTTTCCCCGCCTCTGATTCCCCGCCTCTGTTTCCCCATATCTGATTCCCGGCCTCTGATTCCCCGCCTCTGATTCCCCGCCTCTGATTCCCTGCCTCTGATTCCCCATCTCCGATTCCGCACATCTGATTCCCTGCCTCTGATTCCCCGCCTCTGATTCCCCGCCTCTGATTCCCTGCCTCTGATTCCCAACATCTGATTCCCCACCTCTGATTCCCCATATCTGATTCCCCGCCTCTGTTTCCCCGCCTCTGATTCCCCTCCTCTGATTCCCCAACTCTAATTCCCCGCCTCTGATTCCCCAGCTCTGATTCCCCGTGTTTGATTCCCTGCCTCTGATTCCCTGCCCTGATTCCCCATCTCTGTTTCACCGCCTTTGATTCGCCACCTCTGATTCCCCTTATCTGATTCCCCGCCTCTGTTTCCCCGCCTCTGATTCCCTGCCTCTGATTCCCAACCTCTGATTCCACACCTCTGATTCCCCATATCTGATTCCCCGCCTGTGTTTCCCCACCTCTGATTCCCCGCCCCTGTTTCCCCATATCTGATTCCCCGCCTCTGATTCCCCAACCCTGATTCCCAGCCTCTGATTCCCCAGCTCTGATTCCCCGCCTCTGATTCCCCGTGTTTGATTCCCTGCCTCTGATTGCCCGCCTCTGATTCCCCATCTCTGATTCACCGCCTTTGATTCGCCACCTCTGATTCCCCATATCTCATTCCCTGTCTCTGTTTCCCCGCCTCTGATTCCCCGCCTCTGATTCCCTGCATCTGATTCCAAGCCTCTGATTCCCTGCCTCTGATTCCCAACCTCTGATTCCCCACCTCTGATTTCCCATATCTGATTCCCCGCCTCTGTTTCCCAACATCTGATTCCCCACCTCTTATTCCCCATATCTGATTCCCCGCCTGTTTCCCCGCCTCTGACTCCCCTCCTCTGATTCCCCAACTCTAATTCCCCGCCTCTGATTCCCCAGCTCTGATTCCCCGTGTTTGATTCCCTGCCTCTGATTCCCTGCCCTGATTCCCCATCTCTGTTTCACCGCCTTTGATTCGCCACCTCTGATTCCCCATATCTGATTCCCCTCCTCTGTTTCCCCGCCTCTGATTCCCTGCCTCTGATTCCCAACCTCTGATTCCACACCTCTGATTCCCCATCTCTGATTCCTCGCCTCTGTTTCCCCGCCTCTGATTCCCCGCCCCTCTTTCCCCATATCTGATTCCCCGCCTCTGATTCCCCAACTCTGATTCCCCGCCTCTGATTCCCCAGCTCTGATTCCCCGCCTCTGATTCCCCGTGTTTGATTCCCTGCCTCTGATTGCCCGCCTCTGATTCCCCATCTCTGATTCACCGCCTTTGATTCGCCACCTCTGATTCCCCATATCTGATTCCCCACCTCTGTTTCCCCGCCTCTGATTCCCCGCCTCTGATTCTCCATATCTCATTCTCCGCCTCTGAATCCCCATCTCTGATTCCCGGACACTGATTCCCCACCTCTGATTCCCGGCCTCTTATTCCCAGCATCTGATTCCCGGCCTCTGATCCCGGCCTCTGATTCCCCGCTTCTGATTCTGATTCCCTGCCTCTGATTCCCCATCTCTGATTCCGCACATCTGATTCCCTGCCTCTGATTCCCCACCTCTGATTCCCCATATCTGATTCCCCGCCTCTGTTTCCCCGCCTCTGATTCCCCGCCTCTGTTTCCCCATATCTAATTCCGAACCTCTGATGCCCCAACTCTAATTCCCTGCCTCTGATTCCCCGCGTTCTATTCCCTGCCTCTGATTCCCCGCCTGTGATTCCCCATCTCTGATTCACCACCTCTGATTCCCCACCTCTGATTCCCCATATCTGATTCCCCGCCTCTGTTTCCCAACCTCTGATTCCACACCTTTGATTCCCCATATCTGATTCCCCGCCTCTGTTTCCCCGCCTCTGATTCCCGGCCCCTGTTTCCCCATATCTGATTCCCCGCCTCTTATTCCCCAACTCAGATTCCCCGCCTCTGATTCCCCAGCTCTGATTCCCCGCCTCTGATTCCCTGTGTTTGATTCCCTGCCTCTGATTCCCCGCCTCTGATTCCCCATCTCTGATTCACTGCCTTTGATTCGCCACCTCTGATTCCCCATATCTGATTCCCCACCACTGTTTCCACGCCTCAAATTCCCCGCCTCTGATTCCCCAACCCTGATTCCCAGCCTCTGATTCCCCAGCTCTGATTCCCCGCCTCTGATTCCCCGTGTTTGATTCCCTGCCTCTGATTGCCCGCCTCTGATTCCCCATCTCTGATTCACCGCCTTTGATTCGCCACCTCTGATTCCCCATATCTGATTCCCTGTCTCTGTTTCCCCGCCTCTGATTCCCCGCCTCTGATTCCCTGCATCTGATTCCAAGCCTCTGATTCACTGCCTCTGATTCCCAACCTCTGATTCCCCACCTCTGATTTTCCATATCTGATTCCCCGCCTCTGTTTCCCCGCCTCTGATTCCCTGCCTCTGTTTCCCCATATCTGATTCCCGGCCTCTGATTCCCCGCCTCTGATTCCCCGCCTCTGATTTCCTGCCTCTGAATCCCCATCTCCGATTCCGCACATCTGATTCCCTGCCTCTGATTCCCCGCCTGTGATTCCCCACCTCTGATTCCCTGCCTCTGACTCCCAACATCTGATTCCCCACCTCTTATTCCCCATATCTGATTCCCCGCCTGTTTCCCCGCCTCTGACTCCCCTCCTCTGATTCCCCAACTCTAATTCCCCGCCTCTGATTCCCCAGCTCTGATTCCCCGTGTTTGATTCCCTGCCTCTGATTCACTGCCCTGATTCTCCATCTCTGTTTCACCGCCTTTGATTCGCCACCTCTGATTCCCTATATCTGATTCCCCTCCTCTGTTTCCCCGCCTCTGATTCCCTGCCTCTGATTCCCAACCTCTGATTCCACACCTCTGATTCCCCATCTCTGATTCCTCGCCTCTGTTTCCCCGCCTCTGATTCCCCGCCCCTCTTTCCCCATATCTGATTCCCCGCCTCTGATTCCCCAACTCTGATTCCCCGCCTCTGATTCCCCAGCTCTGATTCCCCGCCTCTGATTCCCCGTGTTTGATTCCCTGCCTCTGATTGCCCGCCTCTGATTCCCCATCTCTGATTCACCGCCTTTGATTCGCCACCTCTGATTCCCCATATCTGATTCACCACCTCTGTTTCCCCGCCTCTGATTCCCCGCCTCTGATTCTCTATATCTCATTCTCCGCCTCTGAATCCCCATCTCTGATTCCCGGACACTGACTCCCCACCTCTGATTCCCGGCCTCTTATTCCCAGCATCTGATTCCCGGCCTCTGATTCCCGGCCTCTGATTCCCCGCTTCTGATTCTGATTCCCTGCCTCTGATTCCCCATCTCTGATTCCGCACATCTGATTCCCTGCCTCTGATTCCCCACCTCTGATTCCCCATATCTGATTCCCCGCCTCTGTTTCCCCGCCTCTGATTCCCCGCCTCTGTTTCCCCATATCTAATTCCGAACCTCTGGTGCCCCAACTCTAATTCCCTGCCTCTGATTCCCCGCGTTCTATTCCCTGCCTCTGATTCCCCGCCTGTGATTCCCCATCTCTGATTCACCACCTCTGATTCCCCACCTCTGATTCCCCATATCTGATTCCCCGCCTCTGTTTCCCAACCTCTGATTCCACACCTCTGATTCCCCATATCTGATTCCCCGCATCTGTTTCCCCGCCTCTGATTCCCGGCCCCTGTTTCCCCATATCTGATTCCCAGCCTCTTATTCCCCAACTCAGATTCCCCGCCTCTGATTCCCCAGCTCTGATTCCCCGCCTCTGATTCCCTGTGTTTGATTCCCTGCCTCAGATTCCCCGCCTCTGATTCCCCATCTCTGATTCACTGCCTTAGATTCGCCACCTCTGATTCCCCATATCTGATTCCCCACCACTGTTTCCACGCCTCAAATTCCCCGCCTCTGATTCTCCATATCTCATTCCCCGCCTTTGAATCCCCATCTCTGATTCCCGGACTCTGATTCCCCACCTCTGAATCCCGGCCTCTTATTCCCAGCATCTGATTCCTGGCCTCTGATTCCCCATATCTGATTCCCCGCTTCTGATTCTGATTCCCTGCCTCTGATTCCCCATCTCTGATTCCGCACATCTGATTCCCTGCCTCTGATTCCCCACCTCTGATTCCCCATATCTGATTCCCCGCCTCTGTTTCCCCACCTCTGATTCCCCGCCTCTGTTTCCCCATATCTAATTCCCAACCTCTGATGCCCCAACTCTGATTCCCTGCCTCTGATTCCCCGCGTTCTATTCCCTGCCTCTGATTCCCCGCCTGTGATTCCCCATCTCTGATTCACCACCTCTGATTCCCCACCTATGATTCCCCATATCTGATTCCCCGCCTCTGTTTCCACGCCTCTGATTCCCCGCCTCTGATTCCCCATATCTCATTCCCCGACTCTGAATCCCCATCTCTGATTCCCGGACTCTGATTCCCCACCTCTGATTCCCGGCCTCTTATTCCCGTCATCTGATTCCGGCCTCTGATTCCCGGCCTCTGATTCCCTGCTTCTGATTCTGATTCCCTGCCTCTGATTCCCCATCTCTGATTGCGCACATCTGATTCCCTGCCTCTGATACCCCACCTCTGATTCCCCATATCTGATTTCCCGCCTCTGTTTCCCCGCCTCTGATTACCCGCCTCTGTTTCCCAATATCTAAGACCCGCCTCTGATTCCCCAACTCTGATTCCCCACCTCTGATTCTCCAGCTATGATTCCCCGCCTCTGATTCCCCGCATCTGATTCCCTGCATCTGATTCCAAGCCTCTGATTCCCTGCATCTGATTCCCAACCTCTGATTCCCCACCTCTGATTCCCCATTTCTGATTCCCCGCATCTGATTCCCTGCATCTGATTCCAAGCCTCTGATTCCCTGCCTCTGATTCCCAACCTCTGATTCCCCACCTCTGATTCCCCATATCTGATTCCCCGCCTCTGTTTCCCCGCCTCTGATTCCCCGCCTCTGTTTCCCCATATCTAATTCCCAACCTCTGATGCCCCAACTCTGATTCCCTGCCTCTGATTCCCCGCGTTCTATTCCCTGCCTCTGATTCCACGCCTGTGATTCCCCATCTCTGATTCACCACCTCTGTTTCCCCGCCTCTGATTCCCTGCCTCTGATTCCCAACCTCTGATTCCACACCTCTGATTCCCCATCTCTGATTCCTCGCCTCTGTTTCCCCGCCTCTGATTCCCCGCCCCTCTTTCCCCATATCTGATTCCCCGCCTCTGATTCCCCAACTCTGATTCCCCGCCTCTGATTCCCCAGCTCTGATTCCCCGCCTCTGATTCCCCGTGTTTGATTCCCTGCCTCTGATTGCCCGCCTCTGATTCCCCATCTCTGATTCACCGCCTTTGATTCGCCACCTCTGATTCCCCATATCTGATTCCCCACCTCTGTTTCCCCGCCTCTGATTCCCCGCCTCTGATTCTCCATATCTCATTCTCCGCCTCTGAATCCCCATCTCTGATTCCCGGACACTGATTCCCCACCTCTGATTCCCGGCCTCTTATTCCCAGCATCTGATTCCCGGCCTCTGATCCCGGCCTCTGATCCCGGCCTCTGATTCCCCGCTTCTGATTCTGATTCCCTGCCTCTGATTCCCCATCTCTGATTCCGCACATCTGATTCCCTGCCTCTGATTCCCCACCTCTGATTCCCCATATCTGATTCCCCGCCTCTGTTTCCCCGCCTCTGATTCCCCGCCTCTGTTTCCCCATATCTAATTCCGAACCTCTGATGCCCCAACTCTAATTCCCTGCCTCTGATTCCCCGCGTTCTATTCCCTGCCTCTGATTCCCCGCCTGTGATTCCCCATCTCTGATTCACCACCTCTGATTCCCCACCTCTGATTCCCCATATCTGATTCCCCGCCTCTGTTTCCCAACCTCTGATTCCACACCTTTGATTCCCCATATCTGATTCCCCGCCTCTGTTTCCCCGCCTCTGATTCCCGGCCCCTGTTTCCCCATATCTGATTCCCCGCCTCTTATTCCCCAACTCAGATTCCCCGCCTCTGATTCCCCAGCTCTGATTCCCCGCCTCTGATTCCCTGTGTTTGATTCCCTGCCTCTGATTCCCCGCCTCTGATTCCCCATCTCTGATTCACTGCCTTTGATTCGCCACCTCTGATTCCCCATATCTGATTCCCCACCACTGTTTCCACGCCTCAAATTCCCCGCCTCTGATTCCCCAACCCTGATTCCCAGCCTCTGATTCCCCAGCTCTGATTCCCCGCCTCTGATTCCCCGTGTTTGATTCCCTGCCTCTGATTGCCCGCCTCTGATTCCCCATCTCTGATTCACCGCCTTTGATTCGCCACCTCTGATTCCCCATATCTGATTCCCTGTCTCTGTTTCCCCGCCTCTGATTCCCCGCCTCTGATTCCCTGCATCTGATTCCAAGCCTCTGATTCACTGCCTCTGATTCCCAACCTCTGATTCCCCACCTCTGATTTTCCATATCTGATTCCCCGCCTCTGTTTCCCCGCCTCTGATTCCCTGCCTCTGTTTCCCCATATCTGATTCCCGGCCTCTGATTCCCCGCCTCTGATTCCCCGCCTCTGATTTCCTGCCTCTGAATCCCCATCTCCGATTCCGCACATCTGATTCCCTGCCTCTGATTCCCCGCCTGTGATTCCCCACCTCTGATTCCCTTCCTCTGATTCCCAACATCTGATTCCCCACCTCTTATTCCCCATATCTGATTCCCCGCCTGTTTCCCCGCCTCTGACTCCCCTCCTCTGATTCCCCAACTCTAATTCCCCGCCTCTGATTCCCCAGCTCTGATTCCCCGTGTTTGATTCCCTGCCTCTGATTCACTGCCCTGATTCTCCATCTCTGTTTCACCGCCTTTGATTCGCCACCTCTGATTCCCTATATCTGATTCCCCTCCTCTGTTTCCCCGCCTCTGATTCCCTGCCTCTGATTCCCAACCTCTGATTCCACACCTCTGATTCCCCATCTCTGATTCCTCGCCTCTGTTTCCCCGCCTCTGATTCCCCGCCCCTCTTTCCCCATATCTGATTCCCCGCCTCTGATTCCCCAACTCTGATTCCCCGCCTCTGATTCCGCAGCTCTGATTCCCCGCCTCTGATTCCCCGTGTTTGATTCCCTGCCTCTGATTGCCCGCCTCTGATTCCCCATCTCTGATTCACCGCCTTTGATTCGCCACCTCTGATTCCCCATATCTGATTCACCACCTCTGTTTCCCCGCCTCTGATTCCCCGCCTCTGATTCTCTATATCTCATTCTCCGCCTCTGAATCCCCATCTCTGATTCCCGGACACTGACTCCCCACCTCTGATTCCCGGCCTCTTATTCCCAGCATCTGATTCCCGGCCTCTGATTCCCGGCCTCTGATTCCCCGCTTCTGATTCTGATTCCCTGCCTCTGATTCCCCATCTCTGATTCCGCACATCTGATTCCCTGCCTCTGATTCCCCACCTCTGATTCCCCATATCTGATTCCCCGCCTCTGTTTCCCCGCCTCTGATTCCCCGCCTCTGTTTCCCCATATCTAATTCCGAACCTCTGGTGCCCCAACTCTAATTCCCTGCCTCTGATTCCCCGCGTTCTATTCCCTGCCTCTGATTCCCCGCCTGTGATTCCCCATCTCTGATTCACCACCTCTGATTCCCCACCTCTGATTCCCCATATCTGATTCCCCGCCTCTGTTTCCCAACCTCTGATTCCACACCTCTGATTCCCCATATCTGATTCCCCGCATCTGTTTCCCCGCCTCTGATTCCCGGCCCCTGTTTCCCCATATCTGATTCCCAGCCTCTTATTCCCCAACTCAGATTCCCCGCCTCTGATTCCCCAGCTCTGATTCCCCGCCTCTGATTCCCTGTGTTTGATTCCCTGCCTCTGATTCCCCGCCTCTGATTCCCCATCTCTGATTCACTGCCTTAGATTCGCCACCTCTGATTCCCCATATCTGATTCCCCACCACTGTTTCCACGCCTCAAATTCCCCGCCTCTGATTCTCCATATCTCATTCCCCGCCTTTGAATCCCCATCTCTGATTCCCGGACTCTGATTCCCCACCTCTGAATCCCGGCCTCTTATTCCCAGCATCTGATTCCTGGCCTCTGATTCCCCATATCTGATTCCCCGCTTCTGATTCTGATTCCCTGCCTCTGATTCCCCATCTCTGATTCCGCACATCTGATTCCCTGCCTCTGATTCCCCACCTCTGATTCCCCATATCTGATTCCCCGCCTCTGTTTCCCCACCTCTGATTCCCCGCCTCTGTTTCCCCATATCTAATTCCCAACCTCTGATGCCCCAACTCTGATTCCCTGCCTCTGATTCCCCGCGTTCTATTCCCTGCCTCTGATTCCCCGCCTGTGATTCCCCATCTCTGATTCACCACCTCTGATTCCCCACCTATGATTCCCCATATCTGATTCCCCGCCTCTGTTTCCACGCCTCTGATTCCCCGCCTCTGATTCCCCATATCTCATTCCCCGACTCTGAATCCCCATCTCTGATTCCCGGACTCTGATTCCCCACCTCTGATTCCCGGCCTCTTATTCCCGTCATCTGATTCCGGCCTCTGATTCCCGGCCTCTGATTCCCTGCTTCTGATTCTGATTCCCTGCCTCTGATTCCCCATCTCTGATTGCGCACATCTGATTCCCTGCCTCTGATACCCCACCTCTGATTCCCCATATCTGATTTCCCGCCTCTGTTTCCCCGCCTCTGATTCCCCGCCTCTGTTTCCCAATATCTAAGACCCGCCTCTGATTCCCCAACTCTGATTCCCCACCTCTGATTCTCCAGCTATGATTCCCCGCCTCTGATTCCCCGCATCTGATTCCCTGCATCTGATTCCAAGCCTCTGATTCCCTGCATCTGATTCCCAACCTCTGATTCCCCACCTCTGATTCCCCATTTCTGATTCCCCGCATCTGATTCCCTGCATCTGATTCCAAGCCTCTGATTCCCTGCCTCTGATTCCCAACCTCTGATTCCCCACCTCTGATTCCCCATATCTGATTCCCCGCCTCTGTTTCCCCGCCTCTGATTCCCCGCCTCTGTTTCCCCATATCTAATTCCCAACCTCTGATGCCCCAACTCTGATTCCCTGCCTCTGATTCCCCGCGTTCTATTCCCTGCCTCTGATTCCACGCCTGTGATTCCCCATCTCTGATTCACCACCTCTGATTCCCCACCTCTGATTCCCCATATCTAATTCCCCGCCTCTGTTTTCCCGCCTCAGATTCCCCGCCTCTGTTTCCCCATATCTGATTCCCCGCCTCTGAATCCCCAACTCTGATTCCCTGCCTCTGATTCCCTGCTTCTGATTCTGATTCCCCACCTCTGATTCCCCATCTCTGATTCCGCACATCTAATTCCCTGCCTCTGATTCCCCATATCTGATTCCCCATATCTGATTCCCCGCCTTCTGTTCCCCGCCTCTGATTCCCCGCCTCTGTTTCCCCATATCTAAGTCCCCGACTCTGATTCCCCAACTTTGATTCCCCACCTCTGATTCCCCAGCTCTGAATCCCCGCCTCTGATTCCCCGCATCTGATTCCATGCATATGATTCCCAGCCTCTGATTCCCTGCCTCTGATTCCCAACCTCTGATTCCCCACCTCTGATTCCCCATATCTGATTCCCCGCCTCTGTTTCCCCGCCTCTGATTCCCCTCCTCTGTTTCCCCATATCTGATCCCCACCTCTATTTGCCCGCCTCTGTTTCCCCGCCTCTTTTTCCCCATATCAGATTCCCCGCCTCTGAATCCCCAACTCTGATTCCCTGCCTCTAATTTCCCAGCTCTGATTCCCCGCCTCTGATTCCCCGTGTCTGATTTCCTGCCTCTGATTCCCCGCCTCTGATTACCCATGTCTGATTCACCGCCTCTGATTCCCCACCTCTGATTCCCCATCTCTGATTCGGCACATCCGATTCCCTGCCTCTGATTCCCCGCCTCTGATTCACTGACTCTGATTCCCCAGCTCTGATTCCCCGCCTCTGATTCCCCACGTCTTTTTCCCTGCTTCTGATTCTGATTCCCTGCCTCTGATTCCCCATCTCTGATTCCGCACATCTGATTCCCTGCCTCTGATTCCCCACCTCTGATTCCCCATATCTGATTCCCCGCCTCTGTTTCCCCTTCTCTGATTCCCCGCCTCTGTTTCCCCATATCTAAGTCCCCGCCTCTGATTCCCCAACTCTGATTCCCCATATCTGATTCCCCATATCTGATTCCCCGCCTCTGTTTCCCAACCTCTGATTCCACACCTCTGATTCCCCATATCTGATTCCCCGCATCTGTTTCCCCGCCTCTGATTCCCGGCCCCTGTTTCCCCATATCTGATTCCCCGCCTCTTATTCCCCAACTCAGATTCCCCGCCTCTGATTCCCCAGCTCTGATTCCCCGCCTCTGATTCCCTGTGTTTGATTCCCTGCCTCTGATTCCCCGCCTCTGATACCCCATCTCTGATTCACTGCCTTAGATTCGCCACCTCTGATTCCCCATATCTGATTCCCCACCATTGTATCCACGCCTCAAATTCCCCGCCTCTGATTCTCCATATCTCATTCCCCGCCTTTGAATCCCCATCTCTGATTCCCGGACTCTGATTCCCCACCTCTGATTCCCGGCCTCTTATTCCCAGCATCTGATTTCTGGCCTCTGATTCCCCATATCTGATTCCCCGCTTTTGATTCTGATTCCCTGCCTCTGATTCCCCATCTCTGATTCCGCACATCTGATTCCCTGCCTCTGATTCCCCACCTCTGATTCCCCATATCTGATTCCCCGCCTCTGTTTCCCCACCTCTGATTCCCCGCCTCTGTTTCCCCATATCTAATTCCCAACCTCTGATGCCCCAACTGTGATTCCCTGCCTCTGATTCCCCGCGTTGTATTCCCTGCCTCTGATTCCCCGCCTGTGATTCCCCATCTCTGATTCACCACCTCTGATTCCCCACCTCTGATTCCCCATATCTGATTCCCCGCCTCTGTTTCCACGCCTCTGATTCCCCGCCTCTGATTCCCCATATCTCATTCCCCGACTCTGAATCCCCATCTCTGATTCCCGGACTCTGATTCCCCACCTCTGATTCCCGGCCTCTTATTCCCGTCATCTGATTCCGGCCTCTGATTCCCGGCCTCTGATTCCCTGCTTCTGATTCTGATTCCCTGCCTCTGATTCCCCATCTCTGATTGCGCACATCTGATTCCCTGCCTCTGATTCCCCACATCTGATTCCCCATATCTGATTTCCCGCCTCTGTTTCCCCGCCTCTGATTCCCCGCCTCTGTTTCCCAATATCTAAGACCCGCCTCTGATTCCCCAACTCTGATTCCCCACCTCTGATTCTCCAGCTATGATTCCCCGCCTCTGATTCCCCGCATCTGATTCCCTGCATCTGATTCCAAGCCTCTGATTCACTGCATCTGATTCCCAACCTCTGATTCCCCACCTCTGATTCCCCATTTCTGATTCCCCACCTCTGATTCCCCATTTCTGATTCCCAGCCTCTGATTCCCTGCCTCTGATTCCCCACCTCTGATTCCCCAGCTCTGATTCCCCGCCTCTGATTCCCCGCATCTGATTCCATGCATATGATTCCCAGCCTCTGATTCCCTGCCTCTGATTCCCAACCTCTGATTCCCCACCTCTGATTCCCCATATCTGATTCCCCGCCTCTGTTTCCCCGCCTCTGATTCCCCTCCTCTGTTTCCCCATATCTGATCCCCGCCTCTATTTGCCCGCCTCTGTTTCCCCGCCTCTTTTTCCCCATATCAGATTCCCCGCCTCTGAATCCCCAACTCTGATTCCCTGCCTCTAATTTCCCAGCTCTGATTCCCCGCCTCTGATTCCCCGTGTCTGATTTCCTGCCTCTGATTCCCCGCCTCTGATTACCCATGTCTGATTCCCTGCCTCTGATTCCCAACCTCTGATTCCCCACCTCTGATTCCCCATATCTGATTCCCCGCCTCTGTTTCCCCGCCTCTGATTCCCCTCCTCTGTTTCCCCATATCTGATCCCCGCCTCTATTTGCCCGCCTCTGTTTCCCCGCCTCTTTTTCCCCATATCAGATTCCCCGCCTCTGAATCCCCAACTCTGATTCCCTGCCTCTAATTTCCCAGCTCTGATTCCCCGCCTCTGATTCCCCGTGTCTGATTTCCTGCCTCTGATTCCCCGCCTCTGATTACCCATGTCTGATTCACCGCCTCTGATTCCCCACCTCTGATTCCCCATCTCTGATTCGGCACATCCGATTCCCTGCCTCTGATTCCCTGCCTCTGATTCCCCGTGTCAGATTTCCTGCCTCTGATTCCCCGCCTCTGATTACCCATGTCTGATTCACCGCCTCTGATTCCCCACCTCTGATTCCCCATCTCTGATTCCGCACATCAGATTCCCTGCCTCTGATTCCCCGCCTCTGATTCACCGCCTCTGATTCACCGCCTCTGATTCCCGGCCTCTGATTTCCCGCCTCTGATTCCCTGCCACTGATACCCCGCCCCTGATTCCCCACCTCTGATTCCCCATATCTGATTCCCCGCCTCTGTTTCCCCGCCTCTGATTCCCCGCCTCTGATTTCCCATATCTGATTCCCCGCCTCTAATTCCCCAACTCTGATTCCCCGCCTCTGATTCCCCAGCTCTGAATCCCCGCCTCTGATTCCCCGCGTCTGATTACCGGCCTCTGATTCCCCACCTCTGATTCCCCATATCTGATTCCCCGCCTCTGTTTCCCCGCCTCTGATTCCCCGCCACTGTTTCCCCATATCTGATTCCCCGCCTCTGAATCCCCAACTCTGATTCCCTGCATCTAATTCCCCAGCTCTGATTCCCCGCCTCTGATTCCCCGTGTCAGATTTCCTGCCTCTGATTCCCCGCCTCTGATTACCCATGTCTGATTCACCGCCTCTGATTCCCCACCTCTGATTCCCCATCTCTGATTCCACACATCAGATTCCCTGCCTCTGATTCACCGCCTCTGATTCACCGCCTCTGATTCACCGCCTCTGATTCCCGGCCTCTGATTTCCCGCCTCTGATTCCCTGCCACTGATACCCCGCCCCTGATTCCCCACCTCTGATTCCCCATATCTGTTTCCCCGCCTCTGATTCCCCGCCTCTGTTTCCCAATATCTAAGACCCGCCTCTGATTCCCCAACTCTGATACCCCACCTCTGATTCTCCAGCTATGATTCCCCGCCTCTGATTCCCCGCATCTGATTCCCTGCATCTGATTCCAAGCCTCTGATTCCCTGCATCTGATTCCCAACCTCTGATTCCCCACCTCTGATTCCCCATTTCTGATTCCCCGCATCTGATTCCCTGCATCTGATTCCAAGCCTCTGATTCCCTGCCTCTGATTCCCAACCTCTGATTCCCCACCTCTGATTCCCCATATCTGATTCCCCGCCTCTGTTTCCCCGCCTCTGATTCCCCGCCTCTGTTTCCCCATATCTAATTCCCAACCTCTGATGCCCCAACTCTGATTCCCTGCCTCTGATTCCCCGCGTTCTATTCCCTGCCTCTGATTCCACGCCTGTGATTCCCCATCTCTGATTCACCACCTCTGATTCCCCACCTCTGATTCCCCATATCTAATTCCCCGCCTCTGTTTTCCCGCCTCAGATTCCCCGCCTCTGTTTCCCCATATCTGATTCCCCGCCTCTGAATCCCCAACTCTGATTCCCTGCCTCTGATTCCCTGCTTCTGATTCTGATTCCCCACCTCTGATTCCCCATCTCTGATTCCGCAAATCTAATTCCCTGCCTCTGATTCCCCATCTCTGATTCCCCATATCTGATTCCCCGCCTTCTGTTCCCCGCCTCTGATTCCCCGCCTCTGTTTCCCCGCATCTGATTCCATGCATATGATTCCCAGCCTCTGATTCCCTGCCTCTGATTCCCCACCTCTGATTCCCCAGCTCTGATTCCCCGCCTCTGATTCCCCGCATCTGATTCCATGCATATGATTCCCAGACTCTGATTCCCTGCATCTGATTCCCAACCTCTGATTCCCCACCTCTGATTCCCCATATCTGATTCCCCGCCTCTGTTTCCCCGCCTCTGATTCCCCTCCTCTGTTTCCCCATATCTGATCCCCGCCTCTATTTGCCCGCCTCTGTTTCCCCGCCTCTTTTTCCCCATATCAGATTCCCCGCCTCTGAATCCCCAACTCTGATTCCCTGCCTCTAATTTCCCAGCTCTGATTCCCCGCCTCTGATTCCCCGTGTCTGATTTCCTGCCTCTGATTCCCCGCCTCTGATTACCCATGTCTGATTCACCGCCTCTGATTCCCCACCTCTGATTCCCCATCTCTGATTCGGCACATCCGATTCCCTGCCTCTGATTCCCCGCCTCTGATTCACTGACTCTGATTCCCCAGCTCTGATTCCCCGCCTCTGATTCCCCGCGTCTTATTCCCTGCTTCTGATTCTGATTCCCTGCCTCTGATTCCCCATCTCTGATTCCGCACATCTGATTCCCTGCCTCTGATTCCCCACCTCTGATTCCCCATATCTGATTCCCCGCCTCTGTTTCCCCTTCTCTGATTCCCCGCCTCTGTTTCCCCATATCTAAGTCCCCGCCTCTGATTCCCCAACTCTGATTCCACACCTCTGATTCCCCAGCTCTGATTCCCCGCCTCTGATTCCCCGCATCTGATTCCCTGCATCTGATACCCAGCCTCTGATTCCCTGCCTGTGATTCCCAAACTCTGATTCCCCACCTCTGATTCCCCATATCTGATTCCCCGCCTCTGTTTCCCCGCCTCTGATTCCCCGCCTCTGTTTCCCCATATCTGATTCCCCGCCTCTATTTGCCCACCTCTGATTCCCCACCTCAGTTTCCCCATATCTGATTCCCCGCCTCTGAATCCCCAACTCTGATTCCCTGCATCTAATTCCCCAGCTCTGATTCCCCGCCTCTGATTCCCCGTGTCTGATTTCCTGCCTCTGATTCCCCGCCTCTGTTTACCCATGTCTGATTCACCGCCTCTGATTCCCCACCTCTGATTCCCCATCTCTGATTCCGCACATCCCATTCCCTGCCTCTGATTCCCCGCCTCTGATTCCCCGCCTCAGATTCCCCGTGTCTGATTTCCTGCCTCTGATTCCCCGCCTCTGATTACCCATGTCTGATTCACCGCCTCTGATTCCCCACCTCTGATTCCCCATCTCTGATTCCGCACATCCGATTCCCTGCTTCTGATTCCCCACCTCTGATTCACAGCCTCTGATTCCCCAGCTCTGATTCCCCGCCTCAGATTCCCCGCGTCTTATTCCCTGCTTCTGATTCTGATTCCCTGCCTCTGATTCCCCGTGTCAGATTTCCTGCCTCTGATTCCCCGCCTCTGATTACCCATGTCTGATTCACCGCCTCTGATTCCCCACCTCTGATTCCCCATCTCTGATTCCGCACATCAGATTCCCTGCCTCTGATTCCCCGCCTCTGATTAACCGCCTCTGATTCACCGCCTCTGATTCCCGGCCTCTGATTTCCCGCCTCTGATTCCCTGCCACTGATACCCCGCCCCTGATTCCCCACCTCTGATTCCCCATATCTGATTCCCCGCCTCTGTTTCCCCGCCTCTGATTCCCCGCCTCTGATTTCCCATATCTGATTCCCCGCCTCTGATTCCCCAACTCTGATTCCCCGCCTCTGATTCCCCAGCTCTGAATCCCCGCCTCTGATTCCCCGCGTCTGATTACCGGCCTCTGATTCCCCACCTCTGATTCCCCATATCTGATTCCCCGCCTCTGTTTCCCCGCCTCTGATTCCCCGCCACTGTTTCCCCATATCTGATTCCCCGCCTCTGAATCCCCAACTCTGATTCCCTGCATCTAATTCCCCAGCTCTGATTCCCCGCCTCTGATTCCCCGTGTCAGATTTCCTGCCTCTGATTCCCCGCCTCTGATTACCCATGTCTGATTCACCGCCTCTGATTCCCCACCTCTGATTCCCCATCTCTGATTCCGCACATCAGATTCCCTGCCTCTGATTCACCGCCTCTGATTCACCGCCTCTGATTCACCGCCTCTGATTCCCGGCCTCTGATTTCCCGCCTCTGATTCCCTGCCACTGATACCCCGCCCCTGATTCCCCACCTCTGATTCCCCATATCTGATTCCCCGCCTCTGTTTCCCCGCCTCTGATTCCCCACCTCTGATTTCCCATATCTGATTCCCCGCCTCTGATTCCCCAGCTCTGAATCCCCGCCTCTGATTCCCCGCGTCTGATTACCGGCCTCTGATTCCCCACCTCTGATTCCCCATATCTGATTCCCCGCCTCTGTTTCCCTGCCTCTGATTCCCCACCTCTGATTAACAATATCTGATTCCCCGCCTCTGATTCCCCACCTCTGATTCCCCGCCTCTGATTCGCCAGCTATGATTCCCCACCTCTGATTCCCAGCGTCTGATTCCCCGCCTCTGATTCCCCATCTCTGATTCCCCATCTCTGATTCCCCATCTCTGATTCCCCAATTCTGATTCCCCGCCTCTGATTCCCCAGCTCTGAATCCTCGCCTCTGATTCCTTGCCTCTGATTCCCAACATCTGATTCCCCACCTCTGATTCCCCAACTCTGATTCCCCGCCTCTGATTCCCCAGCTCTGATTCCCCGCCTCTTATTCCCCGTGTTTGATTCCCTGCCTCTGATTCCCGGCCTCTGATTCCCCATCTCTGATTCACCGCCTTTCATTCGCCACCTCTGATTCCCCATATCTGATTCCCCACCTCTGTTTCCCCGCCTCTGATTCCCCGCCTCTGATTCCCCATATCTCATTCCCCGCCTCTGAATCCCCATCTCTGATTCCCGGACTCTGATTCCCCACCTCTGATTCCCGGACTCTTATTCCCGGCATCTGATTCCGGCCTCTGATTCCTGGCCTCTGATTCCCTGCTTCTGATTCTGATTCCCTGCCTCTGATTCCCCATCTCTGATTGCGCACATCTGATTCCCTGCCTCTGATTCCCCACCTCTGATTCCCCATATCTGATTTCCCGCCTCTGTTTCCCCGCCTCTGATTCCCCGCCTCTGTTTCCCAATATCTAAGTCCCCGCCTCTGATACCCCAACTCTGATTCCCCACCTCTGATTCTCCAGCTCTGATTCCCCGCCTCTGATTCCCCGCATCTGATTCCCTGCATCTGATTCCAAGCCTCTGATTCCCTGCATCTGATTCCCAACCTCTGATTCCCCACCTCTGATTCCCCATATCTGATTCCCCGCCTCTGTTTCCCCGCCTCTGATTCCCCGCCTCTGTTTCCCCATATCTGATTCCCGGCCTCTGATTCCCCGCCTCTGATTCCCCGCCTCTGATTCCCTGCCTCTGATTCCCCATCTCCGATTCCGCACATCTGATTCCCTGCCTCTGATTCCCCGCCTCTGATATCCCGCCTCTGATTCCCTGCCTCTGATTCCCAACATCTGATTCCCCACCTCTGATTCCCCATATCTGATTCCCCGCCTCTGTTTCCCCAGCTCTGATTCCCCGTGTTTGATTCCCTGCCTCTGATTCCCTGCCCTGATTCCCCATCTCTGTTTCACCGCCTTTGATTCGCCACCTCTGATTCCCCTTATCTGATTCCCCGCCTCTGTTTCCCCGCCTCTGATTCCCTGCCTCTGATTCCCAACCTCTGATTCCACACCTCTGATTCCCCATATCTGATTCCCCGCCTGTGTTTCCCCACCTCTGATTCCCCGCCCCTGTTTCCCCATATCTGATTCCCCGCCTCTGATTCCCCAACCCTGATTCCCAGCCTCTGATTCCCCAGCTCTGATTCCCCGCCTCTGATTCCCCGTGTTTGATTCCCTGCCTCTGATTGCCCGCCTCTGATTCCCCATCTCTGATTCACCGCCTTTGATTCGCCACCTCTGATTCCCCATATCTGATTCCCTGTCTCTGTTTCCCCACCTCTGATTCCCCGCCTCTGATTCCCCATATCTCATTCCCCGCCTCTGAATCCCCATCTCTGATTCCCGGACTCTGATTCCCCACCTCTGATTCCCGGCCTCTTATTCCCGGCATCTGATTCCGGCCTCTGATTCCCGGGCTCTGATTCCCTGCTTCTGATTCTGATTCCCTGCCTCTGATTCCCCATCTCTGATTGCGCACATCTGATTCCCTGCCTCTGATTCCCCACCTCTGATTCCCCATATCTGATTCCCCGCCTCTGTTTCCCCGCCTCTGATTCCCCGCCTCTGTTTCCCAATATCTAAGTCCCCGCCTCTGATTCCCCAACTCTGATTCCCCACCTCTGATTCTCCAGCTCTGATTCCCCGCCTCTGTTTCCCCATATCTAAGTCCCCGCCTCTGATTCCCCAACTCTGATTCCCCACCTCTGATTCCCCAGCTCTGATTCCCCGCCTCTGATTCCCCGCATCTGATTCCCAGCATCTGATTCCCAGCCTCTGATTCCCTGCCTGTGATTCCCAACCTCTGATTCCCCACCTCTGATTCCCCATATCTGATTCCCCGCCTCTGTTTCCCCGCCTCTGATTCCCCTCCTCTGTTTCCCCATATCTGATCCCCGCCTCTATTTGCCCGCCTCTGTTTCCCCGCCTCTTTTTCCCCATATCAGATTCCCCGCCTCTGAATCCCCAACTCTGATTCCCTGCCTCTAATTTCCCAGCTCTGATTCCCCGCCTCTGATTCCCCGTGTCTGATTTCCTGCCTCTGATTCCCCGCCTCTGATTACCCATGTCTGATTCACCGCCTCTGATTCCCCACCTCTGATTCCCCATCTCTGATTCGGCACATCCGATTCCCTGCCTCTGATTCCCTGCCTCTGATTCCCCGTGTCAGATTTCCTGCCTCTGATTCCCCGCCTCTGATTACCCATGTCTGATTCACCGCCTCTGATTCCCCACCTCTGATTCCCCATCTCTGATTCCGCACATCAGATTCCCTGCCTCTGATTCCCCGCCTCTGATTCACCGCCTCTGATTCACCGCCTCTGATTCCCGGCCTCTGATTTCCCGCCTCTGATTCCCTGCCACTGATACCCCGCCCCTGATTCCCCACCTCTGATTCCCCATATCTGATTCCCCGCCTCTGTTTCCCCGCCTCTGATTCCCCGCCTCTGATTTCCCATATCTGATTCCCCGCCTCTGATTCCCCAACTCTGATTCCCCGCCTCTGATTCCCCAGCTCTGAATCCCCGCCTCTGATTCCCCGCGTCTGATTACCGGCCTCTGATTCCCCACCTCTGATTCCCCATATCTGATTCCCCGCCTCTGTTTCCCCGCCTCTGATTCCCCGCCACTGTTTCCCCATATCTGATTCCCCGCCTCTGAATCCCCAACTCTGATTCCCTGCATCTAATTCCCCAGCTCTGATTCCCCGCCTCTGATTCCCCGTGTCAGATTTCCTGCCTCTGATTCCCCGCCTCTGATTACCCATGTCTGATTCACCGCCTCTGATTCCCCACCTCTGATTCCCCATCTCTGATTCCACACATCAGATTCCCTGCCTCTGATTCACCGCCTCTGATTCACCGCCTCTGATTCACCGCCTCTGATTCCCGGCCTCTGATTTCCCGCCTCTGATTCCCTGCCACTGATACCCCGCCCCTGATTCCCCACCTCTGATTCCCCATATCTGTTTCCCCGCCTCTGATTCCCCGCCTCTGTTTCCCAATATCTAAGACCCGCCTCTGATTCCCCAACTCTGATACCCCACCTCTGATTCTCCAGCTATGATTCCCCGCCTCTGATTCCCCGCATCTGATTCCCTGCATCTGATTCCAAGCCTCTGATTCCCTGCATCTGATTCCCAACCTCTGATTCCCCACCTCTGATTCCCCATTTCTGATTCCCCGCATCTGATTCCCTGCATCTGATTCCAAGCCTCTGATTCCCTGCCTCTGATTCCCAACCTCTGATTCCCCACCTCTGATTCCCCATATCTGATTCCCCGCCTCTGTTTCCCCGCCTCTGATTCCCCGCCTCTGTTTCCCCATATCTAATTCCCAACCTCTGATGCCCCAACTCTGATTCCCTGCCTCTGATTCCCCGCGTTCTATTCCCTGCCTCTGATTCCACGCCTGTGATTCCCCATCTCTGATTCACCACCTCTGATTCCCCACCTCTGATTCCCCATATCTAATTCCCCGCCTCTGTTTTCCCGCCTCAGATTCCCCGCCTCTGTTTCCCCATATCTGATTCCCCGCCTCTGAATCCCCAACTCTGATTCCCTGCCTCTGATTCCCTGCTTCTGATTCTGATTCCCCACCTCTGATTCCCCATCTCTGATTCCGCAAATCTAATTCCCTGCCTCTGATTCCCCATCTCTGATTCCCCATATCTGATTCCCCGCCTTCTGTTCCCCGCCTCTGATTCCCCGCCTCTGTTTCCCCGCATCTGATTCCATGCATATGATTCCCAGCCTCTGATTCCCTGCCTCTGATTCCCCACCTCTGATTCCCCAGCTCTGATTCCCCGCCTCTGATTCCCCGCATCTGATTCCATGCATATGATTCCCAGACTCTGATTCCCTGCCTCTGATTCCCAACCTCTGATTCCCCACCTCTGATTCCCCATATCTGATTCCCCGCCTCTGTTTCCCCGCCTCTGATTCCCCTCCTCTGTTTCCCCATATCTGATCACCGCCTCTATTTGCCCGCCTCTGTTTCCCCGCCTCTTTTTCCCCATATCAGATTCCCCGCCTCTGAATCCCCAACTCTGATTCCCTGCCTCTAATTTCCCAGCTCTGATTCCCCGCCTCTGATTCCCCGTGTCTGATTTCCTGCCTCTGATTCCCCGCCTCTGATTACCCATGTCTGATTCACCGCCTCTGATTCCCCACCTCTGATTCCCCATCTCTGATTCGGCACATCCGATTCCCTGCCTCTGATTCCCCGCCTCTGATTCACTGACTCTGATTCCCCAGCTCTGATTCCCCGCCTCTGATTCCCCGCGTCTTATTCCCTGCTTCTGATTCTGATTCCCTGCCTCTGATTCCCCATCTCTGATTCCGCACATCTGATTCCCTGCCTCTGATTCCCCACCTCTGATTCCCCATATCTGATTCCCCGCCTCTGTTTCCCCTTCTCTGATTCCCCGCCTCTGTTTCCCCATATCTAAGTCCCCGCCTCTGATTCCCCAACTCTGATTCCACACCTCTGATTCCCCAGCTCTGATTCCCCGCCTCTGATTCCCCGCATCTGATTCCCTGCATCTGATACCCAGCCTCTGATTCCCTGCCTGTGATTCCCAAACTCTGATTCCCCACCTCTGATTCCCCATATCTGATTCCCCGCCTCTGTTTCCCCGCCTCTGATTCCCCGCCTCTGTTTCCCCATATCTGATTCCCCGCCTCTATTTGCCCACCTCTGATTCCCCACCTCAGTTTCCCCATATCTGATTCCCCGCCTCTGAATCCCCAACTCTGATTCCCTGCATCTAATTCCCCAGCTCTGATTCCCCGCCTCTGATTCCCCGTGTCTGATTTCCTGCCTCTGATTCCCCGCCTCTGTTTACCCATGTCTGATTCACCGCCTCTGATTCCCCACCTCTGATTCCCCATCTCTGATTCCGCACATCCCATTCCCTGCCTCTGATTCCCCGCCTCTGATTCCCCGCCTCAGATTCCCCGTGTCTGATTTCCTGCCTCTGATTCCCCGCCTCTGATTACCCATGTCTGATTCACCGCCTCTGATTCCCCACCTCTGATTCCCCATCTCTGATTCCGCACATCCGATTCCCTGCTTCTGATTCCCCACCTCTGATTCACAGCCTCTGATTCCCCAGCTCTGATTCCCCGCCTCAGATTCCCCGCGTCTTATTCCCTGCTTCTGATTCTGATTCCCTGCCTCTGATTCCCCGTGTCAGATTTCCTGCCTCTGATTCCCCGCCTCTGATTACCCATGTCTGATTCACCGCCTCTGATTCCCCACCTCTGATTCCCCATCTCTGATTCCGCACATCAGATTCCCTGCCTCTGATTCCCCGCCTCTGATTCACCGCCTCTGATTCACCGCCTCTGATTCCCGGCCTCTGATTTCCCGCCTCTGATTCCCTGCCACTGATACCCCGCCCCTGATTCCCCACCTCTGATTCCCCATATCTGATTCCCCGCCTCTGTTTCCCCGCCTCTGATTCCCCGCCTCTGATTTCCCATATCTGATTCCCCGCCTCTGATTCCCCAACTCTGATTCCCCGCCTCTGATTCCCCAGCTCTGAATCCCCGCCTCTGATTCCCCGCGTCTGATTACCGGCCTCTGATTCCCCACCTCTGATTCCCCATATCTGATTCCCCGCCTCTGTTTCCCCGCCTCTGATTCCCCGCCACTGTTTCCCCATATCTGATTCCCCGCCTCTGAATCCCCAACTCTGATTCCCTGCATCTAATTCCCCAGCTCTGATTCCCCGCCTCTGATTCCCCGTGTCAGATTTCCTGCCTCTGATTCCCCGCCTCTGATTACCCATGTCTGATTCACCGCCTCTGATTCCCCACCTCTGATTCCCCATCTCTGATTCCGCACATCAGATTCCCTGCCTCTGATTCACCGCCTCTGATTCACCGCCTCTGATTCACCGCCTCTGATTCCCGGCCTCTGATTTCCCGCCTCTGATTCCCTGCCACTGATACCCCGCCCCTGATTCCCCACCTCTGATTCCCCATATCTGATTCCCCGCCTCTGTTTCCCCGCCTCTGATTCCCCACCTCTGATTTCCCATATCTGATTCCCCGCCTCTGATTCCCCAGCTCTGAATCCCCGCCTCTGATTCCCCGCGTCTGATTACCGGCCTCTGATTCCCCACCTCTGATTCCCCATATCTGATTCCCCGCCTCTGTTTCCCTGCCTCTGATTCCCCACCTCTGATTAACAATATCTGATTCCCCGCCTCTGATTCCCCACCTCTGATTCCCCGCCTCTGATTCGCCAGCTATGATTCCCCACCTCTGATTCCCAGCGTCTGATTCCCCGCCTCTGATTCCCCATCTCTGATTCCCCATCTCTGATTCCCCATCTCTGATTCCCCAATTCTGATTCCCCGCCTCTGATTCCCCAGCTCTGAATCCTCGCCTCTGATTCCTTGCCTCTGATTCCCAACATCTGATTCCCCACCTCTGATTCCCCAACTCTGATTCCCCGCCTCTGATTCCCCAGCTCTGATTCCCCGCCTCTTATTCCCCGTGTTTGATTCCCTGCCTCTGATTCCCGGCCTCTGATTCCCCATCTCTGATTCACCGCCTTTCATTCGCCACCTCTGATTCCCCATATCTGATTCCCCACCTCTGTTTCCCCGCCTCTGATTCCCCGCCTCTGATTCCCCATATCTCATTCCCCGCCTCTGAATCCCCATCTCTGATTCCCGGACTCTGATTCCCCACCTCTGATTCCCGGACTCTTATTCCCGGCATCTGATTCCGGCCTCTGATTCCTGGCCTCTGATTCCCTGCTTCTGATTCTGATTCCCTGCCTCTGATTCCCCATCTCTGATTGCGCACATCTGATTCCCTGCCTCTGATTCCCCACCTCTGATTCCCCATATCTGATTTCCCGCCTCTGTTTCCCCGCCTCTGATTCCCCGCCTCTGTTTCCCAATATCTAAGACCCCGCCTCTGATACCCCAACTCTGATTCCCCACCTCTGATTCTCCAGCTCTGATTCCCCGCCTCTGATTCCCCGCATCTGATTCCCTGCATCTGATTCCAAGCCTCTGATTCCCTGCATCTGATTCCCAACCTCTGATTCCCCACCTCTGATTCCCCATATCTGATTCCCCGCCTCTGTTTCCCCGCCTCTGATTCCCCGCCTCTGTTTCCCCATATCTGATTCCCGGCCTCTGATTCCCCGCCTCTGATTCCCCGCCTCTGATTCCCTGCCTCTGATTCCCCATCTCCGATTCCGCACATCTGATTCCCTGCCTCTGATTCCCCGCCTCTGATATCCCGCCTCTGATTCCCTGCCTCTGATTCCCAACATCTGATTCCCCACCTCTGATTCCCCATATCTGATTCCCCGCCTCTGTTTCCCCAGCTCTGATTCCCCGTGTTTGATTCCCTGCCTCTGATTCCCTGCCCTGATTCCCCATCTCTGTTTCACCGCCTTTGATTCGCCACCTCTGATTCCCCTTATCTGATTCCCCGCCTCTGTTTCCCCGCCTCTGATTCCCTGCCTCTGATTCCCAACCTCTGATTCCACACCTCTGATTCCCCATATCTGATTCCCCGCCTGTGTTTCCCCACCTCTGATTCCCCGCCCCTGTTTCCCCATATCTGATTCCCCGCCTCTGATTCCCCAACCCTGATTCCCAGCCTCTGATTCCCCAGCTCTGATTCCCCGCCTCTGATTCCCCGTGTTTGATTCCCTGCCTCTGATTGCCCGCCTCTGATTCCCCATCTCTGATTCACCGCCTTTGATTCGCCACCTCTGATTCCCCATATCTGATTCCCTGTCTCTGTTTCCCCACCTCTGATTCCCCGCCTCTGATTCCCCATATCTCATTCCCCGCCTCTGAATCCCCATCTCTGATTCCCGGACTCTGATTCCCCACCTCTGATTCCCGGCCTCTTATTCCCGGCATCTGATTCCGGCCTCTGATTCCCGGCCTCTGATTCCCTGCTTCTGATTCTGATTCCCTGCCTCTGATTCCCCATCTCTGATTGCGCACATCTGATTCCCTGCCTCTGATTCCCCACCTCTGATTCCCCATATCTGATTCCCCGCCTCTGTTTCCCCGCCTCTGATTCCCCGCCTCTGTTTCCCAATATCTAAGTCCCCGCCTCTGATTCCCCAACTCTGATTCCCCACCTCTGATTCTCCAGCTCTGATTCCCCGCCTCTGTTTCCCCATATCTAAGTCCCCGCCTCTGATTCCCCAACTCTGATTCCCCACCTCTGATTCCCCAGCTCTGATTCCCCGCCTCTGATTCCCCGCATCTGATTCCCAGCATCTGATTCCCAGCCTCTGATTCCCTGCCTGTGATTCCCAACCTCTGATTCCCCACCTCTGATTCCCCATATCTGATTCCCCGCCTCTGTTTCCCCGCCTCTGATTCCCCGCCTCTGTATCCCCATATCTGATTCCCCGCCTCTATTTGCCCACCTCTGATTCCCCACCTCAGTTTCCCCAGCTCTGATTCCCCACCTCTGATTCCCCATATCTGATTCCCCGCCTCTGTTTCCCCACCTCTGATTCCCCGCCTCTGTTTCCCCATATCTAATTCCCAACCTCTGATGCCCCAACTCTGATTCCCTGCCTCTGATTCCCCGCGTTCTATTCCCTGCCTCTGATTCCCCGCCTGTGATTCCCCATCTCTGATTCACCACCTCTGATTCCCCACCTCTGATTCCCCATATCTCATTCCCCGACTCTGAATCCCCATCTCTGATTCCCGGACTCTGATTCCCCACCTCTGATTCCCGGCCTCTTATTCCCGTCATCTGATTCCGGCCTCTGATTCCCGGCCTCTGATTCCCTGCTTCTGATTCTGATTCCCTGCCTCTGATTCCCCATCTCTGATTGCGCACATCTGATTCCCTGCCTCTGATTCCCCACCTCTGATTCCCCATATCTGATTTCCCGCCTCTGTTTCCCCGCCTCTGATTCCCCGCCTCTGTTTCCCAATATCTAAGACCCGCCTCTGATTCCCCAACTCTGATTCCCCACCTCTGATTCTCCAGCTATGATTCCCCGCCTCTGATTCCCCGCATCTGATTCCCTGCATCTGATTCCAAGCCTCTGATTCCCTGCATCTGATTCCCAACCTCTGATTCCCCACCCCTGATTCCCCATTTCTGATTCCCCGCATCTGATTCCCTGCATCTGATTCCAAGCCTCTGATTCCCTGCCTCTGATTCCCAACCTCTGATTCCCCACCTCTGATTCCCCATATCTGATTCCCCGCCTCTGTTTCCCCGCCACTGATTCCCCGCCTCTGTTTCCCCATATCTAATTCCCAACCTCTGATGCCCCAACTCTGATTCCCTGCCTCTGATTCCCCGCGTTCTATTCCCTGCCTCTGATTCCACGCCTGTGATTCCCCATCTCTGATTCACCACCTCTGATTCCCCACCTCTGATTCCCCATATCTAATTCCCCGCCTCTGTTTTCCCGCCTCAGATTCCCCGCCTCTGTTTCCCCATATCTGATTCCCCGCCTCTGAATCCCCAACTCTGATTCCCTGCCTCTGATTCCCTGCTTCTGATTCTGATTCCCCACCTCTGATTCCCCATCTCTGATTCCGCACATCTAATTCCCTGCCTCTGATTCCCCATCTCTGATTCCCCATATCTGATTCCCCGCCTTCTGTTCCCCGCCTCTGATTCCCCGCCTCTGTTTCCCCATATCTAAGTCCCCGACTCTGATTCCCCAACTTTGATTCCCCACCTCTGATTACCCAGCTCTGATTCCCCGCCTCTGATTTCCCGCATCTGATTCCATGCATATGATTCCCAGCCTCTGATTCCCTGCCTCTGATTCCCAACCTCTGATTCCCCACCTCTGATTCCCCATATCTGATTCCCCGCCTCTGTTTCCCCGCCTCTGATTCCCCTCCTCTGTTTCCCCATATCTGATCCCCGCCTCTATTTGCCCGCCTCTGTTTCCCCGCCTCTTTTTCCCCATATCAGATTCCCCGCCTCTGAATCCCCAACTCTGATTCCCTGCCTCTAATTTCCCAGCTCTGATTCCCCGCCTCTGATTCCCCGTGTCTGATTTCCTGCCTCTGATTCCCCGCCTCTGATTACCCATGTCTGATTCAACGCCTCTGATTCCCCACCTCTGATTCCCCATCTCTGATTCGGCACATCCGATTCCCTGCCTCTGATTCCCCGCCTCTGATTCACTGACTCTGATTCCCCAGCTCTGATTCCCCGCCTCTGATTCCCCGCGTCTTATTCCCTGCTTCTGATTCTGATTCCCTGCCTCTGATTCCCCATCTCTGATTCCGCACATCTGATTCCCTGCCTCTGATTCCCCACCTCTGATTCCCCATATCTGATTCCCCGCCTCTGTTTCCCCTTCTCTGATTCCCCGCCTCTGTTTCCCCATATCTAAGTCCCCGCCTCTGATTCCCCAACTCTGATTCCACACCTCTGATTCCCCAGCTCTGATTCCCCGCCTCTGATTCCCCGCATCTGATTCCCTGCATCTGATACCCAGCCTCTGATTCCCTGCCTGTGATTCCCAAACTCTGATTCCCCACCTCTGATTCCCCATATCTGATTCCCCGCCTCAGTTTCCCCGCCTCTGATTCCCCGCCTCTGTTTCCCCATATCTGATTCCCCGCCTCTATTTGCCCACCTCTGATTCCCCACCTCAGTTTCCCCATATCTGATTCCCCGCCTCTGAATCCCCAACTCTGATTCCCTGCATCTAATTCCCCAGCTCTGATTCCCCGCCTCTGATTCCCCGTGTCTGATTTCCTGCCTCTGATTCCCCGCCTCTGTTTACCCATGTCTGATTCACCGCCTCTGATTCCCCACCTCTGATTCCCCATCTCTGATTCCGCACATCCCATTCCCTGCCTCTGATTCCCCGCCTCTGATTCCCCGCCTCAGATTCCCCGTGTCTGATTTCCTGCCTCTGATTCCCCGCCTCTGATTACCCATGTCTGATTCACCGCCTCTGTTTCCCCACCTCTGATTCCCCATCTCTGATTCCGCACATCCGATTCCCTGCTTCTGATTCCCCGCCTCTGATTCACAGCCTCTGATTCCCCAGCTCTGATTCCCCGCCTCAGATTCCCCGCGTCTTATTCCCTGCTTCTGATTCTGATTCCCTGCCTCTGATTCCCCATCTCTGATTCCACACATCTGATTCCCTGCCTCTGATTCCCCACCTCTGATTCCCCATATCTGATTCCCCGCCTCTGTTTCCGCGCCTCTGATTCCCCGCCTCTGTTTCCCCATATCTAAGTCCCCGCCTCTGATTCCGCAACTCTGATTCCACACCTCTGATTCCCCAGCTCTGAATACCCACCTCTGATTCCCCATATCTGATTCCCCGCCTCTGTTTCCCCGCCTCTGATTCCCCGCCACTGTTTCCCCATATCTGATTCCCCGCCTCTGAATCCCCAACTCTGATTCCCTGCATCTAATTCCCGAGCTCTGATTCCCCGCCTCTGATTCCCCGTGTCAGATTTCCTGCCTCTGATTCCCCGCCTCTGATTACCCATGTCTGATTCACCGCCTCTGATTCCCCACCTCTGATTCCCCATCTCTGATTCCGCACATCAGATTCCCTGCCTCTGATTCCCCGCCTCTGATTCACCGCCTCTGATTCACCGCCTCTGATTCCCGGCCTCTGATTTCCCGCCTCTGATTCCCTGCCACTGATACCCCGCCCCTGATTCCCCACCTCTGATTCCCCATATCTGATTCCCCGCCTCTGTTTCCCCGCCTCTGATTCCCCGCCTCTGATTTCCCATATCTGATTCCCCGCCTCTGATTCCCCAACTCTGATTCCCCGCCTCTGATTCCCCAGCTCTGAATCCCCGCCTCTGATTCCCCGCGTCTGATTACCGGCCTCTGATTCCCCACCTCTGATTCCCCATATCTGATTCCCCGCCTCTGTTTCCCCGCCTCTGATTCCCCACCTCTGATTAACAATATCTGATTCCCCGCCTCTGATTCCCCACCTCTGATTCCCCGCCTCTGATTCGCCAGCTATGATTCCCCACCTCTGATTCCCAGCGTCTGATTCCCCGCCTCTGATTCCCCATCTCTGATTCCCCATCTCTGATTCCCCATCTCTGATTCCCCAATTCTGATTCCCCGCCTCTGATTCCCCAGCTCTGAATCCTCGCCTCTGATTCCTTGCCTCTGATTCCCAACATCTGATTCCCCACCTCTGAATTCCCATATTGATTCCCTGCCTCTGATTCCCCGCCTCTGATTCCCCAACTCTGATTCCCCGCCTCTGATTCCCCAGCTCTGATTCCCCGCCTCTTATTCCCCGTGTTTGATTCCCTGCCTCTGATTCCCGGCCTCTGATTCCCCATCACTGATTCACCGCCTTTCATTCGCCACCTCTGATTCCCCATATCTGATTCCCCGCCTCTGTTTTCCCGCCTCTGATTCCCCGCCTCTGATTCCCCATATCTCATTCCCCGCCTCTGAATCCCCATCTCTGATTCCCGGACTCTGATTCCCCACCTCTGATTCCCGGACTCTTATTCCCGGCATCTGATTCCGGCCTCTGATTCCTGGCCTCTGATTCCCTGCTTCTGATTCTGATTCCCTGCCTCTGATTCCCCATCTCTGATTGCGCACATCTGATTCCCTGCCTCTGATTCCCCACCTCTGATTCCCCATATCTGATTTCCCGCCTCTGTTTCCCCGCCTCTGATTCCCCGCCTCTGTTTCCCAATATCTAAGTCCCCGCCTCTGATACCCCAACTCTGATTCCCCACCTCTGATTCTCCAGCTCTGATTCCCCGCCTCTGATTCCCCGCATCTGATTCCCTGCATCTGATTCCAAGCCTCTGATTCCCTGCATCTGATTCCCAACCTCTGATTCCCCACCTCTGATTCCCCATATCTGATTCCCCGCCTCTGTTTCCCCGCCTCTGATTCCCCGCCTCTGTTTCCCCATATCTGATTCCCGGCCTCTGATTCCCCGCCTCTGATTCCCCGCCTCTGATTCCCTGCCTCTGATTCCCCATCTCCGATTCCGCACATCTGATTCCCTGCCTCTGATTCCCCGCCTCTGATTCCCCATATCTGATTCCCCGCCTCTGTTTCCCCGCCTCTGATTCCCCGCCTCTGTTTCCCCATATCTGATTCCCCGCCTCTATTTGCCCACCTCTGATTCCCCACCTCAGTTTCCCCATATCTGATTCCCCGCCTCTGAATCCCCAACTCTGATTCCCTGCATCTAATTCCCCAGCTCTGATTCCCCGCCTCTGATTCCCCGTGTCTGATTTCCTGCCTCTGATTCCCCGCCTCTGTTTACCCATGTCTGATTCACCGCCTCTGATTCCCCACCTCTGATTCCCCATCTCTGATTCCGCACATCCCATTCCCTGCCTCTGATTCCCCGCCTCTGATTCCCCGCCTCAGATTCCCCGTGTCTGATTTCCTGCCTCTGATTCCCCGCCTCTGATTACCCATGTCTGCTTCACCGCCTCTGTTTCCCCACCTCTGATTCCCCATCTCTGATTCCGCACATCCGATTCCCTGCTTCTGATTCCCCGCCTCTGATTCACAGCCTCTGATTCCCCAGCTCTGATTCCCCGCCTCAGATTCCCCGCGTCTTATTCCCTGCTTCTGATTCTGATTCCCTGCCTCTGATTCCCCATCTCTGATTCCACACATCTGATTCCCTGCCTCTGATTCCCCACCTCTGATTCCCCATATCTGATTCCCCGCCTCTGTTTCCGCGCCTCTGATTCCCCGCCTCTGTTTCCCCATATCTAAGTCCCCGCCTCTGATTCCGCAACTCTGATTCCACACCTCTGATTCCCCAGCTCTGAATACCCACCTCTGATTCCCCATATCTGATTCCCCGCCTCTGTTTCCCCGCCTCTGATTCCCCGCCACTGTTTCCCCATATCTGATTCCCCGCCTCTGAATCCCCAACTCTGATTCCCTGCATCTAATTCCCCAGCTCTGATTCCCCGCCTCTGATTCCCCGTGTCAGATTTCCTGCCTCTGATTCCCCGCCTCTGATTACCCATGTCTGATTCACCGCCTCTGATTCCCCACCTCTGATTCCCCATCTCTGATTCCGCACATCAGATTCCCTGCCTCTGATTCCCCGCCTCTGATTCACCGCCTCTGATTCACCGCCTCTGATTCCCGGCCTCTGATTTCCCGCCTCTGATTCCCTGCCACTGATACCCCGCCCCTGATTCCCCACCTCTGATTCCCATATCTGATTCCCCGCCTCTGTTTCCCCGCCTCTGATTCCCCGCCTCTGATTTCCCATATCTGATTCCCCGCCTCTGATTCCCCAACTCTGATTCCCCGCCTCTGATTCCCCAGCTCTGAATCCCCGCCTCTGATTCCCCGCGTCTGATTACCGGCCTCTGATTCCCCACCTCTGATTCCCCATATCTGATTCCCCGCCTCTGTTTCCCCGCCTCTGATTCCCCACCTCTGATTAACAATATCTGATTCCCCGCCTCTGATTCCCCACCTCTGATTCCCCGCCTCTGATTCGCCAGCTATGATTCCCCACCTCTGATTCCCAGCGTCTGATTCCCCGCCTCTGATTCCCCATCTCTGATTCCCCATCTCTGATTCCCCATCTCTGATTCCCCAATTCTGATTCCCCGCCTCTGATTCCCCAGCTCTGAATCCTCGCCTCTGATTCCTTGCCTCTGATTCCCAACATCTGATTCCCCACCTCTGAATTCCCATATTGATTCCCTGCCTCTGATTCCCCGCCTCTGATTCCCCAACTCTGATTCCCCGCCTCTGATTCCCCAGCTCTGATTCCCCGCCTCTTATTCCCCGTGTTTGATTCCCTGCCTCTGATTCCCGGCCTCTGATTCCCCATCTCTGATTCACCGCCTTTCATTCGCCACCTCTGATTCCCCATATCTGATTCCCCACCTCTGTTTCCCCGCCTCTGATTCCCCGCCTCTGATTCCCCATATCTCATTCCCCGCCTCTGAATCCCCATCTCTGATTCCCGGACTCTGATTCCCCACCTCTGATTCCCGGACTCTTATTCCCGGCATCTGATTCCGGCCTCTGATTCCTGGCCTCTGATTCCCTGCTTCTGATTCTGATTCCCTGCCTCTGATTCCCCATCTCTGATTGCGCACATCTGATTCCCTGCCTCTGATTCCCCACCTCTGATTCCCCATATCTGATTTCCCGCCTCTGTTTCCCCGCCTCTGATTCCCCGCCTCTGTTTCCCAATATCTAAGTCCCCGCCTCTGATACCCCAACTCTGATTCCCCACCTCTGATTCTCCAGCTCTGATTCCCCGCCTCTGATTCCCCGCATCTGATTCCCTGCATCTGATTCCAAGCCTCTGATTCCCTGCATCTGATTCCCAACCTCTGATTCCCCACCTCTGATTCCCCATATCTGATTCCCCGCCTCTGTTTCCCCGCCTCTGATTCCCCGCCTCTGTTTCCCCATATCTGATTCCCGGCCTCTGATTCCCCGCCTCTGATTCCCCGCCTCTGATTCCCTGCCTCTGATTCCCCATCTCCGATTCCGCACATCTGATTCCCTGCCTCTGATTCCCCGCCTCTGATTCCCCGCCTCTGATTCCCTGCCTCTGATTCCCAACATCTGATTCCCCACCTCTGATTCCCCATATCTGATTCCCCGCCTCTGTTTCCCCAGCTCTGATTCCCCGTGTTTGATTCCCTGCCTCTGATTCCCTGCCCTGATTCCCCATCTCTGTTTCACCGCCTTTGATTCGCCACCTCTGATTCCCCTTATCTGATTCCCCGCCTCTGTTTCCCCGCCTCTGATTCCCTGCCTCTGATTCCCAACCTCTGATTCCACACCTCTGATTCCCCATATCTGATTCCCCGCCTGTGTTTCCCCACCTCTGATTCCCCGCCCCTGTTTCCCCATATCTGATTCCCCGCCTCTGATTCCCCAACCCTGATTCCCAGCCTCTGATTCCCCAGCTCTGATTCCCCGCCTCTGATTCCCCGTGTTTGATTCCCTGCCTCTGATTGCCCGCCTCTGATTCCCCATCTCTGATTCACCGCCTTTGATTCGCCACCTCTGATTCCCCATATCTGATTCCCTGTCTCTGTTTCCCCACCTCTGATTCCCCGCCTCTGATTCCCCATATCTCATTCCCCGCCTCTGAATCCCCATCTCTGATTCCCGGACTCTGATTCCCCACCTCTGATTCCCGGCCTCTTATTCCCGGCATCTGATTCCGGCCTCTGATTCCCGGCCTCTGATTCCCTGCTTCTGATTCTGATTCCCTGCCTCTGATTCCCCATCTCTGATTGCGCACATCTGATTCCCTGCCTCTGATTCCCCACCTCTGATTCCCCATATCTGATTCCCCGCCTCTGTTTCCCCGCCTCTGATTCCCCGCCTCTGTTTCCCAATATCTAAGTCCCCGCCTCTGATTCCCCAACTCTGATTCCCCACCTCTGATTCTCCAGCTCTGATTCCCCGCCTCTGTTTCCCCATATCTAAGTCCCCGCCTCTGATTCCCCAACTCTGATTCCCCACCTCTGATTCCCCAGCTCTGATTCCCCGCCTCTGATTCCCCGCATCTGATTCCCAGCATCTGATTCCCAGCCTCTGATTCCCTGCCTGTGATTCCCAACCTCTGATTCCCCACCTCTGATTCCCCATATCTGATTCCCCGCCTCTGTTTCCCCGCCTCTGATTCCCCGCCTCTGTATCCCCATATCTGATTCCCCGCCTCTATTTGCCCACCTCTGATTCCCCACCTCAGTTTCCCCAGCTCTGATTCCCCACCTCTGATTCCCCATATCTGATTCCCCGCCTCTGTTTCCCCACCTCTGATTCCCCGCCTCTGTTTCCCCATATCTAATTCCCAACCTCTGATGCCCCAACTCTGATTCCCTGCCTCTGATTCCCCGCGTTCTATTCCCTGCCTCTGATTCCCCGCCTGTGATTCCCCATCTCTGATTCACCACCTCTGATTCCCCACCTCTGATTCCCCATATCTCATTCCCCGACTCTGAATCCCCATCTCTGATTCCCGGACTCTGATTCCCCACCTCTGATTCCCGGCCTCTTATTCCCGTCATCTGATTCCGGCCTCTGATTCCCGGCCTCTGATTCCCTGCTTCTGATTCTGATTCCCTGCCTCTGATTCCCCATCTCTGATTGCGCACATCTGATTCCCTGCCTCTGATTCCCCACCTCTGATTCCCCATATCTGATTTCCCGCCTCTGTTTCCCCGCCTCTGATTCCCCGCCTCTGTTTCCCAATATCTAAGACCCGCCTCTGATTCCCCAACTCTGATTCCCCACCTCTGATTCTCCAGCTATGATTCCCCGCCTCTGATTCCCCGCATCTGATTCCCTGCATCTGATTCCAAGCCTCTGATTCCCTGCATCTGATTCCCAACCTCTGATTCCCCACCCCTGATTCCCCATTTCTGATTCCCCGCATCTGATTCCCTGCATCTGATTCCAAGCCTCTGATTCCCTGCCTCTGATTCCCAACCTCTGATCCCCCACCTCTGATTCCCCATATCTGATTCCCCGCCTCTGTTTCCCCGCCTCTGATTCCCCGCCTCTGTTTCCCCATATCTAATTCCCAACCTCTGATGCCCCAACTCTGATTCCCTGCCTCTGATTCCCCGCGTTCTATTCCCTGCCTCTGATTCCACGCCTGTGATTCCCCATCTCTGATTCACCACCTCTGATTCCCCACCTCTGATTCCCCATATCTAATTCCCCGCCTCTGTTTTCCCGCCTCAGATTCCCCGCCTCTGTTTCCCCATATCTGATTCCCCGCCTCTGAATCCCCAACTCTGATTCCCTGCCTCTGATTCCCTGCTTCTGATTCTGATTCCCCACCTCTGATTCCCCATCTCTGATTCCGCACATCTAATTCCCTGCCTCTGATTCCCCATCTCTGATTCCCCATATCTGATTCCCCGCCTTCTGTTCCCCGCCTCTGATTCCCCGCCTCTGTTTCCCCATATCTAAGTCCCCGACTCTGATTCCCCAACTTTGATTCCCCACCTCTGATTCCCCAGCTCTGATTCCCCGCCTCTGATTTCCCGCATCTGATTCCATGCATATGATTCCCAGCCTCTGATTCCCTGCCTCTGATTCCCAACCTCTGATTCCCCACCTCTGATTCCCCATATCTGATTCCCCGCCTCTGTTTCCCCGCCTCTGATTCCCCTCCTCTGTTTCCCCATATCTGATCCCCGCCTCTATTTGCCCGCCTCTGTTTCCCCGCCTCTTTTTCCCCATATCAGATTCCCCGCCTCTGAATCCCCAACTCTGATTCCCTGCCTCTAATTTCCCAGCTCTGATTCCCCGCCTCTGATTCCCCGTGTCTGATTTCCTGCCTCTGATTCCCCGCCTCTGATTACCCATGTCTGATTCAACGCCTCTGATTCCCCACCTCTGATTCCCCATCTCTGATTCGGCACATCCGATTCCCTGCCTCTGATTCCCCGCCTCTGATTCACTGACTCTGATTCCCCAGCTCTGATTCCCCGCCTCTGATTCCCCGCGTCTTATTCCCTGCTTCTGATTCTGATTCCCTGCCTCTGATTCCCCATCTCTGATTCCGCACATCTGATTCCCTGCCTCTGATTCCCCACCTCTGATTCCCCATATCTGATTCCCCGCCTCTGTTTCCCCTTCTCTGATTCCCCGCCTCTGTTTCCCCATATCTAAGTCCCCGCCTCTGATTCCCCAACTCTGATTCCACACCTCTGATTCCCCAGCTCTGATTCCCCGCCTCTGATTCCCCGCATCTGATTCCCTGCATCTGATACCCAGCCTCTGATTCCCTGCCTGTGATTCCCAAACTCTGATTCCCCACCTCTGATTCCCCATATCTGATTCCCCGCCTCTGTTTCCCCGCCTCTGATTCCCCGCCTCTGTTTCCCCATATCTGATTCCCCGCCTCTATTTGCCCACCTCTGATTCCCCACCTCAGTTTCCCCATATCTGATTCCCCGCCTCTGAATCCCCAACTCTGATTCCCTGCATCTAATTCCCCAGCTCTGATTCCCCGCCTCTGATTCCCCGTGTCTGATTTCCTGCCTCTGATTCCCCGCCTCTGTTTACCCAGGTCTGATTCACCGCCTCTGATTCCCCACCTCTGATTCCCCATCTCTGATTCCGCACATCCCATTCCCTGCCTCTGATTCCCCGCCTCTGATTCCCCGCCTCAGATTCCCCGTGTCTGATTTCCTGCCTCTGATTCCCCGCCTCTGATTACCCATGTCTGATTCACCGCCTCTGTTTCCCCACCTCTGATTCCCCATCTCTGATTCCGCACATCCGATTCCCTGCTTCTGATTCCCCGCCTCTGATTCACAGCCTCTGATTCCCCAGCTCTGATTCCCCGCCTCAGATTCCCCGCGTCTTATTCCCTGCTTCTGATTCTGATTCCCTGCCTCTGATTCCCCATCTCTGATTCCACACATCTGATTCCCTGCCTCTGATTCCCCACCTCTGATTGCCCATATCTGATTCCCCGCCTCTGTTTCCGCGCCTCTGATTCCCCGCCTCTGTTTCCCCATATCTAAGTCCCCGCCTCTGATTCCGCAACTCTGATTCCACACCTCTGATTCCCCAGCTCTGAATACCCACCTCTGATTCCCCATATCTGATTCCCCGCCTCTGTTTCCCCGCCTCTGATTCCCCGCCACTGTTTCCCCATATCTGATTCCCCGCCTCTGAATCCCCAACTCTGATTCCCTGCATCTAATTCCCCAGCTCTGATTCCCCGCCTCTGATTCCCCGTGTCAGATTTCCTGCCTCTGATTCCCCGCCTCTGATTACCCATGTCTGATTCACCGCCTCTGATTCCCCACCTCTGATTCCCCATCTCTGATTCCGCACATCAGATTCCCTGCCTCTGATTCCCCGCCTCTGATTCACCGCCTCTGATTCACCGCCTCTGATTCCCGGCCTCTGATTTCCCGCCTCTGATTCCCTGCCACTGATACCCCGCCCCTGATTCCCCACCTCTGATTCCCCATATCTGATTCCCCGCCTCTGTTTCCCCGCCTCTGATTCCCCGCCTCTGATTTCCCATATCTGATTCCCCGCCTCTGATTCCCCAACTCTGATTCCCCGCCTCTGATTCCCCAGCTCTGAATCCCCGCCTCTGATTCCCCGCGTCTGATTACCGGCCTCTGATTCCCCACCTCTGATTCCCCATATCTGATTCCCCGCCTCTGTTTCCCCGCCTCTGATTCCCCACCTCTGATTAACAATATCTGATTCCCCGCCTCTGATTCCCCACCTCTGATTCCCCGCCTCTGATTCGCCAGCTATGATTCCCCACCTCTGATTCCCAGCGTCTGATTCCCCGCCTCTGATTCCCCATCTCTGATTCCCCATCTCTGATTCCCCATCTCTGATTCCCCAATTCTGATTCCCCGCCTCTGATTCCCCAGCTCTGAATCCTCGCCTCTGATTCCTTGCCTCTGATTCCCAACATCTGATTCCCCACCTCTGAATTCCCATATTGATTCCCTGCCTCTGATTCCCCGCCTCTGATTCCCCAACTCTGATTCCCCGCCTCTGATTCCCCAGCTCTGATTCCCCGCCTCTTATTCCCCGTGTTTGATTCCCTGCCTCTGATTCCCGGCCTCTGATTCCCCATCACTGATTCACCGCCTTTCATTCGCCACCTCTGATTCCCCATATCTGATTCCCCGCCTCTGTTTTCCCGCCTCTGATTCCCCGCCTCTGATTCCCCATATCTCATTCCCCGCCTCTGAATCCCCATCTCTGATTCCCGGACTCTGATTCCCCACCTCTGATTCCCGGACTCTTATTCCCGGCATCTGATTCCGGCCTCTGATTCCTGGCCTCTGATTCCCTGCTTCTGATTCTGATTCCCTGCCTCTGATTCCCCATCTCTGATTGCGCACATCTGATTCCCTGCCTCTGATTCCCCACCTCTGATTCCCCATATCTGATTTCCCGCCTCTGTTTCCCCGCCTCTGATTCCCCGCCTCTGTTTCCCAATATCTAAGTCCCCGCCTCTGATACCCCAACTCTGATTCACCACCTCTGATTCTCCAGCTCTGATTCCCCGCCTCTGATTCCCCGCATCTGATTCCCTGCATCTGATTCCAAGCCTCTGATTCCCTGCATCTGATTCCCAACCTCTGATTCCCCACCTCTGATTCCCCATATCTGATTCCCCGCCTCTGTTTCCCCGCCTCTGATTCCCCGCCTCTGTTTCCCCATATCTGATTCCCGGCCTCTGATTCCCCGCCTCTGATTCCCCGCCTCTGATTCCCTGCCTCTGATTCCCCATCTCCGATTCCGCACATCTGATTCCCTGCCTCTGATTCCCCGCCTCTGATTCCCCATATCTGATTCCCCGCCTCTGTTTCCCCGCCTCTGATTCCCCGCCTCTGTTTCCCCATATCTGATTCCCCGCCTCTATTTGCCCACCTCTGATTCCCCACCTCAGTTTCCCCATATCTGATTCCCCGCCTCTGAATCCCCAACTCTGATTCCCTGCATCTAATTCCCCAGCTCTGATTCCCCGCCTCTGATTCCCCGTGTCTGATTTCCTGCCTCTGATTCCCCGCCTCTGTTTACCCATGTCTGATTCACCGCCTCTGATTCCCCACCTCTGATTCCCCATCTCTGATTCCGCACATCCCATTCCCTGCCTCTGATTCCCTGCCTCTGATTCCCCGCCTCAGATTCCCCGTGTCTGATTTCCTGCCTCTGATTCCCCGCCTCTGATTACCCATGTCTGATTCACCGCCTCTGTTTCCCCACCTCTGATTCCCCATCTCTGATTCCGCACATCCGATTCCCTGCTTCTGATTCCCCGCCTCTGATTCACAGCCTCTGATTCCCCAGCTCTGATTCCCCGCCTCAGATTCCCCGCGTCTTATTCCCTGCTTCTGATTCTGATTCCCTGCCTCTGATTCCCCATCTCTGATTCCACACATCTGATTCCCTGCCTCTGATTCCCCACCTCTGATTCCCCATATCTGATTCCCCGCCTCTGTTTCCGCGCCTCTGATTCCCCGCCTCTGTTTCCCCATATCTAAGTCCCCGCCTCTGATTCCGCAACTCTGATTCCACACCTCTGATTCCCCAGCTCTGAATACCCACCTCTGATTCCCCATATCTGATTCCCCGCCTCTGTTTCCCCGCCTCTGATTCCCCACCACTGTTTCCCCATATCTGATTCCCCGCCTCTGAATCCCCAACTCTGATTCCCTGCATCTAATTCCCCAGCTCTGATTCCCCGCCTCTGATTCCCCGTGTCAGATTTCCTGCCTCTGATTCCCCGCCTCTGATTACCCATGTCTGATTCACCGCCTCTGATTCCCCACCTCTGATTCCCCATCTCTGATTCCGCACATCAGATTCCCTGCCTCTGATTCCCCGCCTCTGATTCACCGCCTCTGATTCACCGCCTCTGATTCCCGGCCTCTGATTTTCCGCCTCTGATTCCCTGCCACTGATACCCCGCCCCTGATTCCCCACCTCTGATTCCCCATATCTGATTCCCCGCCTCTGTTTCCCCGCCTCTGATTCCCCGCCTCTGATTTCCCATATCTGATTCCCCGCCTCTGATTCCCCAACTCTAATTCCCCGCCTCTGATTCCCCAGCTCTGAATCCCCGCCTCTGATTCCCCGCGTCTGATTACCGGCCTCTGATTCCCCACCTCTGATTCTCCATATCTGATTCCCCGCCTCTGTTTCCCCGCCTCTGATTCCCCACCTCTGATTAACAATATCTGATTCCCCGCCTCTGATTCCCCACCTCTGATTCCCCGCCTCTGATTCGCCAGCTATGATTCCCCACCTCTGATTCCCAGCGTCTGATTCCCCGCCTCTGATTCCCCATCTCTGATTCCCCATCTCTGATTCCCCATCTCTGATTCCCCAATTCTGATTCCCCGCCTCTGATTCCCCACCTCTGAATCCTCGCCTCTGATTCCTTGCCTCTGATTCCCAACATCTGATTCCCCACCTCTGAATTCCCATATTGATTCCCTGCCTCTGATTCCCCGCCTCTGATTCCCCAACTCTGATTCCCCGCCTCTGATTCCCCAGCTCTGATTCCCCGCCTCTTATTCCCCGTGTTTGATTCCCTGCCTCTGATTCCCGGCCTCTGATTCCCCATCACTGATTCACCGCCTTTCATTCGCCACCTCTGATTCCCCATATCTGATTCCCCGCCTCTGTTTTCCCGCCTCTGATTCCCCGCCTCTGATTCCCCATATCTCATTCCCCGCCTCTGAATCCCCATCTCTGATTCCCGGACTCTGATTCCCCACCTCTGATTCCCGGACTCTTATTCCCGGCATCTGATTCCGGCCTCTGATTCCTGGCCTCTGATTCCCTGCTTCTGATTCTGATTCCCTGCCTCTGATTCCCCATCTCTGATTGCGCACATCTGATTCCCTGCCTCTGATTCCCCACCTCTGATTCCCCATATCTGATTTCCCGCCTCTGTTTCCCCGCCTCTGATTCCCCGCCTCTGTTTCCCAATATCTAAGTCCCCGCCTCTGATACCCCAACTCTGATTCCCCACCTCTGATTCTCCAGCTCTGATTCCCCGCCTCTGATTCCCCGCATCTGATTCCCTGCATCTGATTCCAAGCCTCTGATTCCCTGCATCTGATTCCCAACCTCTGATTCCCCACCTCTGATTCCCCATATCTGATTCCCCGCCTCTGTTTCCCCGCCTCTGATTCCCCACCTCTGTTTCCCCATATCTGATTCCCGGCCTCTGATTCCCCGCCTCTGATTCCCCGCCTCTGATTCCCTGCCTCTGATTCCCCATCTCCGATTCCGCACATCTGATTCCCTGCCTCTGATTCCCCGCCTCTGATTCCCCATATCTGATTCCCCGCCTCTGTTTCCCCGCCTCTGATTCCCCGCCTCTGTTTCCCCATATCTGATTCCCCGCCTCTATTTGCCCACCTCTGATTCCCCACCTCAGTTTCCCCATATCTGATTCCCCGCCTCTGAATCCCCAACTCTGATTCCCTGCATCTAATTCCCCAGCTCTGATTCCCCGCCTCTGATTCCCCGTGTCTGATTTCCTGCCTCTGATTCCCCGCCTCTGTTTACCCATGTCTGATTCACCGCCTCTGATTCCCCACCTCTGATTCCCCATCTCTGATTCCGCACATCCCATTCCCTGCCTCTGATTCCCCGCCTCTGATTCCCCGCCTCAGATTCCCCGTGTCTGATTTCCTGCCTCTGATTCCCCGCCTCTGATTACCCATGTCTGATTCACCGCCTCTGTTTCCCCACCTCTGATTCCCCATCTCTGATTCCGCACATCCGATTCCCTGCTTCTGATTCCCCGCCTCTGATTCACAGCCTCTGATTCCCCAGCTCTGATTCCCCGCCTCAGATTCCCCGCGTCTTATTCCCTGCTTCTGATTCTGATTCCCTGCCTCTGATTCCCCATCTCTGATTCCACACATCTGATTCCCTGCCTCTGATTCCCCACCTCTGATTCCCCATATCTGATTCCCCGCCTCTGTTTCCGCGCCTCTGATTCCCCGCCTCTGTTTCCCCATATCTAAGTCCCCGCCTCTGATTCCGCAACTCTGATTCCACACCTCTGATTCCCCAGCTCTGAATACCCACCTCTGATTCCCCATATCTGATTCCCCGCCTCTGTTTCCCCGCCTCTGATTCCCCGCCACTGTTTCCCCATATCTGATTCCCCGCCTCTGAATCCCCAACTCTGATTCCCTGCATCTAATTCCCCAGCTCTGATTCCCCGCCTCTGATTCCCCGTGTCAGATTTCCTGCCTCTGATTCCCCGCCTCTGATTACCCATGTCTGATTCACCGCCTCTGATTCCCCACCTCTGATTCCCCATCTCTGATTCCGCACATCAGATTCCCTGCCTCTGATTCCCCGCCTCTGATTCACCGCCTCTGATTCACCGCCTCTGATTCCCGGCCTCTGATTTCCCGCCTCTGATTCCCTGCCACTGATACCCCGCCCCTGATTCCCCACCTCTGATTCCCCATATCTGATTCCCCGCCTCTGTTTCCCCGCCTCTGATTCCCCGCCTCTGATTTCCCATATCTGTTTCCCCGCCTCTGATTCCCCAACTCTGATTCCCCGCCTCTGATTCCCCAGCTCTGAATCCCCGCCTCTGATTCCCCGCGTCTGATTACCGGCCTCTGATTCCCCACCTCTGATTCCCCATATCTGATTCCCCGCCTCTGTTTCCCCGCCTCTGATTCCCCACCTCTGATTAACAATATCTGATTCCCCGCCTCTGATTCCCCACCTCTGATTCCCCGCCTCTGATTCGCCAGCTATGATTCCCCACCTCTGATTCCCAGCGTCTGATTCCCCGCCTCTGATTCCCCATCTCTGATTCCCCATCTCTGATTCCCCATCTCTGATTCCCCAATTCTGATTCCCCGCCTCTGATTCCCCAGCTCTGAATCCTCGCCTCTGATTCCTTGCCTCTGATTCCCAACATCTGATTCCCCACCTCTGAATTCCCATATTGATTCCCTGCCTCTGATTCCCCGCCTCTGATTCCCCAACTCTGATTCCCCGCCTCTGATTCCCCAGCTCTGATTCCCCGCCTCTTATTCCCCGTGTTTGATTCCCTGCCTCTGATTCCCGGCCTCTGATTCCCCATCTCTGATTCACCGCCTTTCATTCGCCACCTCTGATTCCCCATATCTGATTCCCCACCTCTGTTTCCCCGCCTCTGATTCCCCGCCTCTGATTCCCCATATCTCATTCCCCGCCTCTGAATCCCCATCTCTGATTCCCGGACTCTGATTCCCCACCTCTGATTCCCGGACTCTTATTCCCGGCATCTGATTCCGGCCTCTGATTCCTGGCCTCTGATTCCCTGCTTCTGATTCTGATTCCCTGCCTCTGATTCCCCATCTCTGATTGCGCACATCTGATTCCCTGCCTCTGATTCCCCACCTCTGATTCCCCATATCTGATTTCCCGCCTCTGTTTCCCCGCCTCTGATTCCCCGCCTCTGTTTCCCAATATCTAAGTCCCCGCCTCTGATACCCCAACTCTGATTCCCCACCTCTGATTCTCCAGCTCTGATTCCCCGCCTCTGATTCCCCGCATCTGATTCCCTGCATCTGATTCCAAGCCTCTGATTCCCTGCATCTGATTCCCAACCTCTGATTCCCCACCTCTGATTCCCCATATCTGATTCCCCGCCTCTGTTTCCCCGCCTCTGATTCCCCGCCTCTGTTTCCCCATATCTGATTCCCGGCCTCTGATTCCCCGCCTCTGATTCCCCGCCTCTGATTCCCTGCCTCTGATTCCCCATCTCCGATTCCGCACATCTGATTCCCTGCCTCTGATTCCCCGCCTCTGATTCCCCGCCTCTGATTCCCTGCCTCTGATTCCCAACATCTGATTCCCCACCTCTGATTCCCCATATCTGATTCCCCGCCTCTGTTTCCCCAGCTCTGATTCCCCGTGTTTGATTCCCTGCCTCTGATTCCCTGCCCTGATTCCCCATCTCTGTTTCACCGCCTTTGATTCGCCACCTCTGATTCCCCTTATCTGATTCCCCGCCTCTGTTTCCCCGCCTCTGATTCCCTGCCTCTGATTCCCAACCTCTGATTCCACACCTCTGATTCCCCATATCTGATTCCCCGCCTGTGTTTCCCCACCTCTGATTCCCCGCCCCTGTTTCCCCATATCTGATTCCCCGAATCTGATTCCCCAACCCTGATTCCCAGCCTCTGATTCCCCAGCTCTGATTCCCCGCCTCTGATTCCCCGTGTTTGATTCCCTGCCTCTGATTGCCCGCCTCTGATTCCCCATCTCTGATTCACCGCCTTTGATTCGCCACCTCTGATTCCCCATATCTGATTCCCTGTCTCTGTTTCCCCACCTCTGATTCCCCGCCTCTGATTCCCCATATCTCATTCCCCGCCTCTGAATCCCCATCTCTGATTCCCGGACTCTGATTCCCCACCTCTGATTCCCGGCCTCTTATTCCCGGCATCTGATTCCGGCCTCTGATTCCCGGCCTCTGATTCCCTGCTTCTGATTCTGATTCCCTGCCTCTGATTCCCCATCTCTGATTGCGCACATCTGATTTCCCGCCTCTGTTTCCCCGCCTCTGATTCCCCGCCTCTGTTTCCCAATATCTAAGTCCCCGCCTCTGATTCCCCAACTCTGATTCCCCACCTCTGATTCTCCAGCTCTGATTCCCCGCCTCTGTTTCCCCATATCTAAGTCCCCGCCTCTGATTCCCCAACTCTGATTCCCCACCTCTGATTCCCCAGCTCTGATTCCCCGCCTCTGATTCCCCGCATCTGATTCCCAGCATCTGATTCCCAGCCTCTGATTCCCTGCCTGTGATTCCCAACCTCTGATTCCCCACCTCTGATTCCCCATATCTGATTCCCCGCCTCTGTTTCCCCGCCTCTGATTCCCCGCCTCTGTATCCCCATATCTGATTCCCCGCCTCTATTTGCCCACCTCTGATTCCCCACCTCAGTTTCCCCAGCTCTGATTCCCCACCTCTGATTCCCCATATCTGATTCCCCGCCTCTGTTTCCCCACCTCTGATTCCCCGCCTCTGTTTCCCCATATCTAATTCCCAACCTCTGATGCCCCAACTCTGATTCCCTGCCTCTGATTCCCCGCGTTCTATTCCCTGCCTCTGATTCCCCGCCTGTGATTCCCCATCTCTGATTCACCACCTCTGATTCCCCACCTCTGATTCCCCATATCTCATTCCCCGACTCTGAATCCCCATCTCTGATTCCCGGACTCTGATTCCCCACCTCTGATTCCCGGCCTCTTATTCCCGTCATCTGATTCCGGCCTCTGATTCCCGGCCTCTGATTCCCTGCTTCTGATTCTGATTCCCTGCCTCTGATTCCCCATCTCTGATTGCGCACATCTGATTCCCTGCCTCTGATTCCCCACCTCTGATTCCCCATATCTGATTTCCCGCCTCTGTTTCCCCGCCTCTGATTCCCCGCCTCTGTTTCCCAATATCTAAGACCCGCCTCTGATTCCCCAACTCTGATTCCCCACCTCTGATTCTCCAGCTATGATTCCCCGCCTCTGATTCCCCGCATCTGATTCCCTGCATCTGATTCCAAGCCTCTGATTCCCTGCATCTGATTCCCAATCTCTGATTCCCCACCCCTGATTCCCCATTTCTGATTCCCCGCATCTGATTCCCTGCATCTGATTCCAAGCCTCTGATTCCCTGCCTCTGATTCCCAACCTCTGATTCCCCACCTCTGATTCCCCATATCTGATTCCCCGCCTCTGTTTCCCCGCCTCTGATTCCCCGCCTCTGTTTCCCCATATCTAATTCCCAACCTCTGATGCCCCAACTCTGATTCCCTGCCTCTGATTCCCCGCGTTCTATTCCCTGCCTCTGATTCCACGCCTGTGATTCCCCATCTCTGATTCACCACCTCTGATTCCCCACCTCTGATTCCCCATATCTAATTCCCCGCCTCTGTTTTCCCGCCTCAGATTCCCCGCCTCTGTTTCCCCATATCTGATTCCCCGCCTCTGAATCCCCAACTCTGATTCCCTGCCTCTGATTCCCTGCTTCTGATTCTGATTCCCCACCTCTGATTCCCCATCTCTGATTCCGCACATCTAATTCCCTGCCTCTGATTCCCCATCTCTGATTCCCCATATCTGATTCCCCGCCTTCTGTTCCCCGCCTCTGATTCCCCGCCTCTGTTTCCCCATATCTAAGTCCCCGACTCTGATTCCCCAACTTTGATTCCCCACCTCTGATTCCCCAGCTCTGATTCCCCGCCTCTGATTTCCCGCATCTGATTCCATGCATATGATTCCCAGCCTCTGATTCCCTGCCTCTGATTCCCAACCTCTGATTCCCCACCTCTGATTCCCCATATCTGATTCCCCGCCTCTGTTTCCCCGCCTCTGATTCCCCTCCTCTGTTTCCCCATATCTGATCCCCGCCTCTATTTGCCCGCCTCTGTTTCCCCGCCTCTTTTTCCCCATATCAGATTCCCCGCCTCTGAATCCCCAACTCTGATTCCCTGCCTCTAATTTCCCAGCTCTGATTCCCCGCCTCTGATTCCCCGTGTCTGATTTCCTGCCTCTGATTCCCCGCCTCTGATTACCCCTGTCTGATTCAACGCCTCTGATTCCCCACCTCTGATTCCCCATCTCTGATTCGGCACATCCGATTCCCTGCCTCTGATTCCCCGCCTCTGATTCACTGACTCTGATTCCCCAGCTCTGATTCCCCGCCTCTGATTCCCCGCGTCTTATTCCCTGCTTCTGATTCTGATTCCCTGCCTCTGATTCCCCATCTCTGATTCCGCACATCTGATTCCCTGCCTCTGATTCCCCACCTCTGATTCCCCATATCTGATTCCCCGCCTCTGTTTCCCCTTCTCTGATTCCCCGCCTCTGTTTCCCCATATCTAAGTCCCCGCCTCTGATTCCCCAACTCTGATTCCACACCTCTGATTCCCCAGCTCTGATTCCCCGCCTCTGATTCCCCGCATCTGATTCCCTGCATCTGATACCCAGCCTCTGATTCCCTGCCTGTGATTCCCAAACTCTGATTCCCCACCTCTGATTCCCCATATCTGATTCCCCGCCTCTGTTTCCCCGCCTCTGATTCCCCGCCTCTGTTTCCCCATATCTGATTCCCCGCCTCTATTTGCCCACCTCTGATTCCCCACCTCAGTTTCCCCATATCTGATTCCCCGCCTCTGAATCCCCAACTCTGATTCCCTGCATCTAATTCCCCAGCTCTGATTCCCCGCCTCTGATTCCCCGTGTCTGATTTCCTGCCTCTGATTCCCCGCCTCTGTTTACCCATGTCTGATTCACCGCCTCTGATTCCCCACCTCTGATTCCCCATCTCTGATTCCGCACATCCCATTCCCTGCCTCTGATTCCCCGCCTCTGATTCCCCGCCTCAGATTCCCCGTGTCTGATTTCCTGCCTCTGATTCCCCGCCTCTGATTACCCATGTCTGATTCACCGCCTCTGTTTCCCCACCTCTGATTCCCCATCTCTGATTCCGCACATCCGATTCCCTGCTTCTGATTCCCCGCCTCTGATTCACAGCCTCTGATTCCCCAGCTCTGATTCCCCGCCTCAGATTCCCCGCGTCTTATTCCCTGCTTCTGATTCTGATTCCCTGCCTCTGATTCCCCATCTCTGATTCCACACATCTGATTCCCTGCCTCTGATTCCCCACCTCTGATTCCCCATATCTGATTCCCCGCCTCTGTTTCCGCGCCTCTGATTCCCCGCATCTGTTTCCCCATATCTAAGTCCCCGCCTCTGATTCCGCAACTCTGATTCCACACCTCTGATTCCCCAGCTCTGAATACCCACCTCTGATTCCCCATATCTGATTCCCCGCCTCTGTTTCCCCGCCTCTGATTCCCCGCCACTGTTTCCCCATATCTGATTCCCCGCCTCTGAATCCCCAACTCTGATTCCCTGCATCTAATTCCCCAGCTCTGATTCCCCGCCTCTGATTCCCCGTGTCAGATTTCCTGCCTCTGATTCCCCGCCTCTGATTACCCATGTCTGATTCACCGCCTCTGATTCCCCACCTCTGATTCCCCATCTCTGATTCCGCACATCAGATTCCCTGCCTCTGATTCCCCGCCTCTGATTCACCGCCTCTGATTCACCGCCTCTGATTCCCGGCCTCTGATTTCCCGCCTCTGATTCCCTGCCACTGATACCCCGCCCCTGATTCCCCACCTCTGATTCCCCATATCTGATTCCCCGCCTCTGTTTCCCCGCCTCTGATTCCCCGCCTCTGATTTCCCATATCTGATTCCCCGCCTCTGATTCCCCAACTCTGATTCCCCGCCTCTGATTCCCCAGCTCTGAATCCCCGCCTCTGATTCCCCGCGTCTGATTACCGGCCTCTGATTCCCCACCTCTGATTCCCCATATCTGATTCCCCGCCTCTGTTTCCCCGCCTCTGATTCCCCACCTCTGATTAACAATATCTGATTCCCCGCCTCTGATTCCCCACCTCTGATTCCCCGCCTCTGATTCGCCAGCTATGATTCCCCACCTCTGATTCCCAGCGTCTGATTCCCCGCCTCTGATTCCCCATCTCTGATTCCCCATCTCTGATTCCCCAATTCTGATTCCCCGCCTCTGATTCCCCAGCTCTGAATCCTCGCCTCTGATTCCTTGCCTCTGATTCCCAACATCTGATTCCCCACCTCTGAATTCCCATATTGATTCCCTGCCTCTGATTCCCCGCCTCTGATTCCCCAACTCTGATTCCCCGCCTCTGATTCCCCAGCTCTGATTCCCCGCCTCTTATTCCCCGTGTTTGATTCCCTGCCTCTGATTCCCGGCCTCTGATTCCCCATCACTGATTCACCGCCTTTCATTCGCCACCTCTGATTCCCCATATCTGATTCCCCGCCTCTGTTTTCCCGCCTCTGATTCCCCGCCTCTGATTCCCCATATCTCATTCCCCGCCTCTGAATCCCCATCTCTGATTCCCGGACTCTGATTCCCCACCTCTGATTCCCGGACTCTTATTCCCGGCATCTGATTCCGGCCTCTGATTCCTGGCCTCTGATTCCCTGCTTCTGATTCTGATTCCCTGCCTCTGATTCCCCATCTCTGATTGCGCACATCTGATTCCCTGCCTCTGATTCCCCACCTCTGATTCCCCATATCTGATTTCCCGCCTCTGTTTCCCCGCCTCTGATTCCCCGCCTCTGTTTCCCAATATCTAAGTCCCCGCCTCTGATACCCCAACTCTGATTCCCCACCTCTGATTCTCCAGCTCTGATTCCCCGCCTCTGATTCCCCGCATCTGATTCCCTGCATCTGATTCCAAGCCTCTGATTCCCTGCATCTGATTCCCAACCTCTGATTCCCCACCTCTGATTCCCCATATCTGATTCCCCGCCTCTGTTTCCCCGCCTCTGATTCCCCGCCTCTGTTTCCCCATATCTGATTCCCGGCCTCTGATTCCCCGCCTCTGATTCCCCGCCTCTGATTCCCTGCCTCTGATTCCCCATCTCCGATTCCGCACATCTGATTCCCTGCCTCTGATTCCCCGCCTCTGATTCCCCATATCTGATTCCCCGCCTCTGTTTCCCCGCCTCTGATTCCCCGCCTCTGTTTCCCCATATCTGATTCCCCGCCTCTATTTGCCCACCTCTGATTCCCCACCTCAGTTTCCCCATATCTGATTCCCCGCCTCTGAATCCCCAACTCTGATTCCCTGCATCTAATTCCCCAGCTCTGATTCCCCGCCTCTGATTCCCCGTGTCTGATTTCCTGCCTCTGATTCCCCGCCTCTGTTTACCCATGTCTGATTCACCGCCTCTGATTCCCCACCTCTGATTCCCCATCTCTGATTCCGCACATCCCATTCCCTGCCTCTGATTCCCCGCCTCTGATTCCCCGCCTCAGATTCCCCGTGTCTGATTTCCTGCCTCTGATTCCCCGCCTCTGATTACCCATGTCTGATTCACCGCCTCTGTTTCCCCACCTCTGATTCCCCATCTCTGATTCCGCACATCCGATTCCCTGCTTCTGATTCCCCGCCTCTGATTCACAGCCTCTGATTCCCCAGCTCTGATTCCCCGCCTCAGATTCCCCGCGTCTTATTCCCTGCTTCTGATTCTGATTCCCTGCCTCTGATTCCCCATCTCTGATTCCACACATCTGATTCCCTGCCTCTGATTCCCCACCTCTGATTCCCCATATCTGATTCCCCGCCTCTGTTTCCGCGCCTCTGATTCCCCGCCTCTGTTTCCCCATATCTAAGTCCCCGCCTCTGATTCCGCAACTCTGATTCCACACCTCTGATTCCCCAGCTCTGAATACCCACCTCTGATTCCCCATATCTGATTCCCCGCCTCTGTTTCCCCGCCTCTGATTCCCCGCCACTGTTTCCCCATATCTGATTCCCCGCCTCTGAATCCCCAACTCTGATTCCCTGCATCTAATTCCCCAGCTCTGATTCCCCGCCTCTGATTCCCCGTGTCAGATTTCCTGCCTCTGATTCCCCGCCTCTGATTACCCATGTCTGATTCACCGCCTCTGATTCCCCACCTCTGATTCCCCATCTCTGATTCCGCACATCAGATTCCCTGCCTCTGATTCCCCGCCTCTGATTCACCGCCTCTGATTCACCGCCTCTGATTCCCTGCCTCTGATTTCCCGCCTCTGATTCCCTGCCACTGATACCCCGCCCCTGATTCCCCACCTCCGATTCCCCATATCTGATTCCCCGCCTCTGTTTCCCCGCCTCTGATTCCCCGCCTCTGATTTCCCATATCTGATTCCCCGCCTCTGATTCCCCAACTCTGATTCCCCGCCTCTGATTCCCCAGCTCTGAATCCCCGCCTCTGATTCCCCGCGTCTGATTACCGGCCTCTGATTCCCCACCTCTGATTCCCCATATCTGATTCCCCGCCTCTGTTTCCCCGCCTCTGATTCCCCACCTCTGATTAACAATATCTGATTCCCCGCCTCTGATTCCCCACCTCTGATTCCCCGCCTCCGATTCGCCAGCTATGATTCCCCACCTCTGATTCCCAGCGTCTGATTCCCCGCCTCTGATTCCCCATCTCTGATTCCCCATCTCTGATTCCCCATCTCTGATTCCCCAATTCTGATTCCCCGCCTCTGATTCCCCAGCTCTGAATCCTCGCCTCTGATTCCTTGCCTCTGATTCCCAACATCTGATTCCCCACCTCTGAATTCCCATATTGATTCCCTGCCTCTGATTCCCCGCCTCTGATTCCCCAACTCTGATTCCCCGCCTCTGATTCCCCAGCTCTGATTCCCCGCCTCTTATTCCCCGTGTTTGATTCCCTGCCTCTGATTCCCGGCCTCTGATTCCCCATCACTGATTCACCGCCTTTCATTCGCCACCTCTGATTCCCCATATCTGATTCCCCGCCTCTGTTTTCCCGCCTCTGATTCCCCGCCTCTGATTCCCCATATCTCATTCCCCGCCTCTGAATCCCCATCTCTGATTCCCGGACTCTGATTCCCCACCTCTGATTCCCGGACTCTTATTCCCGGCATCTGATTCCGGCCTCTGATTCCTGGCCTCTGATTCCCTGCTTCTGATTCTGATTCCCTGCCTCTGATTCCCCATCTCTGATTGCGCACATCTGATTCCCTGCCTCTGATTCCCCACCTCTGATTCCCCATATCTGATTTCCCGCCTCTGTTTCCCCGCCTCTGATTCCCCGCCTCTGTTTCCCAATATCTAAGTCCCCGCCTCTGATACCCCAACTCTGATTCCCCACCTCTGATTCTCCAGCTCTGATTCCCCGCCTCTGATTCCCCGCATCTGATTCCCTGCATCTGATTCCAAGCCTCTGATTCCCTGCATCTGATTCCCAACCTCTGATTCCCCACCTCTGATTCCCCATATCTGATTCCCCGCCTCTGTTTCCCCGCCTCTGATTCCCCGCCTCTGTTTCCCCATATCTGATTCCCGGCCTCTGATTCCCCGCCTCTGATTCCCCACCTCTGATTCCCTGCCTCTGATTCCCCATCTCCGATTCCGCACATCTGATTCCCTGCCTCTGATTCCCCGCCTCTGATTCCCCGCCTCTGATTCCCTGCCTCTGATTCCCAACATCTGATTCCCCACCTCTGATTCCCCATATCTGATTCCCCGCCTCTGTTTCCCCAGCTCTGATTCCCCGTGTTTGATTCCCTGCCTCTGATTCCCTGCCCTGATTCCCCATCTCTGTTTCACCGCCTTTGATTCGCCACCTCTGATTCCCCTTATCTGATTCCCCGCCTCTGTTTCCCCGCCTCTGATTCCCTGCCTCTGATTCCCAACCTCTGATTCCACACCTCTGATTCCCCATATCTGATTCCCCGCCTGTGTTTCCCCACCTCTGATTCCCCGCCCCTGTTTCCCCATATCTAATTCCCCGCCTCTGATTCCCCAACCCTGATTCCCAGCCTCTGATTCCCCAGCTCTGATTCCCCGCCTCTGATTCCCCGTGTTTGATTCCCTGCCTCTGATTGCCCGCCTCTGATTCCCCATCTCTGATTCACCGCCTTTGATTCGCCACCTCTGATTCCCCATATCTGATTCCCTGTCTCTGTTTCCCCACCTCTGATTCCCCGCCTCTGATTCCCCATATCTCATTCCCCGCCTCTGAATCCCCATCTCTGATTCCCGGACTCTGATTCCCCACCTCTGATTCCCGGCCTCTTATTCCCGGCATCTGATTCCGGCCTCTGATTCCCGGCCTCTGATTCCCTGCTTCTGATTCTGATTCCCTGCCTCTGATTCCCCATCTCTGATTGCGCACATCTGATTCCCTGCCTCTGATTCCCCACCTCTGATTCCCCATATCTGATTCCCCGCCTCTGTTTCCCCGCCTCTGATTCCCCGCCTCTGTTTCCCAATATCTAAGTCCCCGCCTCTGATTCCCCAACTCTGATTCCCCACCTCTGATTCTCCAGCTCTGATTCCCCGCCTCTGTTTCCCCATATCTAAGTCCCCGCCTCTGATTCCCCAACTCTGATTCCCCACCTCTGATTCCCCAGCTCTGATTCCCCGCCTCTGATTCCCCGCATCTGATTCCCAGCATCTGATTCCCAGCCTCTGATTCCCTGCCTGTGATTCCCAACCTCTGATTCCCCACCTCTGATTCCCCATATCTGATTCCCCGCCTCTGTTTCCCCGCCTCTGATTCCCCGCCTCTGTTTCCCCATATCTGATTCCCCGCCTCTATTTGCCCACCTCTGATTCCCCACCTCAGTTTCCCCAGCTCTGATTCCCCGCCTCTGATTCCCCGCATCTGATTCCCTGCATCTGATTCCCAGCCTCTGATTCCCTGCCTGTGATTCCCAACCTCTGATTCCCCACCTCTGATTCCCCATATCTGATTCCCCGCCTCTGTTTCCCCACCTCTGATTCCCCGCCTCTGTTTCCCCATATCTGATTCCCCGCCTCTATTTGCCCACCTCTGATTACCCACCTCAGTTTCCCCATATCTGATTCCCCGCCTCTGAATCCCCAACTCTGATTCCCTGCATCTAATTCCCCAGCTCTGATTCCCCGCCTCTGATTCCCCGTGTCTGATTTCCTGCCTCTAATTCCCCGCCTCTGATTACCCATGTCTGATTCACCGCCTCTGATTCCCCACTTCTGATTCCCCATCTCTGATTCCGCACATCCCATTCCCTGCCTCTGATTCCCCGCCTCAGATTCCCCGTGTCTGATTTCCTGCCTCTGATTCCCCGCCTCTGATTACCCATGTCTGATTCACCGCCTCTGATTCCCCACCTCTGATTCCCCATCTCTGATTCCGCACATCCGATTCCCTGCTTCTGATTCCCCGCCTCTGATTCACAGCCTCTGATTCCCCAGCTCTGATTCCCCGCCTCAGATTCCCCGCGTCTTATTCCCTGCTTCTGATTCTGATTCCCTGCCTCTGATTCCCCATCTCTGATACCGCACATCTGATTCCCTGCCTCTGATTCCCCACCTCTGATTCCCAATATCTGATTCCCCGCCTCTGTTTCCCCGCCTCTGATTCCCCGCCTCTGTTTCCCCATATCTAAGTCCCCGCCTCTGATTCCCCAACTCTGATTTCCCACCTCTGATTCCCCAGCTCTGATTCCCCACCTCTGATTCCCCATATCTGATTCCCCGCCTCTGAATCCCCAACTCTGATTCCCTGCATCTAATTCCCCAGCTCTGATTCCCCGCCTCTGATTCCCCGTGTCTGATTTCCTGCCTCTGATTCCCCGCCTCTGATTACCCATGTCTGATTCACCGCCTCTGATTCCCCACCTCTGATTCCCCATCTCTGATTCCGCACATCCGATTCCCTGCCTCTGATTCCCCGCCTCTGATTCACCGCCTCTGATTCCCGGCCTCTGATTCCCTGCCACTGATACCCCGCCCCTGATTCCCCACCTCTGATTCCCCATATCTGATTCCCCGCCTCTGTTTCCCCGCCTCTGATTCCCCGCCTCTGATTCCCCATATCTGATTCCCCGCCTCTGATTCCCCAACTCTGATTCCCCGCCTCTGATTCCCCAGCTCTGAAACCCCGCCTCTGATTCCCCGCGTCTGATTACCGGCCTCTGATTCCCCGCCTCTGATTCTCCATCTCTGATTCACAACCTCTGATTCCCCACCTCTGATTGCCCATATCTGATTCCCCGCCTCTGTATCCCCGCCTCTGATTCCCCAGCTCTGATTAACAATATCTGATTCCCCGCCTGGATTCCCCACCTCTGATTCCCCGCCTCTGATTCGCCAGCTATGATTCCCCGCCTCTGATTCCCCAGCTCTGATTCCCTGCCTCTGATTCCCCGTGTTTGATTCCCTGCCTCTGATTCCCGGCCTCTGATTCCCCATCTCTGATTCACCGCCTTTGATTCGCCACCTCTGATTCCCCATATCTGATTCCCCGCCTCTGTTTCCCCGCCTCTGATTCCCCGCCTCTGATTCCCCATATCTCATTCCCCGCCTCTGAATCCCCATCTCTGATTCCCGGACTCTGATTCCCCACCTCTGATTCCCGGCCTCTTATTCCCGGCATCTGATTCCGGCCTCTGATCCCCGGCCTCTGATTCCCTGCTTCTGATTCTGATTCCCTGCCCCTGATTCCCCATCTCTGATTGCGCACATCTGATTCCCTGCCTCTGATTCCCCACATCTGATTCCCCATATCTGATTCCCCGCCTCTGTTTCCCCGCCTCTGATTCCCCGCCTCTGTTTCCCAATATCTAAGTCCCCGCCTCTGATTCCCCAACTCTGATTCCCCACCTCTGATTCTCCAGCTCTGATTCCCCGCCTCTGATTCCCCGCATCTGATTCCCTGCATCTGATTCCAAGCCTCTGATTCCCTGCCTCTGATTCCCAACCTCTGATTCCCCACCTCTGATTTCCCATATCTGATTCCCCGCCTCTGTTTCCCCGCCTCTGATTCCCCGCCTCTGTTACCCCATATCTGATTCCCGGCCTCTGATTCCCCGCCTCTGATTCCCCGCCTCTGATTCCCTGCCTCTGATTCCCCATCTCCGATTCCGCACATCTGATTCCCTGCCTCTGATTCCCCGCCTCTGATTCCCCGCCTCTGATTCCCTGCCTCTGATTCCCAACATCTGATTCTCCACCTCTGATTCCCCATATCTGATTCCCCGCCTGTTTCCCCGCCTCTGACTCCCCTCCTCTGATTCCCCAACTCTAATTCCCCGCCTCTGATTCCCCAGCTCTGATTCCCCGTGTTTGATTCCCTGCCTCTGATTCCCTGCCCTGATTCCCCATCTCTGTTTCACCGCCTTTGATTCGCCACCTCTGATTCCCCATATCTGATTCCCGTCCTCTGTTTCCCCGCCTCTGATTCCCTGCCTCTGATTCCCAACCTCTGATTCCACACCTCTGATTCCCCATATCTGATTCCTCGCCTCTTGTTTCCCCGCCTCTGATTCCCAGCCCCTGTTTCCCCATATCTGATTCCCCGCCTCTGATTCCCCAACTCTGATTCCCCGCCTCTGATTCCCCAGCTCTGATTCCCCGCCTCTGATTCCCCGTGTTTGATTCCCTGCCTCTGATTGCCCGCCTCTGATTCCCCATCTCTGATTCACCGCCTTTGATTCGCCACCACTGATTCCCCATATCTGATTCCCCACCTCTGTTTCCCCGCCTCTGATTCCCCGCCTCTGATTCTCCATATCTCATTCTCCGCCTCTGATTCCCCAGCTCTGAATCCCCGCCTCTGATTCCCCGCGTCTGATTACCGGCCTCTGATTCCCCACCTCTGATTCCCCATATCTGATTCCCCGCCTCTGTTTCCCCGCCTCTGATTCCCCACCTCTGATTAACAATATCTGATTCCCCGCCTCTGATTCCCCACCTCTGATTCCCCGCCTCTGATTCGCCAGCTATGATTCCCCACCTCTGATTCCCAGCGTCTGATTCCCCGCCTCTGATTCCCCATCTCTGATTCCCCATCTCTGATTCCCCATCTCTGATTCCCCAATTCTGATTCCCCGCCTCTGATTCCCCAGCTCTGAATCCTCGCCTCTGATTCCTTGCCTCTGATTCCCAACATCTGATTCCCCACCTCTGAATTCCCATATTGATTCCCTGCCTCTGATTCCCCGCCTCTGATTCCCCAACTCTGATTCCCCGCCTCTGATTCCCCAGCTCTGATTCCCCGCCTCTTATTCCCCGTGTTTGATTCCCTGCCTCTGATTCCCGGCCTCTGATTCCCCATCTCTGATTCACCGCCTTTCATTCGCCACCTCTGATTCCCCATATCTGATTCCCCGCCTCTGTTTCCCCGCCTCTGATTCCCCGCCTCTGATTCCCCATATCTCATTCCCCGCCTCTGAATCCCCATCTCTGATTCCCGGACTCTGATTCCCCACCTCTGATTCCCGGACTCTTATTCCCGGCATCTGATTCCGGCCTCTGGTTCCTGGCCTCTGATTCCCTGCTTCTGATTCTGATTCCCTGCCTCTGATTCCCCATCTCTGATTGCGCACATCTGATTCCCTGCCTCTGATTCCCCTCCTCTGATTCCCCATATCTGATTTCCCGCCTCTGTTTCCCCGCCTCTGATTCCACGCCTCTGTTTCCCAATATCTAAGTCCCCGCCTCTGATACCCCAACTCTGATTCCCCACCTCTGATTCTCCAGCTCTGATTCCCCGCCTCTGATTCCCCGCATCTGATTCCCTGCATCTGATTCCAAGCCTCTGATTCCCTGCATCTGATTCCCAACCTCTGATTCCCCACCTCTGATTCCCCATATCTGATTCCCCGCCTCTGTTTCCCCGCCTCTGATTCCCCGCCTCTGTTTCCCCATATCTGATTCCCGGCCTCTGATTCCCCGCCTCTGATTCCCCGCCTCTGATTCCCTGCCTCTGATTCCCCATCTCCGATTCCGCACATCTGATTCCCTGCCTCTGATTCCCCGCCTCTGATTCCCCGCCTCTGATTCCCTGCCTCTGATTCCCAACATCTGATTCCCCACCTCTGATTCCCCATATCTGATTCCCCGCCTCTGTTTCCCCAGCTCTGATTCCCCGTGTTTGATTCCCTGCCTCTGATTCCCTGCCCTGATTCCCCATCTCTGTTTCACCGCCTTTGATTCGCCACCTCTGATTCCCCTTATCTGATTCCCCGCCTCTGTTTCCCCGCCTCTGATTCCCTGCCTCTGATTCCCAACCTCTGATTCCACACCTCTGATTCCCCATATCTGATTCCCCGCCTGTGTTTCCCCACCTCTGATTCACCGCCCCTGTTTCCCCATATCTGATTCCCCGCCTCTGATTCCCCAACCCTGATTCCCAGCCTCTGATTCCCCAGCTCTGATTCCCCGCCTCTGATTCCCCGTGTTTGATTCCCTGCCTCTGATTGCCCGCCTCTGATTCCCCATCTCTGATTCACCGCCTTTGATTCGCCACCTCTGATTCCCCATATCTGATTCCCTGTCTCTGTTTCCCCACCTCTGATTCCCCGCCTCTGATTCCCCATATCTCATTCCCCGCCTCTGAATCCCCATCTCTGATTCCCGGACTCTGATTCCCCACCTCTGATTCCCGGCCTCTTATTCCCGGCATCTGATTCCGGCCTCTGATTCCCGGCCTCTGATTCCCTGCTTCTGATTCTGATTCCCTGCCTCTGATTCCCCATCTCTGATTGCGCACATCTGATTCCCTGCCTCTGATTCCCCACCTCTGATTCCCCATATCTGATTCCCCGCCTCTGTTTCCCCGCCTCTGATTCCCCGCCTCTGCTTCCCAATATCTAAGTCCCCGCCTCTGATTCCCCAACTCTGATTCCCCACCTCTGATTCTCCAGCTCTGATTCCCCGCCTCTGTTTCCCCATATCTAAGTCCCCGCCTCTGATTCCCCAACTCTGATTCCCCACCTCTGATTCCCCAGCTCTGATTCCCCGCCTCTGATTCCCCGCATCTGATTCCCAGCATCTGATTCCCAGCCTCTGATTCCCTGCCTGTGATTCCCAACCTCTGATTCCCCACCTCTGATTCCCCATATCTGATTCCCCGCCTCTGTTTCCCCGCCTCTGATTCCCCGCCTCTGTTTCCCCATATCTGATTCCCCGCCTCTATTTGCCCACCTCTGATTCCCCACCTCAGTTTCCCCAGCTCTGATTCCCCGCCTCTGATTCCCCGCATCTGATTCCCTGCATCTGATTCCCAGCCTCTGATTCCCTGCCTGTGATTCCCAAACTCTGATTCCCCACCTCTGATTCCCCATTCTGATTCCCCGCCTCTGTTTCCCCAGCTCTGATTCCCCGCCTCTGTTTCCCCATATCTGATTCCCCGCCTCTATTTGCCCACCTCTGATTACCCACCTCAGTTTCCCCATATCTGATTCCCCGCCTCTGAATCCCCAACTCTGATTCCCTGCATCTAATTCCCCAGCTCTGATTCCCCGCCTCTGATTCCCCGTGTCTGATTTCCTGCCTCTGATTCCCCGCCTCTGATTACCCATGTCTGATTCACCGCCTCTGATTCCCCACTTCTGATTCCCCATCTCTGATTCCGCACATCCCATTCCCTGCCTCTGATTCCCCGCCTCTGATTCCCCGCCTAAGATTCCCCGTGTCTGATTTCCTGCCTCTGATTCCCCGCCTCTGATTACCCATGTCTGATTCACCGCCTCTGATTCCCCACCTCTGATTCCCCATCTCTGATTCCGCACATCCGATTCCCTGCTTCTGATTCCCCGCCTCTGATTCACAGCCTCTGATTCCCCAGCTCTGATTCCCCGCCTCAGATTCCCCGCGTCTTATTCCCTGCTTCTGATTCTGATTCCCTGCCTCTGATACCCCATCTCTGATACCGCACATCTGATTCCCTGCCTCTGATTCCCCACCTCTGATTCCCAATATCTGATTCCCCGCCTCTGTTTCCCCGCCTCTGATTCCCTGCCTCTGTTTCTCCATATCTAAGTCCCCGCCTCTGATTCCCCAACTCTGATTCCCCACCTCTGATTCCCCAGCTCTGATTCCCCACCTCTGATTCCCCATATCTGATTCCCCGCCTCTGAATCCCCAACTCTGATTCCCTGCATCTAATTCCCCAGCTCTGATTCCCCGCCTCTGATTCCCCGTGTCTGATTTCCTGCCTCTGATTCCCCGCCTCTGATTACCCATGTCTGATTCACCGCCTCTGATTCCCCACCTCTGATTCCCCATCTCTGATTCCGCACATCCGATTCCCTGCCTCTGATTCTCCGCCTCTGATTCACCGCCTCTGATTCCCGGCCTCTGATTTCCCGCCTCTGATTCCCTGCCACTGATACCCCGCCCCTGATTCCCCACCTCTGATTCCCCATATCTGATTCCCCGCCTCTGTTTCCCCGCCTCTGATTCCCCGCCTCTGATTCCCCATATCTGATTCCCCGCCTCTGATTCCCCAACTCTGATTCCCCGCCTCTGATTCCCCAGCTCTGAAACCCCGCCTTTGATTCCCCGCGTCTGATTACCGGCCTCTGATTCCCCGCCTCTGATTCTCCATCTCTGATTCACAACCTCTGATTCCCCACCTCTGATTGCCCATATCTGATTCCCCGCCTCTGTATCCCCGCCTCTGATTCCCCAGCTCTGATTAAAAATATCTGATTCCCCGCCTCTGATTCCCCACCTCTGATTCCCCGCCTCTGATTCGCCAGCTATGATTCCCCGCCTCTGATTCCCCAGCTCTGATTCCCTGCCTCTGATTCCCCGTGTTTGATTCCCTGCCTCTGATTCCCGGCCTCTGATTCCCCATCTCTGATTCACCGCCTTTGATTCGCCACCTCTGATTCCCCATATCTGATTCCCCGCCTCTGTTTCCCCGCCTCTGATTCCCCGCCTCTTATTCCCCATATCTCATTCCCCGCCTCTGAATCCCCATCTCTGATTCCCGGACTCTGATTCCCCACCTCTGATTCCCGGCCTCTTATTCCCGGCATCTGATTCCGGCCTCTGATCCCCGGCCTCTGATTCCCTGCTTCTGATTCTGATTCCCTTCCTCTGATTCCCCATCTCTGATTGCGCACATCTGATTCCCTGCCTCTGATTCCCCACCGCTGATTCCCCATATCTGATTCCCCGCCTCTGTTTCCCCGCCTCTGATTCCCCGCCTGTTTCCCAATATCTAAGTCCCCGCCTCTGATTCCCCAACTCTGATTCCCCACCTCTGATTCTCCAGCTCTGATTCCCCGCCTCTGATTCCCCGCATCTGATTCCCTGCATCTGATTCCAAGCCTCTGATTCCCTGCCTCTGATTCCCAACCTCTGATTCCCCACCTCTGATTTCCCATATCTGATTCCCCGCCTCTGTTTCCCCGCCTCTGATTCCCCGCCTCTGTTTCCCAATATCTGATTCCCGGCCTCTGATTCCCCGCCTCTGATTCCCCGCCTCTGATTCCCTGCCTCTGATTCCCCATCTCCGATTCCGCACATCTGATTCCCTGTCTCTGATTCCCCGCCTCTGATTCCCCGCCTCTGATTCCCTGCCTCTGATTCCCAACCTCTGATTCCCCACCTCTGATTTCCCATATCTGATTCCCCGCCTCTGTTTCCCCGCCTCTGATTCCCCGCCTCTGTTACCCCATATCTGATTCCCGGCCTCTGATTCCCCGCCTCTGATTCCCCGCCTCTGATTCCCTGCCTCTGATTCCCCATCTCCGATTCCGCACATCTGATTCCCTGCCTCTGATTCCCCGCCTCTGATTCCCCGCCTCTGATTCCCTGCCTCTGATTCCCAACATCTGATTCTCCACCTCTGATTCCCCATATCTGATTCCCCGCCTGTTTCCCCGCCTCTGACTCCCCTCCTCTGATTCCCCAACTCTAATTCCCCGCCTCTGATTCCCCAGCTCTGATTCCCCGTGTTTGATTCCCTGCCTCTGATTCCCTGCCCTGATTCCCCATCTCTGTTTCACCGCCTTTGATTCGCCACCTCTGATTCCCCATATCTGATTCCCGTCCTCTGTTTCCCCGCCTCTGATTCCCTGCCTCTGATTCCCAACCTCTGATTCCACACCTCTGATTCCCCATATCTGATTCCTCGCCTCTTGTTTCCCCGCCTCTGATTCCCAGCCCCTGTTTCCCCATATCTGATTCCCCGCCTCTGATTCCCCAACTCTGATTCCCCGCCTCTGATTCCCCAGCTCTGATTCCCCGCCTCTGATTCCCCGTGTTTGATTCCCTGCCTCTGATTGCCCGCCTCTGATTCCCCATCTCTGATTCACCGCCTTTGATTCGCCACCACTGATTCCCCATATCTGATTCCCCACCTCTGTTTCCCCGCCTCTGATTCCCCGCCTCTGATTCTCCATATCTCATTCTCCGCCTCTGATTCCCCAGCTCTGAATCCCCGCCTCTGATTCCCCGCGTCTGATTACCGGCCTCTGATTCCCCACCTCTGATTCCCCATATCTGATTCCCCGCCTCTGTTTCCCCGCCTCTGATTCCCCACCTCTGATTAACAATATCTGATTCCCCGCCTCTGATTCCCCACCTCTGATTCCCCGCCTCTGATTCGCCAGCTATGATTCCCCACCTCTGATTCCCAGCGTCTGATTCCCCGCCTCTGATTCCCCATCTCTGATTCCCCATCTCTGATTCCCCATCTCTGATTCCCCAATTCTGATTCCCCGCCTCTGATTCCCCAGCTCTGAATCCTCGCCTCTGATTCCTTGCCTCTGATTCCCAACATCTGATTCCCCACCTCTGAATTCCCATATTGATTCCCTGCCTCTGATTCCCCGCCTCTGATTCCCCAACTCTGATTCCCCGCCTCTGATTCCCCAGCTCTGATTCCCCGCCTCTTATTCCCCGTGTTTGATTCCCTGCCTCTGATTCCCGGCCTCTGATTCCCCATCTCTGATTCACCGCCTTTCATTCGCCACCTCTGATTCCCCATATCTGATTCCCCGCCTCTGTTTCCCCGCCTCTGATTCCCCGCCTCTGATTCCCCATATCTCATTCCCCGCCTCTGAATCCCCATCTCTGATTCCCGGACTCTGATTCCCCACCTCTGATTCCCGGACTCTTATTCCCGGCATCTGATTCCGGCCTCTGGTTCCTGGCCTCTGATTCCCTGCTTCTGATTCTGATTCCCTGCCTCTGATTCCCCATCTCTGATTGCGCACATCTGATTCCCTGCCTCTGATTCCCCTCCTCTGATTCCCCATATCTGATTTCCCGCCTCTGTTTCCCCGCCTCTGATTCCACGCCTCTGTTTCCCAATATCTAAGTCCCCGCCTCTGATACCCCAACTCTGATTCCCCACCTCTGATTCTCCAGCTCTGATTCCCCGCCTCTGATTCCCCGCATCTGATTCCCTGCATCTGATTCCAAGCCTCTGATTCCCTGCATCTGATTCCCAACCTCTGATTCCCCACCTCTGATTCCCCATATCTGATTCCCCGCCTCTGTTTCCCCGCCTCTGATTCCCCGCCTCTGTTTCCCCATATCTGATTCCCGGCCTCTGATTCCCCGCCTCTGATTCCCCGCCTCTGATTCCCTGCCTCTGATTCCCCATCTCCGATTCCGCACATCTGATTCCCTGCCTCTGATTCCCCGCCTCTGATTCCCCGCCTCTGATTCCCTGCCTCTGATTCCCAACATCTGATTCCCCACCTCTGATTCCCCATATCTGATTCCCCGCCTCTGTTTCCCCAGCTCTGATTCCCCGTGTTTGATTCCCTGCCTCTGATTCCCTGCCCTGATTCCCCATCTCTGTTTCACCGCCTTTGATTCGCCACCTCTGATTCCCCTTATCTGATTCCCCGCCTCTGTTTCCCCGCCTCTGATTCCCTGCCTCTGATTCCCAACCTCTGATTCCACACCTCTGATTCCCCATATCTGATTCCCCGCCTGTGTTTCCCCACCTCTGATTCACCGCCCCTGTTTCCCCATATCTGATTCCCCGCCTCTGATTCCCCAACCCTGATTCCCAGCCTCTGATTCCCCAGCTCTGATTCCCCGCCTCTGATTCCCCGTGTTTGATTCCCTGCCTCTGATTGCCCGCCTCTGATTCCCCATCTCTGATTCACCGCCTTTGATTCGCCACCTCTGATTCCCCATATCTGATTCCCTGTCTCTGTTTCCCCACCTCTGATTCCCCGCCTCTGATTCCCCATATCTCATTCCCCGCCTCTGAATCCCCATCTCTGATTCCCGGACTCTGATTCCCCACCTCTGATTCCCGGCCTCTTATTCCCGGCATCTGATTCCGGCCTCTGATTCCCGGCCTCTGATTCCCTGCTTCTGATTCTGATTCCCTGCCTCTGATTCCCCATCTCTGATTGCGCACATCTGATTCCCTGCCTCTGATTCCCCACCTCTGATTCCCCATATCTGATTCCCCGCCTCTGTTTCCCCGCCTCTGATTCCCCGCCTCTGCTTCCCAATATCTAAGTCCCCGCCTCTGATTCCCCAACTCTGATTCCCCACCTCTGATTCTCCAGCTCTGATTCCCCGCCTCTGTTTCCCCATATCTAAGTCCCCGCCTCTGATTCCCCAACTCTGATTCCCCACCTCTGATTCCCCAGCTCTGATTCCCCGCCTCTGATTCCCCGCATCTGATTCCCAGCATCTGATTCCCAGCCTCTGATTCCCTGCCTGTGATTCCCAACCTCTGATTCCCCACCTCTGATTCCCCATATCTGATTCCCCGCCTCTGTTTCCCCGCCTCTGATTCCCCGCCTCTGTTTCCCCATATCTGATTCCCCGCCTCTATTTGCCCACCTCTGATTCCCCACCTCAGTTTCCCCAGCTCTGATTCCCCGCCTCTGATTCCCCGCATCTGATTCCCTGCATCTGATTCCCAGCCTCTGATTCCCTGCCTGTGATTCCCAAACTCTGATTCCCCACCTCTGATTCCCCATTCTGATTCCCCGCCTCTGTTTCCCCAGCTCTGATTCCCCGCCTCTGTTTCCCCATATCTGATTCCCCGCCTCTATTTGCCCACCTCTGATTACCCACCTCAGTTTCCCCATATCTGATTCCCCGCCTCTGAATCCCCAACTCTGATTCCCTGCATCTAATTCCCCAGCTCTGATTCCCCGCCTCTGATTCCCCGTGTCTGATTTCCTGCCTCTGATTCCCCGCCTCTGATTACCCATGTCTGATTCACCGCCTCTGATTCCCCACTTCTGATTCCCCATCTCTGATTCCGCACATCCCATTCCCTGCCTCTGATTCCCCGCCTCTGATTCCCCGCCTAAGATTCCCCGTGTCTGATTTCCTGCCTCTGATTCCCCGCCTCTGATTACCCATGTCTGATTCACCGCCTCTGATTCCCCACCTCTGATTCCCCATCTCTGATTCCGCACATCCGATTCCCTGCTTCTGATTCCCCGCCTCTGATTCACAGCCTCTGATTCCCCAGCTCTGATTCCCCGCCTCAGATTCCCCGCGTCTTATTCCCTGCTTCTGATTCTGATTCCCTGCCTCTGATACCCCATCTCTGATACCGCACATCTGATTCCCTGCCTCTGATTCCCCACCTCTGATTCCCAATATCTGATTCCCCGCCTCTGTTTCCCCGCCTCTGATTCCCTGCCTCTGTTTCTCCATATCTAAGTCCCCGCCTCTGATTCCCCAACTCTGATTCCCCACCTCTGATTCCCCAGCTCTGATTCCCCACCTCTGATTCCCCATATCTGATTCCCCGCCTCTGAATCCCCAACTCTGATTCCCTGCATCTAATTCCCCAGCTCTGATTCCCCGCCTCTGATTCCCCGTGTCTGATTTCCTGCCTCTGATTCCCCGCCTCTGATTACCCATGTCTGATTCACCGCCTCTGATTCCCCACCTCTGATTCCCCATCTCTGATTCCGCACATCCGATTCCCTGCCTCTGATTCTCCGCCTCTGATTCACCGCCTCTGATTCCCGGCCTCTGATTTCCCGCCTCTGATTCCCTGCCACTGATACCCCGCCCCTGATTCCCCACCTCTGATTCCCCATATCTGATTCCCCGCCTCTGTTTCCCCGCCTCTGATTCCCCGCCTCTGATTCCCCATATCTGATTCCCCGCCTCTGATTCCCCAACTCTGATTCCCCGCCTCTGATTCCCCAGCTCTGAAACCCCGCCTTTGATTCCCCGCGTCTGATTACCGGCCTCTGATTCCCCGCCTCTGATTCTCCATCTCTGATTCACAACCTCTGATTCCCCACCTCTGATTGCCCATATCTGATTCCCCGCCTCTGTATCCCCGCCTCTGATTCCCCAGCTCTGATTAAAAATATCTGATTCCCCGCCTCTGATTCCCCACCTCTGATTCCCCGCCTCTGATTCGCCAGCTATGATTCCCCGCCTCTGATTCCCCAGCTCTGATTCCCTGCCTCTGATTCCCCGTGTTTGATTCCCTGCCTCTGATTCCCGGCCTCTGATTCCCCATCTCTGATTCACCGCCTTTGATTCGCCACCTCTGATTCCCCATATCTGATTCCCCGCCTCTGTTTCCCCGCCTCTGATTCCCCGCCTCTTATTCCCCATATCTCATTCCCCGCCTCTGAATCCCCATCTCTGATTCCCGGACTCTGATTCCCCACCTCTGATTCCCGGCCTCTTATTCCCGGCATCTGATTCCGGCCTCTGATCCCCGGCCTCTGATTCCCTGCTTCTGATTCTGATTCCCTTCCTCTGATTCCCCATCTCTGATTGCGCACATCTGATTCCCTGCCTCTGATTCCCCACCGCTGATTCCCCATATCTGATTCCCCGCCTCTGTTTCCCCGCCTCTGATTCCCCGCCTGTTTCCCAATATCTAAGTCCCCGCCTCTGATTCCCCAACTCTGATTCCCCACCTCTGATTCTCCAGCTCTGATTCCCCGCCTCTGATTCCCCGCATCTGATTCCCTGCATCTGATTCCAAGCCTCTGATTCCCTGCCTCTGATTCCCAACCTCTGATTCCCCACCTCTGATTTCCCATATCTGATTCCCCGCCTCTGTTTCCCCGCCTCTGATTCCCCGCCTCTGTTTCCCAATATCTGATTCCCGGCCTCTGATTCCCCGCCTCTGATTCCCCGCCTCTGATTCCCTGCCTCTGATTCCCCATCTCCGATTCCGCACATCTGATTCCCTGTCTCTGATTCCCCGCCTCTGATTCCCCGCCTCTGATTCCCTGCCTCTGATTCCCAACATCTGATTCTCCAACTCTGATTCCCCATATCTGATTCCCCGCCTGTTTCCCCGCCTCTGACTCCCCTCCTCTGATTCCCCAACTCTAATTCCCCGCCTCTGATTCCCCAGCTCTGATTCCCCGTGTTTGATTCCCTGCCTCTGATTCCCTGCCCTGATTCCCCATCTCTGTTTCACCGCCTTTGATTCGCCACCTCTGATTCCCCATATCTGATTCCCGTCCTCTGTTTCCCCGCCTCTGATTCCCTGCCTCTGATTCCCAACCTCTGATTCCACACCTCTGATTCCCCATATCTGATTCCTCGCCTCTTGTTTCCCCGCCTCTGATTCCCCGCCCCTGTTTCCCCATATCTGATTCCCCGCCTCTGATTCCCCAACTCTGATTCCCCCCTCTGATTCCCCAGCTCTGATTCCCCGCCTCTGATTCCCCGTGTTTGATTCCCTGCCTCTGATTGCCCGCCTCTGATTCCCCATCTCTGATTCACCGCCTTTGATTCGCCACCACTGATTCCCCATATCTGATTCCCCACCTCTGTTTCCCCGCCTCTGATTCCCCGCCTCTGATTCTCCATATCTCATTCTCCGCCTCTGAATCCCCATCTCTGATTCCCGGACTCTGATTCCCCACCTCTGATTCCCGGCCTCTTATTCCCAGCATCTGATTCCCGGCCTCTGATTCCCGGCCTCTGATTCCCCGCTTCTGATTCTGATTCCCTGCCTCTGATTCCCCATCTCTGATTCCGCACATCTGATTCCCTGCCTCTGATTCCCCACCTCTGATTCCCCATATCTGATTCCCCGCCTCTGTTTCCCCGCCTCTGATTCCCCGCCTCTGTTTCCCCATATCTAATTCCCAACCTCTGATGCCCCAACTCTAATTCCCTGCCTCTGATTCCCCGCGTTCTATTCCCTGCCTCTGATTCCCCGCCTGTGATTCCCCATCTCTGATTCACCACCTCTGATTCCCCACCTCTGATTCCCCATATCTGATTCCCCGTGTCTGATTTCCTGCCTCTGATTCCCCGCCTCTGATTACCCATGTCTGATTCACCGCCTCTGATTCCCCACCTCTGATTCCCCATCTCTGATTCCGCACATCAGATTCCCTGCCTCTGATTCCCCGCCTCTGATTCACCGCCTCTGATTCACCGCCTCTGATTCCCGGCCTCTGATTTCCCGCCTCTGATTCCCTGCCACTGATACCCCGCCCCTGATTCCCCACCTCTGATTCCCCATATCTGATTCCCCGCCTCTGTTTCCCCGCCTCTGATTCCCCGCCTCTGATTCCCCGCATCTGATTCCCTGCATCTGATTCCAAGCCTCTGATTCCCTGCATCTGATTCCCAACCTCTGATTCCCCACCTCTGATTCCCCATATCTGATTCCCCGCCTCTGTTTCCCCGCCTCTGATTCCCCGCCTCTGTTTCCCCATATCTGATTCCCGGCCTCTGATTCCCCGCCTCTGATTCCCCGCCTCTGATTCCCTGCCTCTGATTCCCCATCTCCGATTCCGCACATCTGATTCCCTGCCTCTGATTCCCCGCCTCTGATTCCCCGCCTCTGATTCCCTGCCTCTGATTCCCAACATCTGATTCCCCACCTCTGATTCCCCATATCTGATTCCCCGCCTCTGTTTCCCCAGCTCTGATTCCCCGTGTTTGATTCCCTGCCTCTGATTCCCTGCCCTGATTCCCCATCTCTGTTTCACCGCCTTTGATTCGCCACCTCTGATTCCCCTTATCTGATTCCCCGCCTCTGTTTCCCCGCCTCTGATTCCCTGCCTCTGATTCCCAACCTCTGATTCCACACCTCTGATTCCCCATATCTGATTCCCCGCCTGTGTTTCCCCACCTCTGATTCACCGCCCCTGTTTCCCCATATCTGATTCCCCGCCTCTGATTCCCCAACCCTGATTCCCAGCCTCTGATTCCCCAGCTCTGATTCCCCGCCTCTGATTCCCCGTGTTTGATTCCCAGCCTCTGATTGCCCGCCTCTGATTCCCCATCTCTGATTCACCGCCTTTGATTCGCCACCTCTGATTCCCCATATCTGATTCCCTGTCTCTGTTTCCCCACCTCTGATTCCCCGCCTCTGATTCCCCATATCTCATTCCCCGCCTCTGAATCCCCATCTCTGATTCCCGGACTCTGATTCCCCACCTCTGATTCCCGGCCTCTTATTCCCGGCATCTGATTCCGGCCTCTGATTCCCGGCCTCTGATTCCCTGCTTCTGATTCTGATTCCCTGCCTCTGATTCCCCATCTCTGATTGCGCACATCTGATTCCCTGCCTCTGATTCCCCACCTCTGATTCCCCATATCTGATTCCCCGCCTCTGTTTCCCCGCCTCTGATTCCCCGCCTCTGCTTCCCAATATCTAAGTCCCCGCCTCTGATTCCCCAACTCTGATTCCCCACCTCTGATTCTCCAGCTCTGATTCCCCGCCTCTGTTTCCCCATATCTAAGTCCCCGCCTCTGATTCCCCAACTCTGATTCCCCACCTCTGATTCCCCAGCTCTGATTCCCCGCCTCTGATTCCCCGCATCTGATTCCCAGCATCTGATTCCCAGCCTCTGATTCCCTGCCTGTGATTCCCAACCTCTGATTCCCCACCTCTGATTCCCCATATCTGATTCCCCGCCTCTGTTTCCCCGCCTCTGATTCCCCGCCTCTGTTTCCCCATATCTGATTCCCCGCCTCTATTTGCCCACCTCTGATTCCCCACCTCAGTTTCCCCAGCTCTGATTCCCCGCCTCTGATTCCCCGCATCTGATTCCCTGCATCTGATTCCCAGCCTCTGATTCCCTGCCTGTGATTCCCAAACTCTGATTCCCCACCTCTGATTCCCCATTCTGATTCCCCGCCTCTGTTTCCCCAGCTCTGATTCCCCGCCTCTGTTTCCCCATATCTGATTCCCCGCCTCTATTTGCCCACCTCTGATTACCCACCTCAGTTTCCCCATATCTGATTCCCCGCCTCTGAATCCCCAACTCTGATTCCCTGCATCTAATTCCCCAGCTCTGATTCCCCGCCTCTGATTCCCCGTGTCTGATTTCCTGCCTCTGATTCCCCGCCTCTGATTACCCATGTCTGATTCACCGCCTCTGATTCCCCACTTCTGATTCCCCATCTCTGATTCCGCACATCCCATTCCCTGCCTCTGATTCCCCGCCTCTGATTCCCCGCCTAAGATTCCCCGTGTCTGATTTCCTGCCTCTGATTCCCCGCCTCTTATTACCCATGTCTGATTCACCGCCTCTGATTCCCCACCTCTGATTCCCCATCTCTGATTCCGCACATCCGATTCCCTGCTTCTGATTCCCCGCCTCTGATTCACAGCCTCTGATTCCCCAGCTCTGATTCCCCGCCTCAGATTCCCCGCGTCTTATTCCCTGCTTCTGATTCTGATTCCCTGCCTCTGATACCCCATCTCTGATACCGCACATCTGATTCCCTGCCTCTGATTCCCCACCTCTGATTCCCAATATCTGATTCCCCGCCTCTGTTTCCCCGCCTCTGATTCCCCGCCTCTGTTTCTCCATATCTAAGTCCCCGCCTCTGATTCCCCAACTCTGATTCCCCACCTCTGATTCCCCAGCTCTGATTCCCCACCTCTGATTCCCCATATCTGATTCCCCGCCTCTGAATCCCCAACTCTGATTCCCTGCATCTAATTCCCCAGCTCTGATTCCCCGCCTCTGATTCCCCGTGTCTGATTTCCTGCCTCTGATTCCCCGCCTCTGATTACCCATGTCTGATTCACCGCCTCTGATTCCCCACCTCTGATTCCCCATCTCTGATTCCGCACATCCGATTCCCTGCCTCTGATTCTCCGCCTCTGATTCACCGCCTCTGATTCCCGGCCTCTGATTTCCCGCCTCTGATTCCCTGCCACTGATACCCCGCCCCTGATTCCCCACCTCTGATTCCCCATATCTGATTCCCCGCCTCTGTTTCCCCGCCTCTGATTCCCCGCCTCTGATTCCCCATATCTGATTCCCCGCCTCTGATTCCCCAACTCTGATTCCCCGCCTCTGATTCCCCAGCTCTGAAACCCCGCCTTTGATTCCCCGCGTCTGATTACCGGCCTCTGATTCCCCGCCTCTGATTCTCCATCTCTGATTCACAACCTCTGATTCCCCACCTCTGATTCCCCATATCTGATTCCCCGCCTCTGAATCCCCATCTCTGATTCCCGGACTCTGATTCCCCACCTCTGATTCCCGGCCTCTTATTCCCGGCATCTGATTCCGGCCTCTGATCCCCGGCCTCTGATTCCCTGCTTCTGATTCTGATTCCCTTCCTCTGATTCCCCATCTCTGATTGCGCACATCTGATTCCCTGCCTCTGATTCCCCACCGCTGATTCCCCATATCTGATTCCCCGCCTCTGTTTCCCCGCCTCTGATTCCCCGCCTCTGTTTCCCAATATCTAAGTCCCCGCCTCTGATTCCCCAACTCTGATTCCCCACCTCTGATTCTCCAGCTCTGATTCCCCGCCTCTGATTCCCCGCATCTGATTCCCTGCATCTGATTCCAAGCCTCTGATTCCCTGCCTCTGATTCCCAACCTCTGATTCCCCACCTCTGATTTCCCATATCTGATTCCCCGCCTCTGTTTCCCCGCCTCTGATTCCCCGCCTCTGTTTCCCAATATCTGATTCCCGGCCTCTGATTCCCCGCCTCTGATTCCCCGCCTCTGATTCCCTGCCTCTGATTCCCCATCTCCGATTCCGCACATCTGATTCCCTGTCTCTGATTCCCCGCCTCTGATTCCCCGCCTCTGATTCCCTGCCTCTGATTCCCAACATCTGATTCTCCAACTCTGATTCCCCATATCTGATTCCCCGCCTGTTTCCCCGCCTCTGACTCCCCTCCTCTGATTCCCCAACTCTAATTCCCCGCCTCTGATTCCCCAGCTCTGATTCCCCGTGTTTGATTCCCTGCCTCTGATTCCCTGCCCTGATTCCCCATCTCTGTTTCACCGCCTTTGATTCGCCACCTCTGATTCCCCATATCTGATTCCCGTCCTCTGTTTCCCCGCCTCTGATTCCCTGCCTCTGATTCCCAACCTCTGATTCCACACCTCTGATTCCCCATATCTGATTCCTCGCCTCTTGTTTCCCCGCCTCTGATTCCCCGCCCCTGTTTCCCCATATCTGATTCCCCGCCTCTGATTCCCCAACTCTGATTCCCCCCTCTGATTCCCCAGCTCTGATTCCCCGCCTCTGATTCCCCGTGTTTGATTCCCTGCCTCTGATTGCCCGCCTCTGATTCCCCATCTCTGATTCACCGCCTTTGATTCGCCACCACTGATTCCCCATATCTGATTCCCCACCTCTGTTTCCCCGCCTCTGATTCCCCGCCTCTGATTCTCCATATCTCATTCTCCGCCTCTGAATCCCCATCTCTGATTCCCGGACTCTGATTCCCCACCTCTGATTCCCGGCCTCTTATTCCCAGCATCTGATTCCCGGCCTCTGATTCCCGGCCTCTGATTCCCCGCTTCTGATTCTGATTCCCTGCCTCTGATTCCCCATCTCTGATTCCGCACATCTGATTCCCTGCCTCTGATTCCCCACCTCTGATTCCCCATATCTGATTCCCCGCCTCTGTTTCCCCGCCTCTGATTCCCCGCCTCTGTTTCCCCATATCTAATTCCCAACCTCTGATGCCCCAACTCTAATTCCCTGCCTCTGATTCCCCGCGTTCTATTCCCTGCCTCTGATTCCCCGCCTGTGATTCCCCATCTCTGATTCACCACCTCTGATTCCCCACCTCTGATTCCCCATATCTGATTCCCCGTGTCTGATTTCCTGCCTCTGATTCCCCGCCTCTGATTACCCATGTCTGATTCACCGCCTCTGATTCCCCACCTCTGATTCCCCATCTCTGATTCCGCACATCAGATTCCCTGCCTCTGATTCCCCGCCTCTGATTCACCGCCTCTGATTCACCGCCTCTGATTCCCGGCCTCTGATTTCCCGCCTCTGATTCCCTGCCACTGATACCCCGCCCCTGATTCCCCACCTCTGATTCCCCATATCTGATTCCCCGCCTCTGTTTCCCCGCCTCTGATTCCCCGCCTCTGATTCCCCATATCTGATTCCCCGCCTCTGATTCCCCAACTCTGATTCCCCGCCTCTGATTCCCCAGCTCTGAATCCCCGCCTCTGATTCCCCGCGTCTGATTACCGGCCTCTGATTCCCCACCTCTGATTCCCCATATCTGATTCCCCGCCTATGTTTCCCCGCCTCTGATTCCCCACCTCTGATTAACAATATCTGATTCCCCGCCTCTGATTCCCCACCTCTGATTCCCCGCCTCTGATTCGCCAGCTATGATTCCCCACCTCTGATTCCCCGCGTCTGATTCCCTGCCTCTGATTCCCCGCCTCTGATTCCACATCTCTGATTCACCACCTCTGATTCCCAGCGTCTGATTCCCCGCCTCTGATTCCCCATCTCTGATTCCCCATCTCTGATTCCCCATCTCTGATTCCCCAATTCTGATTCCCCGCCTCTGATTCCCCAGCTCTGAATCCTCGCCTCTGATTCCCTGCCTCTGATTCCCAACATCTGATTCCGCACCTCTGAATTCCCATATTGATTCCCTGCCTCTGATTCCCCGCCTCTGATTCCCCAACACTGATTCCCCGCCTCTGATTCCCCAGCTCTGATTCCCCGCCTCTTATTCCCCGTGTTTGATTCCCTGCCTCTGATTCCCGGCCTCTGATTCCCCATCTCTGATTCACCGCCTTTCATTCGCCACCTCTGATTCCCCGCCTCTGATTCTCCGCCTCTGTTTCCCCGCCTCTGATTCCCCGCCTCTGATTCCCCATATCTCATTCCCCGCCTCTGAATCCCCATCTCTGATTCCCGGACTCTGATTCCCCACCTCTGATTCCCAGACTCATATTCCCGGCATCTGATTCCGGCCTCTGATTCCTGGCCTCTGATTCCCTGCTTCTGATTCTGATTCCCTGCCTCTGATTCCCCATCTCTGATTGCGCACATCTGATTCCCTGCCTCTGATTCCCCACCTCTGATTCCCCATATCTGATTTCCAGCCTCTGTTTCCCCGCCTCTGATTCCCCGCCTCTGTTTCCCAATATCTAAGTCCCCGCCTCTGATTCCCCAACTCTGATTCCCCACCTCTGATTCCCCATATCTGATTCCCCGCCTCTGTTTCCCCGCCTCTGATTCCCCGCCTCTGATTCCCCATATCTGATTCCCCGCCTCTGATTCCCCAACTCTGATTCCCCGCCTCTGATTCCCCAGCTCTGAAACCCCGCCTCTGATTCCCCGCGTCTGATTACCGGCCTCTGATTCCCCGCCTCTGATTCTCCATCTCTGATTCACAACCTCTGATTCCCCACCTCTGATTGCCCATATCTGATTCCCCGCCTCTGTATCCCCGCCTCTGATTCCCCAGCTCTGATTAAAAATATCTGATTCCCCGCCTCTGATTCCCCACCTCTGATTCCCCGCCTCTGATTCGCCAGCTATGATTCCCCGCCTCTGATTCCCCAGCTCTGATTCCCTGCCTCTGATTCCCCGTGTTTGATTCCCTGCCTCTGATTCCCGGCCTCTGATTCCCCATCTCTGATTCACCGCCTTTCATTCGCCACCTCTGATGCCCCATATCTGATTCCCCGCCTCTGTTTCCCCGCCTCTGATTCCCCGCCACTTATTCCCCATATCTCATTCCCCGCCTCTGAATCCCCATCTCTGATTCCCGGACTCTGATTCCCCACCTCTGATTCCCGGCCTCTTATTCCCGGCATCTGATTCCGGCCTCTGATCCCCGGCCTCTGATTCCCTGCTTCTGATTCTGATTCCCTGCCTCTGATTCCCCATCTCTGATTGCGCACATCTGATTCCATGCCTCTGATTCTCCACCTCTGATTCCCCATATCTGATTCCCCGCCTCTGTTTCCCCGCCTCTGATTCCCCGCCTCTGTTTCCCAATATCTAAGTCCCCGCCTCTGATTCCCCAACTCTGATTCCCCACCTCTGATTCTCCAGCTCTGATTCCCCGCCTCTGATTCCCCGCATCTGATTCCCTGCATCTGATTCCAAGCCTCTGATTCCCTGCCTCTGATTCCCAACCTCTGATTCCCCACCTCTGATTTCCCATATCTGATTCCCCGCCTCTGTTTCCCCGCCTCTGATTCCCCGCCTCTGTTTCCCCATATCTGATTCCCGGCCTCTGATTCCCCGCCTCTGATTCCCCGCCTCTGATTCCCTGCCTCTGATTCCCCATCTCCGATTCCGCACATCTGATTCCCTGCCTCTGATTCCCCGCCTCTGATTCCCCGCCTCTGATTCCCTGCCTCTGATTCCCAACATCTGATTCTCCACCTCTGATTCCCCATATCTGATTCCCCGCCTGTTTCCCCGCCTCTGACTCCCCTCCTCTGATTCCCCAACTCTAATTCCCCGCCTCTGATTCCCCAGCTCTGATTCCCCGTGTTTGATTCCCTGCCTCTGATTCCCTGCCCTGATTCCCCATCTCTGTTTCACCGCCTTTGATTCGCCACCTCTGATTCCCCATATCTGATTCCCGTCCTCTGTTTCCCCGCCTCTGATTCCCTGCCTCTGATTCCCAACCTCTGATTCCACACCTCTGATTCCCCATATCAGATTCCTCGCCTCTTGTTTCCCCGCCTCTGATTCCCCGCCCCTGTTTCCCCATATCTGATTCCCCGCCTCTGATTCCCCAACTCTGATTCCCCGCCTCTGATTCCCCAGCTCTGATTCCCCGCCTCTGATTCCCCGTGTTTGATTCCCTGCCTCTGATTGCCCGCCTCTGATTCCCCATTTCTGATTCACCGCCTTTGATTCGCCACCACTGATTCCCCATATCTGATTCCCCACCTCTGTTTCCCCGCCTCTGATTCCCCGCCTCTGATTCTCCATATCTCATTCTCCGCCTCTGAATCCCCATCTCTGATTCCCGGACTCTGATTCCCCACCTCTGATTCCCGGCCTCTTATTCCCAGCATCTGATTCCCGGCCTCTGATTCCCGGCCTCTGATTCCGCACATCTGATTCCCTGCCTCTGATTCCCCATCTCTGATTCCGCACATCTGATTCCCTGCCTCTGATTCCCCACCTCTGATTCCCCATATCTGATTCCCCGCCTCTGTTTCCCCGCCTCTGATTCCCCGCCTCTGTTTCCCCATATCTAATTCCCAACCTCTGATGCCCCAACACTAATTCCCTGCCTCTGATTCCCCGCGTTCTATTCCCTGCCTCTGATTCCCCGCCTGTGATTCCCCATCTCTGATTCACCACCTCTGATTCCCCACCTCTGATTCCCCATATCTGATTCCCCGTGTCTGATTTCCTGCCTCTGATTCCCCGCCTCTGATTACCCATGTCTGATTCACCGCCTCTGATTCCCCACCTCTGATTCCCCATCTCTGATTCCGCACATCAGATTCCCTGCCTCTGATTCCCCGCCTCTGATTCACCGCCTCTGATTCACCGCCTCTGATTCCCGGCCTCTGATTTCCCGCCTCTGATTCCCTGCCACTGATACCCCGCCCCTGATTCCCCACCTCTGATTCCCCATATCTGATTCCCCGCCTCTGTTTCCCCGCCTCTGATTCCCCGCCTCTGATTCCCCATATCTGATTCCCCGCCTCTGATACCCCAACTCTGATTCCCCGCCTCTGAATCCCCAGCTCTGAATCCCCGCCTCTGATTCCCCGCGTCTGATTACCGGCCTCTGATTCCCAACCTCTGATTCCCCATATCTGATTCCCCGCCTCTGTTTCCCCGCCTCTGATTCCCCACCTCTGATTAACAATATCTGATTCCCCGCCTCTGATTCCCCACCTCTGATTCCCCGCCTCTGATTCCCCATATCTCATTCCCCGCCTCTGAATCCCCATCTCTGATTCCCGGACTCTGATTCCCGGACTCTTATTCCCGGCATCTGATTCCGGCCTCTGATTCCTGGCCTCTGATTCCCTGCCTCTGATTCCCCGCCTCTGATTCACCGCCTCTGATTCACCGCCTCTGATTCCCGGCCTCTGATTTCCCGCCTCTGATTCCCTGCCACTGATACCCCGCCCCTGATTCCCCACCTCTGATTCCCCATATCTGATTCCCCGCCTCTGTTTCCCCGCCTCTGATTCCCCGCCTCTGATTCCCCATATCTGATTCCCCGCCTCTGATTCCCCAACTCTGATTCCCCGCCTCTGATTCCCCAGCTCTGAATCCCCGCCTCTGATTCCCCGCGTCTGATTACCGGCCTCTGATTCCCCACCTCTGATTCCCCATATCTGATTCCCCGCCTCTGTTTCCCCGCCTCTGATTCCCCACCTCTGATTAACAATATCTGATTCCCCGCCTCTGATTCCCCACCTCTGATTCCCCGCCTCTGATTCCCCATATCTCATTCCCCGCCTCTGAATCCCCATCTCTGATTCCCGGACTCTGATTCCCCACCTCTGATTCCCGGACTCTTATTCCCGGCATCTGATTCCGGCCTCTGATTCCTGGCCTCTGATTCCCTGCTTCTGATTCTGATTCCCTGCCTCTGATTCCCCATCTCTGATTGCGCACATCTGATTCCCTGCCTCTGATTCCCCACCTCTGATTCCCCATATCTGATTTCCAGCCTCTGTTTCCCCGCCTCTGATTCCCCGCCTCTGTTTCCCAATATCTAAGTCCCCGCCTCTGATTCCCCAACTCTGATTCCCAACCTCTGATTCTCCAGCTCTGATTCCCCGCCTCTGATTCCCCGCATCTGATTCCCTGCATCTGATTCCAAGCCTCTGATTCCCTGCATCTGATTCCCAACATCTGATTCCCCACGGCTGATTCCCCATATCTGATTCCCCACCTCTGTTTCCCCGCCTCTGATTCCCCGCCTCTGTTTCCCCATATCTGATTCCCGGCCTCTGATTCCCCGCCTCTGATTCCCCACCTCTGATTCCCTGCCTCTGATTCCCCATCTCCGATTACGCACATCTGATTCCCTGCCTCTGATTCCCCGCCTCTGATTCCCCGCCTCTGATTCCCTGCCTCTGATTCCCAACATCTGATTCCCCACCTCTGATTCCCCATATCTGATTCCCCGCCTCTGTTTCCCCGCCTCTGATTCCCCTCCTCTGATTCCCCAACTCTAATTCCCCGCCTCTGATTCCCCAGCTCTGATTCCCCGTGTTTGATTCCCTGCCTCTGATTCCCTGCCCTGATTCCCCATCTCTGTTTCACCGCCTTTGATTCGCCACCTCTGATTCCCCTTATCTGATTCCCCGCCTCTGTTTCCCCGCCTCTGATTCCCTGCCTCTGATTCCCAACCTCTGATTCAACACCTCTGATTCCCCATATCTGATTCCCCGCCTGTGTTTCCCCACCTCTGATTCCCCGCCCCTGTTTCCCCATATCTGATTCCCCACCTCTGATTCCCCAACCCTGATTCCCCGCCTCTGATTCCCCAGCTCTGATGCCCCGCCTCTGATTCCCCGTGTTTGATTCCCTGCCTCTGATTGCCCGCCTCTGATTCCCCATCTCTGATTCACCGCCTTTGATTCGCCACATCTGATTCCCCATATCTGATTCCCTGTCTCTGTTTCCCCGCCTCTGATTCCCCGCCTCTGATTCCCCATATCTCATTCCCCGTCTCTGAATCCCCATCTCTGATTCCCGGACTCTGATTCCCCACCTCTGATTCCCGGCCTCTTATTCCCGGCATCTGATTCCGGCCTCTGATTCCCGGCCTCTGATTCCCTGCTTCTGATTCTGATTCCCTGCCTCTGATTCCCCATCTCTGATTGCGCACATCTGATTCCCTGCCTCTGATTCCCCACCTCTGATTCCCCATATCTGATTCCCCGCCTCTGTTTCCCCGCCTCTGATTCCCCGCCTCTGTTTCCCAATATCTAAGTCCCCGCCTCTGATTCCCCGCATCTGATTCCCTGCATCTGATTCCCAGCCTCTGATTCCCTGCCTGTGATTCCCAACCTCTGATTCCCCACCTCTGATTCCCCATATCTGATTCCCCGCCTCTGTTTCCCCGCCTCTGATTCCCCACCTCAGTTTCCCCATATCTGATTCCCCGCCTCTGAATCCCCAACTCTGATTCCCCACCTGAGTTTCCCCATATCTGATTCCCCGCCTCTGAATCCCCAACTCTGATTCCCTGCATCTAATTCCCCAGCTCTGATTCCCCGCCTCTGATTCCCCGTGTCTGATTTCCTGCCTCTGATTCCACGCCTCTGATTACCCATGTCTGATTCACCGCCTCTGATTCCCCACCTCTGATTCCCCAGCTCTGATTCCCCGTGTTTGATTCCCTGCCTCTGATTGCCCGCCTCTGATTCCCCATCTCTGTTTCACCGCCTTTGATTCGCCACCTCTGATTCCCCATATCTGATTCCCGTCCTCTGTTTCCCCGCCTCTGATTCCCTGCCTCTGATTCCCAACCTCTGATTCCACACCTCTGTTTCCCCATATCTGATTCCTCGCCTCTTGTTTCCCCGCCTCTGATTCCCCGCCCCTGTTTCCCCATATCTGACTCCCCGCCTCTGATTCCCCAACTCTGATTCCCCGCCTCTGATTCCCCAGCTCTTATTCCCCGCCTCTGATTCCCCGTGTTTGATTCCCTGCCTCTGATTGCCCGCCTCTGATTCCCCATCTCTGATTCACCGCCTTTGATTCGCCACCACTGATTCCCCATATCTGATTCCCCACCTCTGTTTCCCCGCCTCTGATTCCCCGCCTCTGATTCTCCATATCTCATTCTCCGCCTCTGAATCCCCATCTCTGATTCCCGGACTCTGATTCCCCACCTCTGATTCCCGGCCTCTTATTCCCAGCATCTGATTCCCGGCCTCTGATTCCCGGCCTCTGATTCCCCGCTTCTGATTCTGATTCCCTGCCTCTGATTCCCCATCTTTGATTCCGCACATCTGATTCCCTGCCTCTGATTCCCCACCTCTGATTCCCCATATCTGATTCCCCGCCTCTGTTTCCCCGCCTCTGATTCCCTGCCTCTGTTTCCCCATATCTAATTCCCAACCTCTGATGCCCCAACTCTAATTCCCTGCCTCTGATTCCCCGCGTTCTATTCCCTGCCTCTGATTCCCCGCCTGTGATTCCCCATCTCTGATTCACCACCTCTGATTCCCCACCTCTGATTCCCCATATCTGATTCCCCGTGTCTGATTTCCTGCCTCTGATTCCCCGCCTCTGATTACCCATGTCTGATTCACCGCCTCTGATTCCCCACCTCTGATTCCCCATCTCTGATTCCGCACATCAGATTCCCTGCCTCTGATTCCCCGCCTCTGATTCACCGCCTCTGATTCACCGCCTCTGATTCCCGGCCTCTGATTTCCCGCCTCTGATTCCCTGCCACTGATACCCCGCCCCTGATTCCCCACCTCTGATTCCCCATATCTGATTCCCCGCCTCTGTTTCCCCGCCTCTGATTCCCCGCCTCTGATTCCCCATATCTGATTCCCCGCCTCTGATTCCCCAACTCTGATTCTCCGCCTCTGATTCCCCAGCTCTGAATCCCCGCCTCTGATTCCCCGAGTCTGATTACCGGCCTCTGATTCCCCACCTCTGATTCCCCATATCTGATTCCCCGCCTCTGTTTCCCCGCCTCTGATTCCCCACCTCTGATTAACAATATCTGATTCCCCGCCTCTGATCCCCCACCTCTGATTCCCCGCCTCTGATTCGCCAGCTATGATTCCCCACCTCTGATTCCCCGCGTCTGATTCCCTGCCTCTGATTCCCCGCCTCTGATTCCACATCTCTGATTCACCACCTCTGATTCCCAGCGTCTGATTCCCCGCCTCTGATTCCCCATCTCTGATTCCCCATCTCTGATTCCCCATCTCTGATTCCCCAATTCTGATTCCCCGCCTCTGATTCCCCAGCTCTGAATCCTCGCCTCTGATTCCCTGCCTCTGATTCCCAACATCTGATTCCGCACCTCTGAATTCCCATATTGATTCCCTGCCTCTGATTCCCCGCCTCTGATTCCCCAACTCTGATTCCCCGCCTCTGATTCCCCAGCTCTGATTCCCCGCCTCTTATTCCCCGTGTTTGATTCCCTGCCTCTGATTCCCGGCCTCTGATTCCCCATCTCTGATTCACCGCCTTTCATTCGCCACCTCTGATTCCCCGCCTCTGATTCCCCGCCTCTGTTTCCCCGCCTCTGATTCCCCGCCTCTGATTCCCCATATCTCATTCCCCGCCTCTGAATCCCCATCTCTGATTCCCGGACTCTGATTCCCCACCTCTGATTCCCGGACTCTTATTCCCGGCATCTGATTCCGGCCTCTGATTCCTGGCCTCTGATTCCCTGCTTCTGATTCTGATTCCCTGCCTCTGATTCCCCATCTCTGATTGCGCACATCTGATTCCCTGCCTCTGCTTCCCCACCTCTGATTCCCCATATCTGATTTCCAGCCTCTGTTTCCCCGCCTCTGATTCCCCGCCTCTGTTTCCCAATATCTAAGTCCCCGCCTCTGATTCCCCAACTCTGATTCCCCACCTCTGATTCCCCAGCTCTGATTCCCCGCCTCTGATTCCCCGCATCTGATTCCCTGCATCTGATTCCAAGCCTCTGATTCCCTGCATCTGATTCCCAACCTCTGATTCCCCACCGCTGATTCCCCATATCTGATTCCCCACCTCTGTTTCCCCGCCTCTGATTCCCCGCCTCTGTTTCCCCATATCTGATTCCCGGCCTCTGATTCCCCGCCTCTGATTCCCCGCCTCTGATTCCCTGCCTCTGATTCCCCATCTCCGATTCCGCACATCTGATTCCCTGCCTCTGATTCCCCGCCTCTGATTCCCCGCCTCTTATTCCCTGCCTCTGATTCCCAACATCTGATTCCCCACCTCTGATTCCCCATATCTGATTCCCCGCCTCTGTTTCCCCGCCTCTGATTCCCCTCCTCTGATTCCCCAACTCTAATTCCCCGCCTCTGATTCCCCAGCTCTGATTCCCCGTGTTTCATTCCCTGCCTCTGATTCCCTGCCCTGATTCCCCATCTCTGTTTCACCGCCTTTGATTCGCCACCTCTGATTCCCCTTATCTGATTCCCCGCCTCTGTTTCCCCGCCTCTGATTCCCTGCCTCTGATTCCCAACCTCTGATTCCACACCTATGATTCCCCATATCTGATTCCCCGCCTGTGTTTCCCCACCTCTGATTCCCCGCCCCTGTTTCCCCATATCTGATTCCCCGCCTCTGATTCCCCAACCCTGATTCCCCGCCTCTGATTCCCCAGCTCTGATTCCCCGCCTCTGATTCCCCGTGTTTGATTCCCTGCCTCTGATTGCCCGCCTCTGATTCCCCATCTCTGATTCACCGCCTTTGATTCGCCACCTCTGATTCCCCATATCTGATTCCCTGTCTCTGTTTCCCCGCCTCTGATTCCCCGCCTCTGATTCCCCATATCTCATTCCCCGCCTCTGAATCCCCATCTCTGATTCCCGGACTCTGATTCCCCACCTCTGATTCCCGGCCTCTTATTCCCGGCATCTGATTCCGGCCTCTGATTCCCGGCCTCTGATTCCCTGCTTCTGATTCTGATTCCCTGCCTCTGATTCCCCATCTCTGATTGCGCACATCTGATTCCCTGCCTCTGATTCCCCACCTCTGATTCCCCATATCTGATTCCCCGCCTCTGTTTCCCCGCCTCTGATTCCCCGCCTCTGTTTCCCAATATCTAAGTCCCCGCCTCTGATTCCCCAACTCTGATTCCCCACCTCTGATTCCCCAGCTCTGATTCCCCGCCTCTGATTCCCCGCATCTGATTCCCTGCATCTGATTCCCAGCCTCTGATTCCCTGCCTGTGATTCCCAACCTCTGATTCCCCACCTCTGATTCCCCATATCTGATTCCCCGCCTCTGTTTCCCCGCCTCTGATTCCCCACCTCAGTTTCCCCATATCTGATTCCCCGCCTCTGAATCCCCAACTCTGATTCCCCACCTCAGTTTCCCCATATCTGATTCCCCGCCTCTGAATCCCCAACTCTGATTCCCTGCATCTAATTCCCCAGCCCTGATTCCCCGCCTCTGATTCCCCGTGTCTGATTTCCTGCCTCTGATTCCACGCCTCTGATTACCCATGTCTGATTCACTGCCTCTGATTCCCCACCTCTGATTCCCCATCTCTGATTCCGCACATCCCATTCCCTGCCTCTGATTCCCCGCCTCTGATTCCCCGCCTCAGATTCCCCGTGTCTGATTCACCGCCTCTGATTCCCCACCTCTGATTCCCCATCTCTGATTCCGCACATCCGATTCCCTGCTTCTGATTTCCCGCCTCTGATTCACAGCCTCTGATTCCCCAGCTCTGATTCCCCGCCTCAGATTCCCCGCGTCTTATTCCCTGCTTCTGATTCTGATTCCCTGCCTCTGATTCCCCATCTCTGATTCCGCACATCTGATTCCCTGCCTCTGATTCCCCACCTCTGATTCCCCATATCTGAATCCCCGCCTCTGTTTCCCCGCCTCTTATTCCCCGCCTCTGTTTCCCCATATCTAAGTCCCCGCCTCTGATTCCCCAACTCTGATTCCCCACCTCTGATTCCCCAGCTCTGATTCCCCGCCTCTGATTCCCCGCATCTGAATCCCTGCATCTGATTCCCAGCCTCTGATTCCCTGCCTGTGATTCCCAACCTCTGATTCCCCACCTCTGATTCCCCATATCTGATTCCCCGCCTCTGTTTCCCCACCTCTGATTCCCCGCCTCTGTTTCCCCATATCTGATTCCCCGCCTCTATTTGCCCACCTCTGATTCCCCACCTCAGTTTCCCCATATCTGATTCCCCGCCTCTGAATCCCCAACTCTGATTCCCTGCATCTAATTCCCCAGCTCTGATTCCCCGCCTCTGATTCCCCGTGTCTGATTTCCTGCCTCTGATTCCCCGCCTCTGATTACCCATGTCTGATTCACCGCCTCTGATTCCCCACCTCTGATTCCCCATCTCTGATTCCGCACATCCCATTCCCTGCCTCTGATTCCCCGCCTCTGATTCCCCGCCTCAGATTCCCCGTGTCTGATTTCCTGCCTCTGATTCCCCGCCTCTGATTACCCATGTCTGATTCACCGCCTCTGATTCCCCACCTCTGATTCCCCACCTCTGATTCCCCATCTCCGATTCCGCACATCTGATTCCCTGCCTCTGATTCCCCGCCTCTGATTCCCCGCCTTTGATTCCCTGCCTCTGATTCCCAACATCTGATTCCCCACCTCTGATTCCCCATATCTGATTCCCCGCCTGTTTCCCCGCCTCTGACTCCCCTCCTCTGATTCCCCAACTCTAATTCCCCGCCTCTGATTCCCCAGCTCTGATTCCCCGTGTTTGATTCCCTGCCTCTGATTCCCTGCCCTGATTCCCCATCTCTGTTTCACCGGCTTTGTTTCGCCACCTCTGATTCCCCATATCTGATTCCCCTCCTCTGTTTCCCCGCCTCTGATTCCCTGCCTCTGATTCCCAACCTCTGATTCCACACCTCTGATTCCCCATATCTGATTCCTCGCCTCTTGTTTCCCCGCCTCTGATTCCCCGCCCCTGTTTCCCCATATCTGATTCCCCGCCTCTGATTCCCCAACTCTGATTCCCCGCCTCTGATTCCCCAGCTCTGATTCCCCGCCTCTGATTCCCCGTGTTTGATTCCCTGCCTCTGATTGCCCGCCTCTGATTCCCCGCCTCTGATTCCCTGCCTCTGATTCCCCATCTCCGATTCCGCACATCTGATTCCCTGCCTCTGATTCCCCGCCTCTGATTCCCCGCCTCTGATTTCCTGCCTCTGATTCCCAACATCTGATTCCCCACCTCTGATTCCCCATATCTGATTCCCCGCCTCTGTTTCCCCGCCTCTGATTCCCCTCCTCTGATTCCCCAACTCTAATTCCCCGCCTCTGATTCCCCAGCTCTGATTCCCCGTGTTTGATTCCCTGCCTCTGATTCCCTGCCCTGATTCCCCATCTCTGTTTCACCGCCTTTGATTCGCCACCTCTGATTCCCCTTATCTGATTCCCCGCCTCTGTTTCCCCGCCTCTGATTCCCTGCCTCTGATTCCCAACCTCTGATTCCACACCTCTGATTCCCCATATCTGATTCCCCGCCTGTGTTTCCCCACCTCTGATTCCCCGCCCCTGTTTCCCCATATCTGATTCCCCGCCTCTGATTCCCCAACCCTGATTCCCCGCCTCTGATTCCCCAGCTCTGATTCCCCGCCTCTGATTCCCCGTGTTTGATTCCCTGCCTCTGATTGCCCGCCTCTGATTCCCCATCTCTGATTCACCGCCTTTGATTCGCCACCTCTGATTCCCCATATCTGATTCCCCATATCTCATTCCCCGCCTCTGAATCCCCATCTCTGATTCCCGGACTCTGATTCCCCACCTCTGATTCCCGGCCTCTTTTTCCCGGCATCTGATTCCGGCCTCTGATTCCCGGCCTCTGATTCCCTGCTTCTGATTCTGATTCCCTGCCTCTGATTCCCCATCTCTGATTGCGCACATCTGATTCCCTGCCTCTGATTCCCCACCTCTGATTCCCCATATCTGATTCCCCGCCTCTGTTTCCCCGCCTCTGATTCCCCGCCTCTGTTTCCCAATATCTAAGTCCCCGCCTCTGATTCCCCAACTCTGATTCCCCACCTCTGATTCTCCAGCTCTGATTCCCCGCCTCTGTTTCCCCATATCTAAGTCCCCGCCTCTGATTCCCCAACTCTGATTCCCCACCTCTGATTCCCCAGCTCTGATTCCCCGCCTCTGATTCCCCGCATCTGATTCCCTGCATCTGATTCCCAGCCTCTGATTCCCTGCCTGTGATTCCCAACCTCTGATTCCCCACCTCTGATTCCCCATATCTGATTCCCCGCCTCTGTTTCCCCGCCTCTGATTCCCCGCCTCTGTTTCCCCATATCTGATTCCCCGCCTCTATTTGCCCACCTCTGATTCCCCACCTCAGTTTCCCCATATCTGATTCCCCGCCTCTGAATCCCCAACTCTGATTCCCTGAATCTAATTCCCCAGCTCTGATTCCCCGCCTCTGATTCCCCGTGTCTGATTTCCTGCCTCTGATTCCACGCCTCTGATTACCCATGTCTGATTCACCGCCTCTGATTCCCCACCTCTGATTCCCCATCTCTGATTCCGCACATCCCATTCCCTGCCTCTGATTCCCCGCCTCTGATTCTCCGCCTCAGATTCCCCGTGTCTGATTCACCGCCTCTGATTCCCCACCTCTGATTCCCCATCTCTGATTCCGCACATCCGATTCCCTGCTTCTGATTCCCCGCCTCTGATTCACAGCCTCTGATTCCCCAGCTCTGATTCCCCGCCTCAGATTCCCCGCGTCTTATTCCCTGCTTCTGATTCTGATTCCCTGCCTCTGATTCCCCATCTCTGATTCCGCACATCTGATTCCCTGCCTCTGATTCCCCGCCTCTGTTTCCCCGCCTCTGATTCCCCTCCTCTGATTCCCCAACTCTAATTCCCCGCCTCTGATTCCCCAGCTCTGATTCCCCGTGTTTGATTCCCTGCCTCTGATTCCCTGCCCTGATTCCCCATCTCTGTTTCACCGCCTTTGATTCGCCACCTCTGATTCCCCTTATCTGATTCCCCGCCTCTGTTTCCCCGCCTCTGATTCCCTGCCTCTGATTCCCAACCTCTGATTCCACACCTCTGATTCCCCATATCTGATTCCCCGCCTGTGTTTCCCCACCTCTGATTCCCCGCCCCTGTTTCCCCATATCTGATTCCCCACCTCTGATTCCCCAACCCTGATTCCCCGCCTCTGATTCCCCAGCTCTGATTCCCCGCCTCTGATTCCCCATGTTTGATTCCCTGCCTCTGATTGCCCGCCTCTGATTCCCCATCTCTGATTCACCGCCTTTGATTCGCCACCTCTGATTCCCCATATCTGATTCCCCATATCTCATTCCCCGCTCTGAATCCCCATCTCTGATTCCCGGACTCTGATTCCCCATCTCTGATTCCCGGCCTCTTATTCCCGGCATCTGATTCCGGCCTCTGATTCCCGGCCTCTGATTCCCTGCTTCTGATTCTGATTCCCTACCTCTGATTCCCCATCTCTGATTCCGCACATCCGATTCCATGCTTCTGATTCCCCGCCTCTGATTCACAGCCTCTGATTCCCCAGCTCTGATTCCCCGCCTCAGATTCCCCGCGTCTTATTCCCTGCTTCTGATTCTGATTCCCTGCCTCTGATTCCCCATCTCTGATTCCGCACATCTGATTCCCTGCCTCTGATTCCCCACCTCTGATTCCCCATATCTGATTCTCCGCCTCTGTTTCCCCGCCTCTGATTCCCCGCCTCTGTTTCCCCATATCTAAGTCCCCGCCTCTGATTCCCCAACTCTGATTCCCCACCTCTGATTCCCCAGCTCTGATTCCCCGCCTCTGATTCCCCGCATCTGATTCCCTGCATCTGATTCCCAGCCTCTGATTCCCTGCCTGTGATTCCCAACCTCTGATTCCCCACCTCTGATTCCCCATATCTGATTCCCCGCCTCTGTTTCCCCACCTCTGATTCCCCGCCTCTGTTTCCCCATATCTGATTCCCCGCCTCTATTTGCCCACCTCTGATTCCCCACCTCAGTTTCCCCATATCTGATTCCCCGCCTCTGAAAACCCAACTCTGATTCCCTGCATCTAATTCCCCAGCTCTGATTCCCCGCCTCTGATTCCCCGTGTCTGATTTCCTGCCTCTGATTCCCCGCCTCTGATTACCCATGTCTGATTCACCGCCTCTGATTCCCCACCTCTGATTCCCCATCTCTGATTCCGCACATCCCATTCCCTGCCTCTGATTCCCCGCCTCTGATTCCCCGCCTCAGATTCCCCGTGTCTGATTTCCTGCCTCTGATTCCCCGCCTCTGATTACCCATGTCTGATTCACCGCCTCTGATTCCCCACCTCTGATTCCCCATCTCTGATTCCGCACATCCGATTCCCTGCTTCTGATTCCCCGCCTCTGATTCACAGCCTCTGATTCCCCAGCTCTGATTCCCCGCCTCAGATTCCCCGCGTCTTATTCCCTGCTTCTGATTCTGATTCCCTGCCTCTGATTCCCCATCTCTGATACCGCACATCTGATTCCCTGCCTCTGATTCCCCACCTCTGATTCCCAATATCTGATTCCCCGCCTCTGTTTCCCCGCCTCTGATTCCCCGCCTCTGTTTCCCCATATCTAAGTCCCCGCCTCTGATTCCCCAACTCTGATTCCCCACCTCTGATTCCCCAGCTCTGATTCCCCGCCTCTGATTCCCCGTGTCTGATTTCCTGCCTCTGATTCCCCGCCTCTGATTACCCATGTCTGATTCACCGCCTCTGATTCCCCACCTCTGATTCCCCATCTCTGATTCCGCACATCCGATTCCCTGCCTCTGATTCCCCGCCTCTGATTCACCGCCTCTGATTCCCGGCCTCTGATTTCCCGCCTCTGATTCCCTGCCACTGATACCCCGCACCTGATTCCCCACCTCTGATTCCCCATATCTGATTCCCCGCCTCTGTTTCCCCGCCTCTGATTCCCCGCCTCTGATTCCCCATATCTGATTCCCCGCCTCTGATTCCCCAACTCTGATTCCCCGCCTCTGATTCCCCAGCTCTGAATCCCCGCCTCTGATTCCCCGCGTCTGATTACCGGCCTCTGATTCCCCGCCTCTGATTCTCCATCTCTGATTCACAACCTCTGATTCCCCACCTCTGATTGCCCATATCTGATTTCCCGCCTCTGTTTCCCCGCCTCTGATTCCCCAGCTCTGATTAACAATATCTGATTCCCCGCCTCTGATTCCCCACCTCTGATTCCCCGCCTCTGATTCGCCAGCTATGATTCCCCGCCTCTGATTCCCCAGCTCTGATTCCCCGCCTCTGATTCCCCGTGTTTGATTCACTGCCTCTGATTCCCGGCCTCTGATTCCCCATCTCTGATTCACCGCCTTTGATTCGCCACCTCTGATTCCCCATATCTGATTCCCCTCCTCTGTTTCCCCGCCTCTGATTCCCTGCCTCTGATTCCCAACCTCTGATTCCACACCTCTGATTCCCCATATCTGATTCCTCGCCTCTTGTTTCCCCGCCTCTGATTCCCCGCCCCTGTTTCCCCATATCTGATTCCCCGCCTCTGATTCCCCAACTCTGATTCCCCGCCTCTGATTCCCCAGCTCTGATTCCCCGCCTCTGATTCCCCGTGTTTGATTCCCTGCATCTGATTGCCTGCCTCTGATTCCCCATCTCTGATTCACCGCCTTTGATTCGCCACCTCTGATTCCCCATATCTGATTCCTCGCCTCTTGTTTCCCCGCCTCTGATTCCCCGCCCCTGTTTCCCCATATCTGATTCCCCGCCTCTGATTCCCCAACTCTGATTCCCCTCCTCTGATTCCCCAACTCTAATTCCCCGCCTCTGATTCCCCAGCTCTGATTCCCCGTGTTTGATTCCCTGCCTCTGATTCCCGGCCTCTGATTCCCCATCTCTGATTCACCGCCTTTGATTCGCCACCTCTGATTCCCCATATCTGATTCCCCGCCTCTGTTTCCCCGCCTCTGATTCCCCGCTTCTGATTCCCCATATCTCATTCCCCGCCTCTGAATCCCCATCTCTGATTCCCGGACTCTGATTCCCCACCTCTGATTCCCGGCCTCTTATTCCCGGCATCTGATTCCGGCCTCTGATCCCCGGCCTCTGATTCCTTGCTTCTGATTCTGATTCCCTGCCTCTGATTCTCCATCTCTGATTGCGCACATCTGATTCCCTGCCTCTGATTCCCCACCTCTGATTCCCATTATCTGATTCCCCGCCTGTGTTTCCCCGCCTCTGATTCCCCGCCTCTGTTTCCCAATATCTAAGTCCCCGCCTCTGATTCCCCAACTCTGATTCCCCACCTCTGATTCTCCAGCTCTGATTCCCCGCCTCTGATTCCCCGCATCTGATTCCCTGCATCTGATTCCAAGCCTCTGATTCCCTGCCTCTGATTCCCAACCTCTGATTCCCCACCTCTGATTTCCCATATCTGATTCCCCGCCTCTGTTTCCCCGCCTCTGATTCCCCGCCTCTGTTTCCCCATATCTGATTCCCGGCCTCTGATTCCCCGCCTCTGATTCCCCGCCTCTGATTCCCTGCCTCTGATTCCCCATCTCCGATTCCGCACATCTGATTCCCTGCCTCTGATTCCCCGCCTCTGATTCCCCGCCTCTGATTCCCTGCCTCTGATTCCCAACATCTGATTCCCCACCTCTGATTCCCCATATCTGATTCCCCGCCTGTTTCCCCGCCTCTGACTCCCCTCCTCTGATTCCCCAACTCTAATTCCCCGCCTCTGATTCCCCAGCTCTGATTCCCCGTGTTTGATTCCCTGCCTCTGATTCCCTGCCCTGATTCCCCATCTCTGCTTCACCGCCTTTGTTTCGCCACCTCTGATTCCCCATATCTGATTCCCCTCCTCTGTTTCCCCGCCTCTGATTCCCTGCCTCTGATTCCCAACCTCTGATTCCACACCTCTGATTCCCCATATCTGATTCCTCGCCTCTTGTTTCCCCGCCTCTGATTCCCCGCCCCTGTTTCCCCATATCTGATTCCCCGCCTCTGATTCCCCAACTCTGATTCCCCGCCTCTGATTCCCCAGCTCTGATTCCCCGCCTCTGATTCCCCGTGTTTGATTCCCTGCCTCTGATTGCCCGCCTCTGATTCCCCGCCTCTGATTCCCTGCCTCTGATTCCCCATCTCCGATTCCGCACATCTGATTCCCTGCCTCTGATTCCCCGCCTCTGATTCCCCGCCTCTGATTCCCTGCCTCTGATTCCCAACATCTGATTCCCCACCTCTGATTCCCCATATCTGATTCCCCGCCTCTGTTTCCCCGCCTCTGATTCCCCTCCTCTGATTCCCCAACTCTAATTCCCCGCCTCTGATTCCCCAGCTCTGATTCCCCGTGTTTGATTCCCTGCCTCTGATTCCCTGCCCTGATTCCCCATCTCTGTTTCACCGCCTTTGATTCGCCACCTCTGATTCCCCTTATCTGATTCCCCGCCTCTGTTTCCCCGCCTCTGATTCCCTGCCTCTGATTCCCAACCTCTGATTCCACACCTCTGATTCCCCATATCTGATTCCCCGCCTGTGTTTCCCCACCTCTGATTCCCCGCCCCTGTTTCCCCATATCTGATTCCCCGCCTCTGATTCCCCAACCCTGATTCCCCGCCTCTGATTCCCCAGCTCTGATTCCCCGCCTCTGATTCCCCGTGTTTGATTCCCTGCCTCTGATTGCCCGCCTCTGATTCCCCATCTCTGATTCACCGCCTTTGATTCGCCACCTCTGATTCCCCATATCTGATTCCCCATATCTCATTCCCCGCCTCTGAATCCCCATCTCTGATTCCCGGACTCTGATTCCCCACCTCTGATTCCCGGCCTCTTTTTCCCGGCATCTGATTCCGGCCTCTGATTCCCGGCCTCTGATTCCCTGCTTCTGATTCTGATTCCCTGCCTCTGATTCCCCATCTCTGATTGCGCACATCTGATTCCCTGCCTCTGATTCCCCACCTCTGAATCCCCATATCTGATTCCCCGCCTCTGTTTCCCCGCCTCTGATTCCCCGCCTCTGTTTCCCAATATCTAAGTCCCCGCCTCTGATTCCCCAACTCTGATTCCCCACCTCTGATTCTCCAGCTCTGATTCCCCGCCTCTGTTTCCCCATATCCAAGTCCCCGCCTCTGATTCCCCAACTCTGATTCCCCACCTCTGATTCCCCAGCTCTGATTCCCCGCCTCTGATTCCCCGCATCTGATTCCCTGCATCTGATTCCCAGCCTCTGATTCCCTGCCTGTGATTCCCAACCTCTGATTCCCCACCTCTGATTCCCCATATCTGATTCCCCGCCTCTGTTTCCCCGCCTCTGATTCCCCGCCTCTGTTTCCCCATATCTGATTCCCCGCCTCTATTTGCCCACCTCTGATTCCCCACCTCAGTTTCCCCATATCTGATTCCCCGCCTCTGAATCCCCAACTCTGATTCCCTGCATCTAATTCCCCAGCTCTGATTCCCCGCCTCTGATTCCCCGTGTCTGATTTCCTGCCTCTGATTCCACGCCTCTGATTACCCATGTCTGATTCACCGCCTCTGATTCCCCACCTCTGATTCCCCATCTCTGATTCCGCACATCCCATTCCCTGCCTCTGATTCCCCGCCTCTGATTCCCCGCCTCAGATTCCCCGTGTCTGATTCACCGCCTCTGATTCCCCACCTCTGATTCCCCATCTCTGATTCCGCACATCCGATTCCCTGCTTCTGATTCCCCGCCTCTGATTCACAGCCTCTGATTCCCCAGCTCTGATTCCCCGCCTCAGATTCCCCGCGTCTTATTCCCTGCTTCTGATTCTGATTCCCTGCCTCTGATTCCCCATCTCTGATTCCGCACATCTGATTCCCTGCCTCTGATTCCCCGCCTCTGTTTCCCCGCCTCTGATTCCCCTCCTCTGATTCCCCAACTCTAATTCCCCGCCTCTGATTCCCCAGCTCTGATTCCCCGTGTTTGATTCCCTGCCTCTGATTCCCTGACCTGATTCCCCATCTCTGTTTCACCGCCTTTGATTCGCCACCTCTGATTCCCCTTATCTGATTCCCCGCCTCTGTTTCCCCGCCTCTGATTCCCTGCCTCTGATTCCCAACCTCTGATTCCACACCTCTGATTCCCCATATCTGATTCCCCGCCTGTGTTTCCCCACCTCTGATTCCCCGCCCCTGTTTCCCCATATCTGATTCCCCACCTCTGATTCCCCAACCCTGATTCCCCGCCTCTGATTCCCCAGCTCTGATTCCCCGCCTCTGATTCCCCGTGTTTGATTCCCTGCCTCTGATTGCCCGCCTCTGATTCCCCATCTCTGATTCACCGCCTTTGATTCGCCACCTCTGATTCCCCATATCTGATTCCCCATATCTCATTCCCCGCCTCTGAATCCCCATCTCTGATTCCCGGACTCTGATTCCCCACCTCTGATTCCCGGCCTCTTATTCCCGCCATCTGATTCCGGCCTCTGATTCCCGGCCTCTGATTCCCTGCTTCTGATTCTGATTCCCTACCTCTGATTCCCCATCTCTGATTCCGCACATCCGATTCCATGCTTCTGATTCCCCGCCTCTGATTCCCCGCGTCTGATTACCGGCCTCTGATTCCCCGCCTCTGATTCTCCATCTCTGATTCACAACCTCTGATTCCCCACCTCTGATTGCCCATATCTGATTTCCCGCCTCTGTTTCCCCGCCTCTGATTCCCCAGCTCTGATTAACAATATCTGATTCCCCGCCTCTGATTCCCCACCTCTGATTCCCCGCCTCTGATTCGCCAGCTATGATTCCCCGCCTCTGATTCCCCAGCTCTGATTCCCCGCCTCTGATTCCCCGTGTTTGATTCACTGCCTCTGATTCCCGGCCTCTGATTCCCCATCTCTGATTCACCGCCTTTGATTCGCCACCTCTGATTCCCCATATCTGATTCCCCTCCTCTGTTTCCCCGCCTCTGATTCCCTGCCTCTGATTCCCAACCTCTGATTCCACACCTCTGATTCCCCATATCTGATTCCTCGCCTCTTGTTTCCCCGCCTCTGATTCCCCGCCCCTGTTTCCCCATATCTGATTCCCCGCCTCTGATTCCCCAACTCTGATTCCCCGCCTCTGATTCCCCAGCTCTGATTCCCCGCCTCTGATTCCCCGTGTTTGATTCCCTGCATCTGATTGCCTGCCTCTGATTCCCCATCTCTGATTCACCGCCTTTGATTCGCCACCTCTGATTCCCCATATCTGATTCCTCGCCTCTTGTTTCCCCGCCTCTGATTCCCCGCCCCTGTTTCCCCATATCTGATTCCCCGCCTCTGATTCCCCAACTCTGATTCCCCTCCTCTGATTCCCCAACTCTAATTCCCCGCCTCTGATTCCCCAGCTCTGATTCCCCGTGTTTGATTCCCTGCCTCTGATTCCCGGCCTCTGATTCCCCATCTCTGATTCACCGCCTTTGATTCGCCACCTCTGATTCCCCATATCTGATTCCCCGCCTCTGTTTCCCCGCGTCTGATTCCCCGCTTCTGATTCCCCATATCTCATTCCCCGCCTCTGAATCCCCATCTCTGATTCCCGGACTCTGATTCCCCACCTCTGATTCCCGGCCTCTTATTCCCGGCATCTGATTCCGGCCTCTGATCCCCGGCCTCTGATTCCCTGCTTCTGATTCTGATTCCCTGCCTCTGATTCTCCATCTCTGATTGCGCACATCTGATTCCCTGCCTCTGATTCCCCACCTCTGATTCCCAATATCTGATTCCCCGCCTGTGTTTCCCCGCCTCTGATTCCCCGCCTCTGTTTCCCAATATCTAAGTCCCCGCCTCTGATTCCCCAACTCTGATTCCCCACCTCTGATTCTCCAGCTCTGATTCCCCGCCTCTGATTCCCCGCATCTGATTCCCTGCATCTGATTCCAAGCCTCTGATTCCCTGCCTCTGATTCCCAACCTCTGATTCCCCACCTCTGATTTCCCATATCTGATTCCCCGCCTCTGTTTCCCCGCCTCTGATTCCCCGCCTCTGTTTCCCCATATCTGATTCCCGGCCTCTGATTCCCCGCCTCTGATTCCCCGCCTCTGATTCCCTGCCTCTGATTCCCCATCTCCGATTCCGCACATCTGATTCCCTGCCTCTGATTCCCCGCCTCTGATTCCCCGCCTCTGATTCCCTGCCTCTGATTCCCAACATCTGATTCCCCACCTCTGATTCCCCATATCTGATTCCCCGCCTGTTTCCCCGCCTCTGACTCCCCTCCTCTGATTCCCCAACTCTAATTCCCCGCCTCTGATTCCCCAGCTCTGATTCCCCGTGTTTGATTCCCTGCCTCTGATTCCCTGCCCTGATTCCCCATCTCTGTTTCACCGCCTTTGTTTCGCCACCTCTGATTCCCCATATCTGATTCCCCTCCTCTGTTTCCCCGCCTCTGATTCCCTGCCTCTGATTCCCAACCTCTGATTCCACACCTCTGATTCCCCATATCTGATTCCTCGCCTCTTGTTTCCCCGCCTCTGATTCCCCGCCCCTGTTTCCCCATATCTGATTCCCCGCCTCTGATTCCCCAACTCTGATTCCCCGCCTCTGATTCCCCAGCTCTGATTCCCCGCCTCTGATTCCCCGTGTTTGATTCCCTGCCTCTGATTGCCCGCCTCTGATTCCCCGCCTCTGATTCCCTGCCTCTGATTCCCCATCTCCGATTCCGCACATCTGATTCCCTGCCTCTGATTCCCCGCCTCTGATTCCCCGCCTCTGATTCCCTGCCTCTGATTCCCAACATCTGATTCCCCACCTCTGATTCCCCATATCTGATTCCCCGCCTCTGTTTCCCCGCCTCTGATTCCCCTCCTCTGATTCCCCAACTCTAATTCCCCGCCTCTGATTCCCCAGCTCTGATTCCCCGTGTTTGATTCCCTGCCTCTGATTCCCTGCCCTGATTCCCCATCTCTGTTTCACCGCCTTTGATTCGCCACCTCTGATTCCCCTTATCTGATTCCCCGCCTCTGTTTCCCCGCCTCTGATTCCCCTCCTCTGATTCCCCAACTCTAATTCCCCGCCTCTGATTCCCCAGCTCTGATTCCCCGTGTTTGATTCCCTGCCTCTGATTCCCTGCCCTGATTCCCCATCTCTGTTTCACCGCCTTTGATTCGCCACCTCTGATTCCCCATATCTGATTCCCCGCCTGTGTTTCCCCACCTCTGATTCCCCGCCCCTGTTTCCCCATATCTGATTCCCCGCCTCTGATTCCCCAACCCTGATTCCCCGCCTCTGATTCCCCAGCTCTGATTCCCCGCCTCTGATTCCCCGTGTTTGATTCCCTGCCTCTGATTGCCCGCCTCTGATTCCCCATCTCTGATTCACCGCCTTTGATTCGCCACCTCTGATTCCCCATATCTGATTCCCCATATCTCATTCCCCGCCTCTGAATCCCCATCTCTGATTCCCGGACTCTGATTCCCCACCTCTGATTCCCGGCCTCTTTTTCCCGGCATCTGATTCCGGCCTCTGATTCCCGGCCTCTGATTCCCTGCTTCTGATTCTGATTCCCTGCCTCTGATTCCCCATCTCTGATTGCGCACATCTGATTCCCTGCCTCTGATTCCCCACCTCTGATTCCCCATATCTGATTCCCCGCCTCTGTTTCCCCGCCTCTGATTCCCCGCCTCTGTTTCCCAATATCTAAGTCCCCGCCTCTGATTCCCCAACTCTGATTCCCCACCTCTGATTCTCCAGCTCTGATTCCCCGCCTCTGTTTCCCCATATCTAAGTCCCCGCCTCTGATTCCCCAACTCTGATTCCCCACCTCTGATCCCCCAGCTCTGATTCCCCGCCTCTGATTCCCCGCATCTGATTCCCTGCATCTGATTCCCAGCCTCTGATTCCCTGCCTGTGATTCCCAACCTCTGATTCCCCACCTCTGATTCCCCATATCTGATTCCCCGCCTCTGTTTCCCCGCCTCTGATTCCCCGCCTCTGTTTCCCCATATCTGATTCCCCGCCTCTATTTGCCCACCTCTGATTCCCCACCTCAGTTTCCCCATATCTGATTCCCCGCCTCTGAATCCCCAACTCTGATTCCCTGCATCTAATTCCCCAGCTCTGATTCCCCGCCTCTGATTCCCCGTGTCTGATTTCCTGCCTCTGATTCCACGCCTCTGATTACCCATGTCTGATTCACCGCCTCTGATTCCCCACCTCTGATTCCCCATCTCTGATTCCGCACATCCCATTCCCTGCCTCTGATTCCCCGCCTCTGATTCCCCGCCTCAGATTCCCCGTGTCTGATTCACCGCCTCTGATTCCCCACCTCTGATTCCCCATCTCTGATTCCGCACATCCGATTCCCTGCTTCTGATTCCCCGCCTCTGATTCACAGCCTCTGATTCCCCAGCTCTGATTCCCCGCCTCAGATTCCCCGCGTCTTATTCCCTGCTTCTGATTCTGATTCCCTGCCTCTGATTCCCCATCTCTGATTCCGCACATCTGATTCCCTGCCTCTGATTCCCCGCCTCTGATTCCCCGCCTCTGATTCCCTGCCTCTGATTCCCCATCTCCGATTCCGCACATCTGATTCCCTGCCTCTGATTCCCCGCCTCTGATTCCCCGCCTCTGATTCCCTGCCTCTGATTCCCAACATCTGATTCCCCACCTCTGATTCCCCATATCTGATTCCCCGCCTGTTTCCCCGCCTCTGACTCCCCTCCTCTGATTCCCCAACTCTAATTCCCCGCCTCTGATTCCCCAGCTCTGATTCCCCGTGTTTGATTCCCTGCCTCTGATTCCCTGCCCTGATTCCCCATCTCTGTTTCACCGCCTTTGTTTCGCCACCTCTGATTCCCCATATCTGATTCCCCTCCTCTGTTTCCCCGCCTCTGATTCCCTGCCTCTGATTCCCAACCTCTGATTCCACACCTCTGATTCCCCATATCTGATTCCTCGCCTCTTGTTTCCCCGCCTCTGATTCCCCGCCCCTGTTTCCCCATATCTGATTCCCCGCCTCTGATTCCCCAACTCTGATTCCCCGCCTCTGATTCCCCAGCTCTGATTCCCCGCCTCTGATTCCCCGTGTTTGATTCCCTGCCTCTGATTGCCCGCCTCTGATTCCCCGCCTCTGATTCCCTGCCTCTGATTCCCCATCTCCGATTCCGCACATCTGATTCCCTGCCTCTGATTCCCCGCCTCTGATTCCCCGCCTCTGATTCCCTGCCTCTGATTCCCAACATCTGATTCCCCACCTCTGATTCCCCATATCTGATTCCCCGCCTCTGTTTCCCCGCCTCTGATTCCCCTCCTCTGATTCCCCAACTCTAATTCCCCGCCTCTGATTCCCCAGCTCTGATTCCCCGTGTTTGATTCCCTGCCTCTGATTCCCTGCCCTGATTCCCCATCTCTGTTTCACCGCCTTTGATTCGCCACCTCTGATTCCCCTTATCTGATTCCCCGCCTCTGTTTCCCCGCCTCTGATTCCCTGCCTCTGATTCCCAACCTCTGATTCCACACCTCTGATTCCCCATATCTGATTCCCCGCCTGTGTTTCCCCACCTCTGATTCCCCGCCCCTGTTTCCCCATATCTGATTCCCCGCCTCTGATTCCCCAACCCTGATTCCCCGCCTCTGATTCCCCAGCTCTGATTCCCCGCCTCTGATTCCCCGTGTTTGATTCCCTGCCTCTGATTGCCCGCCTCTGATTCCCCATCTCTGATTCACCGCCTTTGATTCGCCACCTCTGATTCCCCATATCTGATTCCCCATATCTCATTCCCCGCCTCTGAATCCCCATCTCTGATTCCCGGACTCTGATTCCCCACCTCTGATTCCCGGCCTCTTTTTCCCGGCATCTGATTCCGGCCTCTGATTCCCGGCCTCTGATTCCCTGCTTCTGATTCTGATTCCCTGCCTCTGATTCCCCATCTCTGATTGCGCACATCTGATTCCCTGCCTCTGATTCCCCACCTCTGATTCCCCATATCTGATTCCCCGCCTCTGTTTCCCCGCCTCTGATTCCCCGCCTCTGTTTCCCAATATCTAAGTCCCCGCCTCTGATTCCCCAACTCTGATTCCCCACCTCTGATTCTACAGCTCTGATTCCCCGCCTCTGTTTCCCCATATCTAAGTCCCCGCCTCTGATTCCCCAACTCTGATTCCCCACCTCTGATTCCCCAGCTCTGATTCCCCGCCTCTGATTCCCCGCATCTGATTCCCTGCATCTGATTCCCAGCCTCTGATTCCCTGCCTGTGATTCCCAACCTCTGATTCCCCACCTCTGATTCCCCATATCTGATTCCCCGCCTCTGTTTCCCCGCCTCTGATTCCCCGCCTCTGTTTCCCCATATCTGATTCCCCGCCTCTATTTGCCCACCTCTGATTCCCCACCTCAGTTTCCCCATATCTGATTCCCCGCCTCTGAATCCCCAACTCTGATTCCCTGCATCTAATTCCCCAGCTCTGATTCCCCGCCTCTGATTCCCCGTGTCTGATTTCCTGCCTCTGATTCCACGCCTCTGATTACCCATGTCTGATTCACCGCCTCTGATTCCCCACCTCTGATTCCCCATCTCTGATTCCGCACATCCCATTCCCTGCCTCTGATTCCCCGCCTCTGATTCCCCGCCTCAGATTCCCCGTGTCTGATTCACCGCCTCTGATTCCCCACCTCTGATTCCCCATCTCTGATTCCGCACATCCGATTCCCTGCTTCTGATTCCCCGCCTCTGATTCACAGCCTCTGATTCCCCAGCTCTGATTCCCCGCCTCAGATTCCCCGCGTCTTATTCCCTGCTTCTGATTCTGATTCCCTGCCTCTGATTCCCCATCTCTGATTCCGCACATCTGATTCCCTGCCTCTGATTCCCCGCCTCTGTTTCCCCGCCTCTGATTCCCCTCCTCTGATTCCCCAACTCTAATTCCCCGCCTCTGATTCCCCAGCTCTGATTCCCCGTGTTTGATTCCCTGCCTCTGATTCCCTGACCTGATTCCCCATCTCTGTTTCACCGCCTTTGATTCGCCACCTCTGATTCCCCTTATCTGATTCCCCGCCTCTGTTTCCCCGCCTCTGATTCCCTGCCTCTGATTCCCAACCTCTGATTCCACACCTCTGATTCCCCATATCTGATTCCCCGCCTGTGTTTCCCCACCTCTGATTCCCCGCCCCTGTTTCCCCATATCTGATTCCCCACCTCTGATTCCCCAACCCTGATTCCCCGCCTCTGATTCCCCAGCTCTGATTCCCCGCCTCTGATTCCCCGTGTTTGATTCCCTGCCTCTGATTGCCCGCCTCTGATTCCCCATCTCTGATTCACCGCCTTTGATTCGCCACCTCTGATTCCCCATATCTGATTCCCCATATCTCATTCCCCGCCTCTGAATCCCCATCTCTGATTCCCGGACTCTGATTCCCCACCTCTGATTCCCGGCCTCTTATTCCCGGCATCTGATTCCGGCCTCTGATTCCCGGCCTCTGATTCCCTGCTTCTGATTCTGATTCCCTACCTCTGATTCCCCATCTCTGATTCCGCACATCCGATTCCATGCTTCTGATTCCCCGCCTCTGATTCCCCGCGTCTGATTACCGGCCTCTGATTCCCCGCCTCTGATTCTCCATCTCTGATTCACAACCTCTGATTCCCCACCTCTGATTGCCCATATCTGATTTCCCGCCTCTGTTTCCCCGCCTCTGATTCCCCAGCTCTGATTAACAATATCTGATTCCCCGCCTCTGATTCCCCACCTCTGATTCCCCGCCTCTGATTCGCCAGCTATGATTCCCCGCCTCTGATTCCCCAGCTCTGATTCCCCGCCTCTGATTCCCCGTGTTTGATTCACTGCCTCTGATTCCCGGCCTCTGATTCCCCATCTCTGATTCACCGCCTTTGATTCGCCACCTCTGATTCCCCATATCTGATTCCCCTCCTCTGTTTCCCCGCCTCTGATTCCCTGCCTCTGATTCCCAACCTCTGATTCCACACCTCTGATTCCCCATATCTGATTCCCCGCCTCTTGTTTCCCCGCCTCTGATTCCCCGCCCCTGTTTCCCCATATCTGATTCCCCGCCTCTGATTCCCCAACTCTGATTCCCCGCCTCTGATTCCCCAGCTCTGATTCCCCGGCTCTGATTCCCCGTGTTTGATTCCCTGCATCTGATTGCCTGCCTCTGATTCCCCATCTCTGATTCACCGCCTTTGATTCGCCACCTCTGATTCCCCATATCTGATTCCTCGCCTCTTGTTTCCCCGCCTCTGATTCCCCGCCCCTGTTTCCCCATATCTGATTCCCCGCCTCTGATTCCCCAACTCTGATTCCCCTCCTCTGATTCCCCAACTCTAATTCCCCACCTCTGATTCCCCAGCTCTGATTCCCCGTGTTTGATTCCCTGCCTCTGATTCCCGGCCTCTGATTCCCCATCTCTGATTCACCGCCTTTGATTCGCCACCTCTGATTCCCCATATCTGATTCCCCGCCTCTGTTTCCCCGCCTCTGATTCCCCGCTTCAGATTCCCCATATCTCATTCCCCGCCTCTGAATCCCCATCTCTGATTCCCGGACTCTGATTCCCCACCTCTGATTCCCGGCCTCTTATTCCCGGCATCTGATTCCGGCCTCTGATCCCCGGCCTCTGATTCCCTGCTTCTTATTCTGATTCCCTGCCTCTGATTCTCCATCTCTGATTGCGCACATCTGATTCCCTGCCTCTGATTCCCCACCTCTGATTCCCAATATCTGATTCCCCGCCTGTGTTTCCCCGCCTCTGATTCCCCGCCTCTGTTTCCCAATATCTAAGTCCCCGCCTCTGATTCCCCAACTCTGATTCCCCACCTCTGATTCTCCAGCTCTGATTCCCCGCCTCTGATTCCCCGCATCTGATTCCCTGCATCTGATTCCAAGCCTCTGATTCCCTGCCTCTGATTCCCAACCTCTGATTCCCCACCTCTGATTTCCCATATCTGATTCCCCGCCTCTGTTTCCCCGCCTCTGATTCCCCGCCTCTGTTTCCCCATATCTGATTCCCGGCCTCTGATTCCCCGCCTCTGATTCCCCGCCTCTGATTCCCTGCCTCTGATTCCCCATCTCCGATTCCGCACATCTGATTCCCTGCCTCTGATTCCCCGCCTCTGATTCCCCGCCTCTGATTCCCTGCCTCTGATTCCCAACATCTGATTCCCCACCTCTGATTCCCCATATCTGATTCCCCGCCTGTTTCCCCGCCTCTGACTCCCCTCCTCTGATTCCCCAACTCTAATTCCCCGCCTCTGATTCCCCAGCTCTGATTCCCCGTGTTTGATTCCCTGCCTCTGATTCCCTGCCCTGATTCCCCATCTCTGTTTCACCGCCTTTGTTTCGCCACCTCTGATTCCCCATATCTGATTCCCCTCCTCTGTTTCCCCGCCTCTGATTCCCTGCCTCTGATTCCCAACCTCTGATTCCACACCTCTGATTCCCCATATCTGATTCCTCGCCTCTTGTTTCCCCGCCTCTGATTCCCCGCCCCTGTTTCCCCATATCTGATTCCCCGCCTCTGATTCCCCAACTCTGATTCCCCGCCTCTGATTCCCCAGCTCTGATTCCCCGCCTCTGATTCCCCGTGTTTGATTCCCTGCCTCTGATTGCCCGCCTCTGATTCCCCGCCTCTGATTCCCTGCCTCTGATTCCCCATCTCCGATTCCGCACATCTGATTCCCTGCCTCTGATTCCCCGCCTCTGATTCCCCGCCTCTGATTCCCTGCCTCTGATTCCCAACATCTGATTCCCCACCTCTGATTCCCCATATCTGATTCCCCGCCTCTGTTTCCCCGCCTCTGATTCCCCTCCTCTGATTCCCCAACTCTAATTCCCCGCCTCTGATTCCCCAGCTCTGATTCCCCGTGTTTGATTCCCTGCCTCTGATTCCCTGCCCTGATTCCCCATCTCTGTTTCACCGCCTTTGATTCGCCACCTCTGATTCCCCTTATCTGATTCCCCGCCTCTGTTTCCCCGCCTCTGATTCCCTGCCTCTGATTCCCCATCTCCGATTCCGCACATCTGATTCCCTGCCTCTGATTCCCCGCCTCTGATTCCCCGCCTCTGATTCCCTGCCTCTGATTCCCAACATCTGATTCCCCACCTCTGATTCCCCATATCTGATTCCCCGCCTGTTTCCCCGCCTCTGACTCCCCTCCTCTGATTCCCCAACGCTAATTCCCCGCCTCTGATTCCCCAGCTCTGATTCCCCGTGTTTGATTCCCTGCCTCTGATTCCCTGCCCTGATTCCCCATCTCTGTTTCACCGCCTTTGTTTCGCCACCTCTGATTCCCCATATCTGATTCCCCTCCTCTGTTTCCCCGCCTCTGATTCCCTGCCTCTGATTCCCAACCTCTGATTCCACACCTCTGATTCCCCATATCTGATTCCTCGCCTCTTGTTTCCCCGCCTCTGATTCCCCGCCCCTGTTTCCCCATATCTGATTCCCCGCCTCTGATTCCCCAACTCTGATTCCCCGCCTCTGATTCCCCAGCTCTGATTCCCCGCCTCTGATTCCCCGTGTTTGATTCCCTGCCTCTGATTGCCCGCCTCTGATTCCCCGCCTCTGATTCCCTGCCTCTGATTCCCCATCTCCGATTCCGCACATCTGATTCCCTGCCTCTGATTCCCCGCCTCTGATTCCCCGCCTCTGATTCCCTGCCTCTGATTCCCAACATCTGATTCCCCACCTCTGATTCCCCATATCTGATTCCCCGCCTCTGTTTCCCCGCCTCTGATTCCCCTCCTCTGATTCCCCAACTCTAATTCCCCGCCTCTGATTCCCCAGCTCTGATTCCCCGTGTTTGATTCCCTGCCTCTGATTCCCTGCCCTGATTCCCCATCTCTGTTTCACCGCCTTTGATTCGCCACCTCTGATTCCCCTTATCTGATTCCCCGCCTCTGTTTCCCCGCCTCTGATTCCCTGCCTCTGATTCCCAACCTCTGATTCCACACCTCTGATTCCCCATATCTGATTCCCCGCCTGTGTTTCCCCACCTCTGATTCCCCGCCCCTGTTTCCCCATATCTGATTCCCCGCCTCTGATTCCCCAACCCTGATTCCCCGCCTCTGATTCCCCAGCTCTGATTCCCCGCCTCTGATTCCCCGTGTTTGATTCCCTGCCTCTGATTGCCCGCCTCTGATTCCCCATCTCTGATTCACCGCCTTTGATTCGCCACCTCTGATTCCCCATATCTGATTCCCCATATCTCATTCCCCGCCTCTGAATCCCCATCTCTGATTCCCGGACTCTGATTCCCCACCTCTGATTCCCGGCCTCTTTTTCCCGGCATCTGATTCCGGCCTCTGATTCCCGGCCTCTGATTCCCTGCTTCTGATTCTGATTCCCTGCCTCTGATTCCCCATCTCTGATTGCGCACATCTGATTCCCTGCCTCTGATTCCCCACCTCTGATTCCCCATATCTGATTCCCCGCCTCTGTTTCCCCGCCTCTGATTCCCCGCCTCTGTTTCCCAATATCTAAGTCCCCGCCTCTGATTCCCCAACTCTGATTCCCCACCTCTGATTCTCCAGCTCTGATTCCCCGCCTCTGTTTCCCCATATCTAAGTCCCCGCCTCTGATTCCCCAACTCTGATTCCCCACCTCTGATTCCCCAGCTCTGATTCCCCGCCTCTGATTCCCCGCATCTGATTCCCTGCATCTGATTCCCAGCCTCTGATTCCCTGCCTGTGATTCCCAACCTCTGATTCCCCACCTCTGATTCCCCATATCTGATTCCCCGCCTCTGTTTCCCCGCCTCTGATTCCCCGCCTCTGTTTCCCCATATCTGATTCCCCACCTCTATTTGCCCACCTCTGATTCCCCACCTCAGTTTCCCCATATCTGATTCCCCGCCTCTGAATCCCCAACTCTGATTCCCTGCATCTAATTCCCCAGCTCTGATTCCCCGCCTCTGATTCCCCGTGTCTGATTTCCTGCCTCTGATTCCACGCCTCTGATTACCCATGTCTGATTCACCGCCTCTGATTCCCCACCTCTGATTCCCCATCTCTGATTCCGCACATCCCATTCCCTGCCTCTGATTCCCCGCCTCTGATTCCCCGCCTCAGATTCCCCGTGTCTGATTCACCGCCTCTGATTCCCCACCTCTGATTCCCCATCTCTGATTCCGCACATCCGATTCCCTGCTTCTGATTCCCCGCCTCTGATTCACAGCCTCTGATTCCCCAGCTCTGATTCCCCGCCTCAGATTCCCCGCGTATTATTCCCTGCTTCTGATTCTGATTCCCTGCCTCTGATTCCCCATCTCTGATTCCGCACATCTGATTCCCTGCCTCTGATTCCCCGCCTCTGTTTCCCCGCCTCTGATTCCCCTCCTCTGATTCCCCAACTCTAATTCCCCGCCTCTGATTCCCCAGCTCTGATTCCCCGTGTTTGATTCCCTGCCTCTGATTCCCTGCCCTGATTCCCCATCTCTGTTTCACCGCCTTTGATTCGCCACCTCTGATTCCCCTTATCTGATTCCCCGCCTCTGTTTCCCCGCCTCTGATTCCCTGCCTCTGATTCCCAACCTCTGATTCCACACCTCTGATTCCCCATATCTGATTCCCCGCCTGTGTTTCCCCACCTCTGATTCCCCGCCCCTGTTTCCCCATATCTGATTCCCCACCTCTGATTCCCCAACCCTGATTCCCCGCCTCTGATTCCCCAGCTCTGATTCCCCGCCTCTGATTCCCCGTGTTTGATTCCCTGCCTCTGATTGCCCGCCTCTGATTCCCCATCTCTGATTCACCGCCTTTGATTCGCCACCTCTGATTCCCCATATCTGATTCCCCATATCTCATTCCCCGCCTCTGAATCCCCATCTCTGATTCCCGGACTCTGATTCCCCACCTCTGATTCCCGGCCTCTTATTCCCGGCATCTGATTCCGGCCTCTGATTCCCGGCCTCTGATTCCCTGCTTCTGATTCTGATTCCCTACCTCTGATTCCCCATCTCTGATTCCGCACATCCAATTCCATGCTTCTGATTCCCCGCCTCTGATTCACAGCCTCTGATTCCCCAGCTCTGATTCCCCGCCTCAGATTCCCCGCGTCTTATTCCCTGCTTCTGATTCTGATTCCCTGCCTCTGATTCCCCATCTCTGATTCCGCACATCTGATTCCCTGCCTCTGATTCCCCACCTCTGATTCCCCATATCTGATTCCCCGCCTCTGTTTCCCCGCCTCTGATTCCCCGCCTCTGTTTCCCCATATCTAAGTCCCCGCCTCTGATTCCCCAACTCTGATTCCCCACCTCTGATTCCCCAGCTCTGATTCCCCGCCTCTGATTCCCCGCATCTGATTCGCTGCATCTGATTCCCAGCCTCTGATTCCCTGCCTGTGATTCCCAACCTCTGATTCCCCACCTCTGATTCCCCATATCTGATTCCCCGCCTCTGTTTCCCCACCTCTGATTCCCCACCTCTGTTTCCCCATATCTGATTCCCCGCCTCTATTTGCCCACCTCTGATTCCCCACCTCAGTTTCCCCATATCTGATTCCCCGCCTCTGAAAACCCAACTCTGATTCCCTGCATCTAATTCCCCAGCTCTGATTCCCCGCCTCTGATTCCCCGTGTCTGATTTCCTGCCTCTGATTCCCCGCCTCTGATTACCCATGTCTGATTCACCGCCTCTGATTCCCCACCTCTGATTCCCCATCTCTGATTCCGCACATCCCATTCCCTGCCTCTGATTCCCCGCCTCTGATTCCCCGCCTCAGATTCCCCGTGTCTGATTTCCTGCCTCTGATTCCCCGCCTCTGATTACCCATGTCTGATTCACCGCCTCTGATTCCCCACCTCTGATTCCCCATCTCTGATTCCGCACATCCGATTCCCTGCTTCTGATTCCCCGCCTCTGATTCACAGCCTCTGATTCCCCAGCTCTGATTCCCCGCCTCAGATTCCCCGCGTCTTATTCCCTGCTTCTGATTCTGATTCCCTGTCTCTGATTCCCCATCTCAGATACCGCACATCTGATTCCCTGCCTCTGATTCCCCACCTCTGATTCCCAATATCTGATTCCCCGCCTCTGTTTCCCCGCCTCTGATTCCCCGCCTCTGTTTCCCCATATCTAAGTCCCCGCCTCTGATTCCCCAACTCTGATTCCCCACCTCTGATTCCCCAGCTCTGATTCCCCGCCTCTGATTCCCCGTGTCTGATTTCCTGCCTCTGATTCCCCGCCTCTGATTACCCATGTCTGATTCACCGCCTCTGATTCCCCACCTCTGATTCCCCATCTCTGATTCCGCACATCCGATTCCCTGCCTCTGATTCCCCGCCTCTGATTCACCGCCTCTGATTCCCGGCCTCTGATTTCCCGCCTCTGATTCCCTGCCACTGATACCCCGCACCTGATTCCCCACCTCTGATTCCCCATATCTGATTCCCCGCCTCTGTTTCCCCGCCTCTGATTCCCCGCCTCTGATTCCCCATATCTGATTCCCCGCCTCTGATTCCCCAACTCTGATTCCCCGCCTCTGATTCCCCAGCTCTGAATCCCCGCCTCTGATTCCCCGCGTCTGATTACCGGCCTCTGATTCCCCGCCTCTGATTCTCCATCTCTGATTCACAACCTCTGAATCCCCACCTCTGATTGCCCATATCTGATTTCCCGCCTCTGTTTCCCCGCCTCTGATTCCCCAGCTCTGATTAACAATATCTGATTCCCCGCCTCTGATTCCCCACCTCTGATTCCCCGCCTCTGATTCGCCAGCTATGATTCCCCGCCTCTGATTCCCCAGCTCTGATTCCCCGCCTCTGATTCCCCGTGTTTGATTCACTGCCTCTGATTCCCGGCCTCTGATTCCCCATCTCTGATTCACCGCCTTTGATTCGCCACCTCTGATTCCCCATATCTGATTCCCCTCCTCTGTTTCCCCGCCTCTGATTCCCTGCCTCTGATTCCCAACCTCTGATTCCACACCTCTGATTCCCCATATCTGATTCCTCGCCTCTTGTTTCCCCGCCTCTGATTCCCCGCCCCTGTTTCCCCATATCTGATTCCCCGCCTCTGATTCCCCAACTCTGATTCCCCGCCTCTGATTCCCCAGCTCTGATTCCCCGCCTCTGATTCCCCGTGTTTGATTCCCTGCATCTGATTGCCTGCCTCTGATTCCCCATCTCTGATTCACCGCCTTTGATTCGCCACCTCTGATTCCCCATATCTGATTCCTCGCCTCTTGTTTCCCCGCCTCTGATTCCCCGCCCCTGTTTCCCCATATCTGATTCCCCGCCTCTGATTCCCCAACTCTGATTCCCCTCCTCTGATTCCCCAACTCTAATTCCCCGCCTCTGATTCCCCAGCTCTGATTCCCCGTGTTTGATTCCCTGCCTCTGATTCCCTGCCCTGATTCCCCATCTCTGTTTCACCGCCTTTGATTCGCCACCTCTGATTCCCCTTATCTGATTCCCCGCCTCTGTTTCCCCGCCTCTGATTCCCTGCCTTTGATTCCCAACCTCTGATTCCACACCTCTGATTCCCCATATCTGATTCCCCGCCTGTGTTTCCCCACCTCTGATTCCCCGCCCCTGTTTCCCCATATCTGATTCCCCGCCTCTGATTCCCCAACCCTGATTCCCCGCCTCTGATTCCCCAGCTCTGATTCCCCGCCTCTGATTCCCCGTGTTTGATTCCCTGCCTCTGATTGCCCGCCTCTGATTCCCCATCTCTGATTCACCGCCTTTGATTCGCCACCTCTGATTCCCCATATCTGATTCCCTGTCTCTGTTTCCCCGCCTCTGATTCCCCGCCTCTGATTCCCCATATCTCATTCCCCGCCCCTGAATCCCCATCTCTGATTCCCGGACTCTGATTCCCCACCTCTGATTCCCGGCCTCTTATTCCCGGCATCTGATTCCGGCCTCTGATTCCCGGCCTCTGATTCCCTGCTTCTGATTCTGATTCCCTGCCTCTGATTCCCCATCTCTGATTGCGCACATCTGATTCCCTGCCTCTGATTCCCCACCTCTGATTCCCAATATCTGATTCCCCGCCTCTGTTTCCCCGCCTCTGATTCCCCGCCTCTGTTTCCCAATATCTAAGTCCCCGCCTCTGATTCCCCAACTCTGATTCCCCACCTCTGATTCTCCAGCTCTGATTCCCCGCCTCTGTTTCCCCATATCTAAGTCCCCGCCTCTGATTCCCCAACTCTGATTCCCCACCTCTGATTCCCCAGCTCTGATTCCCCGCCTCTGATTCCCCGCATCTGATTCCCTGCATCTGATTCCCAGCCTCTGATTCCCTGCCTGTGATTCCCAACCTCTGATTCCCCACCTCTGATTCCCCATATCTGATTCCCCGCCTCTGTTTCCCCGCCTCTGATTCCCCGCCTCTGTTTCCCCATATCTGATTCCCCGCCTCTATTTGCCCACCTCTGATTCCCCACCTCAGTTTCCCCATATCTGATTCCCCGCCTCTGAATCCCCAACTCTGATTCCCTGCATCTAATTCCCCAGCTCTGATTCCCCGCCTCTGATTCCCCGTGTCTGATTTCCTGCCTCTGATTCCACGCCTCTGATTACCCATGTCTGATTCACCGCCTCTGATTCCCCACCTCTGATTCCCCATCTCTGATTCCGCACATCCCATTCCCTGCCTCTGATTCCCCGCCTCTGATTCGCCGCCTCAGATTCCCCGTGTCTGATTCACCGCCTCTGATTCCCCACCTCTGATTCCCCATCTCTGATTCCGCACATCCGATTCCCTGCTTCTGATTCCCCGCCTCTGATTCACAGCCTCTGATTCCCCAGCTCTGATTCCCCGCCTCAGATTCCCCGCGTCTTATTCCCTGCTTCTGATTCTGATTCCCTGCCTCTGATTCCCCTTCTCTGATTCCGCACATCTGATTCCCTGCCTCTGATTCCCCAACTCTGATTCCCCATATCTGATTCCCCGCCTCTGTTTCCCCGCCTCTGATTCCCCGCCTCTGTTTCCCCATATCTAAGTCCCCGCCTCTGATTCCCCAACTCTGATTCCCCACCTCTGATTCCCCAGCTCTGATTCCCCGCCTCTGATTCCCCGCATCTGATTCCCTGCATCTGATTCCCAGCCTCTGATTCCCTGCCTGTGATTCCCAACCTCTGATTCCCCACCTCTGATTCCCCATATCTGATTCCCCGCCTCTGTTTCCCCAACTCTGATTCCCCGCCTCTGTTTCCCCATATCTGATTCCCCGCCTCTATTTGCCCACCTCTGATTCCCCACCTCAGTTTCCCCAAATCTGATTCCCCGCCTCTGAATCCCCAACTCTGATTCCCTGCATCTAATTCCCCAGCTCTGATTCCCCGCCTCTGATTCCCCGTGTCTGATTTCCTGCCTCTGATTCCCCGCCTCTGAATACCCATGTCTGATTCACCGCCTCTGATTCCCCACCTCTGATTCCCCATCTCTGATTCCGCACATCCCATTCCCTGCCTCTGATTCCCCGCCTCTGATTCCCCGCCTCAGATTCCCCGTGTCTGATTTCCTGCCTCTGATTCCCCGCCTCTGATTACACATGTCTGATTCACCGCCTCTGATTCCCCACCTCTGATTCCCCATCTCTGATTCCGCACATCCGATTCCCTGCTTCTGATTCCCCGCCTCTGATTCACAGCCTCTGATTCCCCAGCTCTGATTCCCCGCCTCAGATTCCCCGCGTCTTATTCCCTGCTTCTGATTCTGATTCCCTGCCTCTGATTCCCCATATCTGATTCCCCATATCTCATTCCCCGCCTCTGAATCCCCATCTCTGATTCCCGGACTCTGATTCCCCACCTCTGATTCCCGGCCTCTTATTCCCGGCATCTGATTCCGGCCTCTGATTCCCGGCCTCTGATTCCCTGCTTCTGATTCTGATTCCCTGCCTCTGATTCCCCATCTCTGATTGCGCACATCTGATTCCCTGCCTCTGATTCCCCACGTCTGATTCCCCATATCTGATTCCCCGCCTCTGTTTCCCCGCCTCTGATTCCCCGCCTCTGTTTCCCAATATCTAAGTCCCCGCCTCTGATTCCCCAACTCTGATTCCCCACCTCTGATTCTCCAGCTCTGATTCCCCGCCTCTGTTTCCCCATATCTAAGTCCCCGCCTCTGATTCCACAACTCTGATTCCCCACCTCTGATTCCCCAGCTCTGATTCCCCGCCTCTGATTCCCCGCATCTGATTCCCTGCATCTGATTCCCAGCCTCTGATTCCCTGCCTGTGATTCCCAACCTCTGATTCCCCACCTCTGATTCCCCATATCTGATTCCCCGCCTCTGTTTCCCCGCCTCTGATTCCCCGCCTCTGTTTCCCCATATCTGACTCCCCGCCTCTATTTGCCCACCTCTGATTCCCCACCTCAGTTTCCCCATATCTGATTCCCCGCCTCTGAATCCCCAACTCTGATTCCCTGCATCTAATTCCCCAGCTCTGATTCCCCGCCTCTGATTCCCCGTGTCTGATTTCCTGCCTCTGATTCCACGCCTCTGATTACCCATGTCTGATTCACCGCCTCTGATTCCCCACCTCTGATTCCCCATCTCTGATTCCGCACATCTCATTCCCTGCCTCTGATTCCCCGCCTCTGATTCCCCGCCTCAGATTCCCCGTGTCTGATTCACCGCCTCTGATTCCCCACCTCTGATTCCCCATCTCTGATTCCGCACATCCGATTCCATGCTTCTGATTCCCCGCCTCTGATTCACAGCCTCTGATTCCCCAGCTCTGATTCCCCGCCTCAGATTCCCCGCGTCTTATTCCCTGCTTCTGATTCTGATTCCCTGCCTCTGATTCCCCATCTCTGATACCGCACATCTGATTCCCTGCCTCTGATTCCCCACCTCTGATTCACAATATCTGATTCCCCGCCTCTGTTTCCCCGCCTCTGATTCCCCGCCTCTGTTTCCCCATATCTAAGTCCCCGCCTCTGATTCCCCAACTCTGATTCCCCACCTCTGATTCCCCAGCTCTGATTCCTCGCCTCTGATTCCCCGTGTCTGATTTCCTGCCTCTGATTCCCCGCCTCTGATTACCCATGTCTGATTCACCGCCTCTGATTCCCCACCTCTGATTCCCCATCTCTGATTCCGCACATCCGATTCCCTGCCTCTGATTCCCCGCCTCTGATTCACCGCCTCTGATTCCCGGCCTCTGATTTCCCGCCTCTGATTCCCTGCCACTGATACCCCGCACCTGATTCCCCACCTCTGATTCCCCATATCTGATTCCCCGCCTCTGTTTCCCCGCCTCTGATTCCCCGCCTCTGATTCCCCATATCTGATTCCCCGCCTCTGATTCCCCAACTCTGATACCCCGCCTCTGAATCCCCGCCTCTGATTCCCCGCGTCTGATTACCGGCCTCTGATTCCCCGCCTCTGATTCTCCATCTCTGATTCACAACCTCTGATTCCCCACCTCTGATTGCCCATATCTGATTTCCCGCCTCTGTTTCCCCGCCTCTGATTCCCCAGCTCTGATTAACAATATCTGATTCCCCGCCTCTGATTCCCCACCTCTGATTCCCCGCCTCTGATTCGCCAGCTATGATTCCCCGCCTCTGATTCCCCAGCTCTGATTCCCCGCCTCTGATTCTCCGTGTTTGATTCCCTGCCTCTGATTCCCGGCCTCTGATTCCCCATCTCTGATTCACCGCCTTTGATTCGCCACCTCTGATTCCCCATATCTGATTCCCCGCCTCTGTTTCCCCGCCTCTGATTCCCCGCTTCTGATTCCCCATATCTCATTCCCCGCCTCTGAATCCCCATCTCTGATTCCCGGACTCTGATTCCCCACCTCTGATTCCCGGCCTCTTATTCCCGGCATCTGATTCCGGCCTCTGATCCCCGGCCTCTGATTCCCTGCTTCTGATTCTGATTCCCTGCCTCTGATTCCCCATCTCTGATTGCGCACATCTGATTCCCTGCCTCTGATTCCCCACCTCTGATTCCCCATATCTGATTCCCCGCCTCTGTTTCCCCGCCTCTGATTCCCCGCCTCTGTTTCCCAATATCTAAGTCCCCGCCTCTGATTCCCCAACTCTGATTCCCCACCTCTGATTCTCCAGCTCTGATTCCCCGCCTCTGATTCCCCACCTCTGATTTCCCATATCTGATTCCCCGCCTCTGTTTCCCCACCTCTGATTCCCCGCCTCTGTTTCCCCATATCTGATTCCCGGCCTCTGATTCCCCGCCTCTGATTCCCCGCCTCTGATTCCCTGCCTCTGATTCCCCATCTCCGATTCCGCACATCTGATTCCCTGCCTCTGATTCCCCGCCTCTGATTCCCCGCCTCTGATTCCCTGCCTCTGATTCCCAACATCTGATTCCCCACCTCTGATTCCCCATATCTGATTCCCCGCCTGTTTCCCCGCCTCTGACTCCCCTCCTCTGATTCCCCAACTCTAATTCCCCGCCTCTGATTCCCCAGCTCTGATTCCCCGTGTTTGATTCCCTGCCTCTGATTCCCTGCCCTGATTCCCCATCTCTGTTTCACCGCCTTTGATTCGCCACCTCTGATTCCCCATATCTGATTCCCCTCCTCTGTTTCCCCGCCTCTGATTCCCTGCCTCTGATTCCCAACCTCTGATTCCACACCTCTGATTCCCCATATCTGATTCCTCGCCTCTTGTTTCCCCGCCTCTGATTCCCCGCCCCTGTTTCCCCATATCTGATTCCCCGCCTCTGATTCCCCAACTCTGATTCCCCGCCTCTGATTCCCCAGCTCTGATTCCCCGCCTCTGATTCCCCGTGTTTGATTCCCTGCATCTGATTGCCCGCCTCTGATTCCCCATCTCTGATTCACCGCCTTTGATTCGCCACCTCTGATTCCCCATATCTGATTCCTCGCCTCTTGTTTCCCCGCCTCTGATTCCCCGCCCCTGTTTCCCCATATCTGATTCCCCGCCTCTGATTCCCCAACTCTGATTCCCCTCCTCTGATTCCCCAACTCTAATTTCCCGCCTCTGATTCCCCAGCTCTGATTCCCCGTGTTTGATTCCCTGCCTCTGATTCCCTGCCCTGATTCCCCATCTCTGTTTCACCGCCTTTGATTCGCCACCTCTGATTCCCCTTATCTGATTCCCCGCCTCTGTTTCCCCGCCTCTGATTCCCTGCCTCTGATTCCCAACCTCTGATTCCACACCTCTGATTCCCAATATCTGATTCCCCGCCTGTGTTACCCCACCTCTGATTCCCCGCCCCTGTTTCCCCATATCTGATTCCCCGCCTCTGATTCCCCAACCCTGATTCCCCGCCTCTGATTCCCCAGCTCTGATTCCCCGCCTCTGATTCCCCGTGTTTGATTCCCTGCCTCTGATTGCCCGCCTCTGATTCCCCATCTCTGATTCACCGCCTTTGATTCGCCACCTCTGATTCCCCATATCTGATTCCCTGTCTCTGTTTCCCCGCCTCTGATTCCCCGCCTCTGATTCCCCATATCTCATTCCCCGCCTCTGAATCCCCATCTCTGATTCCCGGACTCTGATTCCCCACCTCTGATTCCCGGCCTCTTATTCCCGGCATCTGATTCCGGCCTCTGATTCCCGGCCTCTGATTCCCTGCTTCTGATTCTGATTCCCTGCCTCTGATTCCCCATCTCTGATTGCGCACATCTGATTCCCTGCCTCTGATTCCCCACCTCTGATTCCCCATATCTGATTCCCCGCCTCTGTTTCCCCGCCTCTGATTCCCCGCCTCTGTTTCCCAATATCTAAGTCCCCGCCTCTGATTCCCCAACTCTGATTCCCCACCTCTGATTCTCCAGCTCTGATTCCCCGCCTCTGTTTCCCCATATCTAAGTCCCCGCCTCTGATTCCCCAACTCTGATTCCCCACCTCTGATTCCCCAGCTCTGATTCCCCGCCTCTGATTCCCCGCATCTGATTCCCTGCATCTGATTCCCAGCCTCTGATTCCCTGCCTGTGATTCCCAACCTCTGATTCCCCACCTCTGATTCCCCATATCTGATTCCCCGCCTCTGTTTCCCCGCCTCTGATTCCCCGCCTCTGTTTCCCCATATCTGATTCCCCGCCTCTATTTGCCCACCTCTGATTCCCCACCTCAGTTTCCCCATATCTGATTCCCCGCCTCTGAATCCCCAACTCTGATTCCCTGCATCTAATTCCCCAGCTCTGATTCCACGCCTCTGATTACCCATGTCTGATTCACCGCCTCTGATTCCCCACCTCTGATTCCCCATCTCTGATTCCGCACATCCCATTCCCTGCCTCTGATTCCCCGCCTCTGATTCGCCGCCTCAGATTCCCCGTGTCTGATTCAACGCCTCTGATTCCCCACCTCTGATTCCCCATCTCTGATTCCGCACATCCGATTCCCTGCTTCTGATTCCCCGCCTCTGATTCACAGCCTCTGATTCCCCAGCTCTGATTCCCCGCCTCAGATTCCCCGCGTCTTATTCCCTGCTTCTGATTCTGATTCCCTGCCTCTGATTCCCCATCTCTGATTCCGCACATCTGATTCCCTGCCTCTGATTCCCCAACTCTGATTCCCCATATCTGATTCCCCGCCTCTGTTTCCCCGCCTCTGATTCCCCGCCTCTGTTTCCCCATATCTAAGTCCCCGCCTCTGATTCCCCAACTCTGATTCCCCACCTCTGATTCCCCAGCTCTGATTCCCCGCCTCTGATTCCCCGCATCTGATTCCCTGCATCTGATTCCCAGCCTCTGATTCCCTGCCTGTGATTCCCAACCTCTGATTCCCCACCTCTGATTCCCCATATCTGATTCCCCGCCTCTGTTTCCCCACCTCTGATTCCCCGACTCTGTTTCCCCATATCTGATTCCCCGCCTCTATTTGCCCACCTCTGATTCCCCACCTCAGTTTCCCCATATCTGATTACCCGCCTCTGAATCCCCAACTCTGATTCCCTGCATCTAAATCCCCAGCTCTGATTCCCCGCCTCTGATTCCCCGTGTCTGATTTCCTGCCTCTGATTCCCCGCCTCTGATTACCCATGTCTGATTCACCGCCTCTGATTCCCCACCTCTGATTCCCCATCTCTGATTCCGCACATCCCATTCCCTGCCTCTGATTCCCCGCCTCTGATTCCCCGCCTGAGATTCCCCGTGTCTGATTTCCTGCCTCTGATTCCCCGCCTCTGATTACACATGTCTGATTCACCGCCTCTGATTCCCCACCTCTGATTCCCCATCTCTGATTCCGCACATCCGATTCCCTGCTTCTGATTCCCCGCCTCTGATTCACAGCCTCTGATTCCCCAGCTCTGATTCCCCGCCTCAGATTCCCCGCGTCTTATTCCCTGCTTCTGATTCTGATTCCCTGCCTCTGATTCCCCATCTCTGATACCGCACATCTGATTCCCTGCCTCTGATTCCCCACCTCTGATTCCCAATATCTGATTCCCCGCCTCTGTTTCCCTGCCTCTGATTCCCCGCCTCTGTTTCCCCATATCTAAGTCCCCGCCTCTGATTGCCCAACTCTGATTCCCCACCTCTGATTCCCCAGCTCTGATTCCCCACCTCTGATTCCCCATATCTGATTCCCCGCCTCTGAATCCCCAACTCTGATTCCCTGCATCTAATTCCCCAGCTCTGATTCCCCGCCTCTGATTCCCCGTGTCTGATTTCCTGCCTCTGATTCCCCGCCTCTGATTACCCATGTCTGATTTACCGCCTCTGATTCCCCACCTCTGATTCCCCATCTCTGATTCCGCACATCCGATTCCCTGTCTCTGATTCCCCGCCTCTGATTCACCGCCTCTGATTCCCGGCCTCTGATTTCCCGCCTCTGATTCCCTGCCACTGATACCCCGCACCTGATTCCCCACCTCTGATTCCCCATATCTGATTCCCCGCCTCTGTTTCCCCGCCTCTGATTCCCCGCCTCTGATTCCCCATATCTGATTCCCCGCCTCTGATTCCCCGCCTCTGATTCCCCACCTCTGATTCCCCAGCTCTGAATCCCCGCCTCTGATTCCCCGCGTCTGATTACCGGCCTCTGATTCCCCGCCTCTGATTCTCCATCTCTGATTCACAACCTCTGATTCCCCACCTCTGATTGCCCATATCTGATTCCCCGCCTCTGTTTCCCCGCCTCTGATTCCCCAGCTCTGATTAACAATATCTGATTCCCCGCCTCTGATTCCCCACCTCTGATTCCCCGCCTCTGATTCGCCAGTTATGATTCCCCGCCTCTGATTCCCCAGCTCTGATTCCCCGCCTCTGATTCCCCGTGTTTGATTCCCTGCCTCTGATTCCCGGCCTCTGATTCCCCATCTCTGATTCACCGCCTTTGATTCGCCACCTCTGATTCCCCATATCTGATTCCCCGCCTCTGTTTCCCCGCCTCTGATTCCCCGCTTCTGATTCCCCATATCTCATTCCCCGCCTCTGAATCCCATCTCTGATTCCCGGACTCTGATTCCCCACCTCTGATTCCCGGCATCTTATTCCCGGCATCTGATTCCGGCCTCTGATCCCCGGCCTCTGATTCCCTGCTTCTGATTCTGATTCCCTGCCTCTGATTCCCCATCTCTGATTGCGCACATCTGATTCCCTGCCTCTGATTCCCCACCTCTGATTCCCCATATCTGATTCCCCGCCTCTGTTTCCCCGCCTCTGATTCCCCGCCTCTGTTTCCCAATATCTAAGTCCCCGCCTCTGATTCCCCAACTCTGATTCCCCACCTCTGATTCTCCAGCTCTGATTCCCCGCCTCTGATTCCCCGCATCTGATTCCCTGCATCTGATTCCAAGCCTCTGATTCCCTGCCTCTGATTCCCAACCTCTGATTCCCCACCTCTGATTTCCCATATCTGATTCCCCGCCTCTGTTTCCCCGCCTCTGATTCCCCGCCTCTGTTTCCCCATATCTGATTCCCGGCCTCTGATTCCCCGCCTCTGATTCCCCGCCTCTGATTCCCTGCCTCTGATTCCCCATCTCCGATTCCGCACATCTGATTCCCTGCCTCTGATTCCCCGCCTCTGATTACCCGCCTCTTATTCCCTGCCTCTGATTCCCAACATCTGATTCCCCACCTCTGATTCCCCATATCTGATTCCCCGCCTGTTTCCCCGCCTCTGACTCCCCTCCTCTGATTCCCCAAATCTAATTCCCCGCCTCTGATTCCCCAGCTCTGATTCCCCGTGTTTGATTCCCTGCCTCTGATTCCCTGCCCTGATTCCCCATCTCTGTTTCACCGCCTTTGATTCGCCACCTCTGATTCCCCATATCTGATTCCCCTCCTCTGTTTCCCCGCCTCTGATTCCCTGCCTCTGATTCCCAACCTCTGATTCCACACCTCTGATTCCCCATATCTGATTCCTCGCCTCTTGTTTCCCCGCCTCTGATTCCCCGCTCCTGTTTCCCCATATCTGATTCCCCGCCTCTGATTCCCCAACTCTGATTCCCCGCCTCTGATTCCCCAGCTCTGATTCCCCGCCTCTGATTCCCCGTGTTTGATTCCCTGCCTCTGATTGCCCGCCTCTTATTCCCCATCTCTGATTCACCGCCTTTGATTCGCCACCTCTGATTCCCCATATCTGATTCCCCACCTCTGTTTCCCCGCCTCTGATTCCCCGCCTCTGATTCTCCATATCTCATTCTCCGCCTCTGAATCCCCATCTCTGATTCCCGGACTCTGATTCCCCACCTCTGATTCCCGGCCTCTTATTCCCAGCATCTGATTCCCGGCCTCTGATTCCCGGCCTCTGATTCCCCGCTTCTGATTCTGATTCCCTGCCTCTGATTCCCCATCTCTGATTCCGCACATCTGATTCCCTGCCTCTGATTCCCCACCTCTGATTCCCCATATCTGATTCCCCACCTCTGTTTCCCCGCCTCTGATTCCCTGCCTCTGTTTCCCCATATCTAATTCCCAACTTCTGATGCCCCAACTCTAATTCCCTGCCTCTGATTCCCCGCGTTCTATTCCCTGCCTCTGATTCCACGCCTGTGATTCCCCATCTCTGATTCACCACCTCTGATTCCCCACCTCTGATTCCCCATATCTGATTCCCCGCCTCTGTTTCCCAACCTCTGATTCCACACCTCTGATTCCCCATATCTGATTCCCCGCCTCTGTTTCCCCGCCTCTGATTCCCGGCCCCTGTCTCCCCATATCTGATTCCCCACCTCTGATTCCCCAACTCAGATTCCCCGCCTCTGATTCCCCAGCTCTGATTCCCCGCCTCTGATTCCCTGTGTTTGATTCCCTGCCTCTGATTCCCCGCCTCTGATTCCCCATCTCTGATTCACTGCCTTCGATTCGCCACCTCTGATTCCCCATATCTGATTCCCCACCACTGTTTCCACGCCTCAAATTCCCCGCCTCTGATTCTCCATATCTCATTCCCCGCCTTTGAATCCCCATCTCTGATTCCCGGACTCTGATTCCCCACCTCTGATTCCCGGCCTCTTATTCCCAGCATCTGATTCCTAGCCTCTGATTCCCCATATCTGATTCCCCGCTTCTGATTCTGATTCCCTGCCTCTGATTCCCCATCTCTGATTCCGCACATCTGATTCCCTGCCTCTGATCTCCCACCTCTGATTCCCCATATCTGATTCCCCGCCTCTGTTTCCCCACCTCTGATTCCCCGCCTCTGTTTCCCAATATCTAATTCCCAACCTCTGATGCCCCAACTCCGATTCCCTGCCTCTGATTCCCCGCGTTCTATTCCCTGCCTCTGATTCCCCGCCTGTGATTCCCCATCTCTGATTCACCACCTCTGATTCCCCACCTCTGATTCCCCATATCTAATTCCTCGCCTCTGTTTTCCCACCTCTGATTCCCCGCCTCTGTTTCCCCATATCTGATTCCCCGCCTCTGAATCCCCAACTCTGATTCCCTGCCTCTGATTCCCCATCTCTGATTCCGCACATCTGATTCCCTGACTCTGATTCCCCGACTCTGATTCCCCAGCTCTGATTCCCCGCCTCTGATTCCCCAACTCTGATTCCCCGCCTCTGATTCCCCAGCTCTGATTCACCGCCTTTGATTCGCCACCTCTGATTCCCCTTATCTGATTCCCCGCCTCTGTTTCCCCGCCTCTGATTCCCCGCCTCTGATTCCCCATATCTCATTCCCCGACTCTGAATCCCCATCTCTGATTCCCGGACTCTGATTCCCCACCTCTGATTCCCGGCCTCTTATTCCCGTCATCTGATTCTGGCCTCTGATTCCCGGCCTCTGATTCCCTGCTTCTGATTCTGATACCCTGCCTCTGATTCCCCATCTCTGATTGCGCACATCTGATTCCCTGCCTCTGATTCCCCACCTCTGATTCCCCATATCTGATTTCCCGCCTCTGTTTCCCCGCCTCTGATTCCCCGCTTCTGTTTCCCAATATCTAAGTCCCTGCCTCTGATTCCCCAACTCTGATTCCCCACCTCTGATTCTCCAGCTATGATTCCCCGCCTCTGATACCCCGCATCTGATTCCCTGCATCTGATTCCAAGCCTCTGATTCCCTGCCTCTGATTCCCAACCTCAGATTCCCCACCTCTGATTCCCCATATCTGATTCCCCACATCTGATTCCCTGCATCTTATTCCAAGCCTCTGATTCCCTGCCTCTGATTCCCAACCTCTGATTCCCCACCTCTGATTCCCCATATCTGATTCCCCGCCTCTGTTTCCCCGCCTCTGATTCCCCGCCTCTGTTTCCCAACCTCTGATTCCACACCTCAAATTCCCCATATCTGATTCCCCGCCTCTGTTTCCCCGACTCTGATTCCCGGCCCCTGTTTCCCCATATCTGATTCCCCGCCTCTGATTCCCCAACTCAGATTCCCCGCCTCTGATTCCCCAGCTCTGATTTTCCGCCTCTGATTCCCTGTGTTTGATTCCATGCCTCTGATTCCCCGTCTCTGATTCCCCATCTCTGATTCACTGCCTTTGATTCGCCACCTCTGATTCCCCATATCTGATTCCCCACCACTGTTTCCACGCCTCAAATTCCCCGCCTCTGATTCTCCATATCTCATTCCCCGCCTTTGAATCCCCATCTCTGATTCCCGGACTCTGATTCCCCACCTCTGATTCCCGGCCTCTTATTCCCAGCATCTGATTCCTGGCCTCTGATTCCCCATATCTGATTCCCCGCTTCTGATTCTGATTCCCTGCCTCTGATTCCCCATCTCTGATTCCGCACATCTGATTCCCTGCCTCTGATCCCCCACCTCTGATTCCCCATATCTGATTCCCCGCCTCTGTTTCCCCACCTCTGATTCCCCGCCTCTGTTTCCCCGTGTCTGATTTCCTGCCTCTGATTCCCCGCCTCTGATTACCCATGTCTGATTTACCGCCTCTGATTCCCCACCTCTGATTCCCCATCTCTGATTCCGCACATCCGATTCCCTGTCTCTGATTCCCCGCCTCTGATTCACCGCCTCTGATTCCCGGCCTCTGATTTCCCGCCTCTGATTCCCTGCCACTGATACCCCGCACCTGATTCCCCACCTCTGATTCCCCATATCTGATTCCCCGCCTCTGTTTCCCCGCCTCTGATTCCCCGCCTCTGATTCCCCATATCTGATTCCCCGCCTCTGATTCCCCAACTCTGATTCCCCACCTCTGATTCCCCAGCTCTGAATCCCCGCCTCTGATTCCCCGCGTCTGATTACCGGCCTCTGATTCCCCGCCTCTGATTCTCCATCTCTGATTCACAACCTCTGATTCCCCACCTCTGATTGCCCATATCTGATTCCCCGCCTCTGTTTCCCCGCCTCTGATTCCCCAGCTCTGATTAACAATATTTCATTCCCCGCCTCTGATTCCCCACCTCTGATTCCCCGCCTCTGATTCGCCAGTTATGATTCCCCGCCTCTGATTCCCCAGCTCTGATTCCCCGCCTCTGATTCCCCGTGTTTGATTCCCTGCCTCTGATTCCCGGCCTCTGATTCCCCATCTCTGATTCACCGCCTTTGATTCGCCACCTCTGATTCCCCATATCTGATTCCCCGCCTCTGTTTCCCCGCCTCTGATTCCCCGCTTCTGATTCCCCATATCTCATTCCCCGCCTCTGAATCCCATCTCTGATTCCCGGACTCTGATTCCCTGCTTCTGATTCTGATTCCCTGCCTCTGATTCCCCATCTCTGATTGCGCACATCTGATTCCCTGCCTCTGATTCCCCACCTCTGATTCCCCATATCTGATTCCCCGCCTCTGTTTCCCCGCCTCTGATTCCCCGCCTCTGTTTCCCAATATCTAAGTCCCCGCCTCTGATTCCCCAACTCTGATTCCCCACCTCTGATTCTCCAGCTCTGATTCCCCGCCTCTGATTCCCCGCATCTGATTCCCTGCATCTGATTCCAAGCCTCTGATTCCCTGCCTCTGATTCCCAACCTCTGATTCCCCACCTCTGATTTCCCATATCTGATTCCCCGCCTCTGTTTCCCCGCCTCTGATTCCCCGCCTCTGTTTCCCCATATCTGATTCCCGGCCTCTGATTCCCCGCCTCTGATTCCCCGCCTCTGATTCCCTGCCTCTGATTCCCCATCTCCGATTCCGCACATCTGATTCCCTGCCTCTGATTCCCCGCCTCTGATTACCCGCCTCTTATTCCCTGCCTCTGATTCCCAACATCTGATTCCCCACCTCTGATTCCCCATATCTGATTCCCCGCCTGTTTCCCCGCCTCTGACTCCCCTCCTCTGATTCCCCAACTCTAATTCCCCGCCTCTGATTCCCCAGCTCTGATTCCCCGTGTTTGATTCCCTGCCTCTGATTCCCTGCCCTGATTCCCCATCTCTGTTTCACCGCCTTTGATTCGCCACCTCTGATTCCCCATATCTGATTCCCCTCCTCTGTTTCCCCGCCTCTGATTCCCTGCCTCTGATTCCCAACCTCTGATTCCACACCTCTGATTCCCCATATCTGATTCCTCGCCTCTTGTTTCCCCGCCTCTGATTCCCCGCTCCTGTTTCCCCATATCTGATTCCCCGCCTCTGATTCCCCAACTCTGATTCCCCGCCTCTAATTCCCCAGCTCTGATTCCCCGCCTCTGATTCCCCGTGTTTGATTCCCTGCCTCTGATTGCCCGCCTCTGATTCCCCATCTCTGATTCACCGCCTTTGATTCGCCACCTCTGATTCCCCATATCTGATTCCCCACCTCTGTTTCCCCGCCTCTGATTCCCCGCCTCTGATTCTCCATATCTCATTCTCCGCCTCTGAATCCCCATCTCTGATTCCCGGACTCTGATTCCCCACCTCTGATTCCCGGCCTCTTATTCCCAGCATCTGGTTCCCGGCCTCTGATTCCCGGCCTCTGATTCCCCGCTTCTGATTCTGATTCCCTGCCTCTGATTCCCCATCTCTGATTCCGCACATCTGATTCCCTGCCTCTGATTCCCCACCTCTGATTCCCCATATCTGATTCCCCACCTCTGTTTCCCCGCCTCTGATTCCCTGCCTCTGTTTCCCCATATCTAATTCCCAACTTCTGATGCCCCAACTCTAATTCCCTGCCTCTGATTCCCCGCGTTCTATTCCCTGCCTCTGATTCCACGCCTGTGATTCCCCATCTCTGATTCACCACCTCTGATTCCCCACCTCTGATTCCCCATATCTGATTCCCCGCCTCTGTTTCCCAACCTCTGATTCCACACCTCTGATTCCCCATATCTGATTCCCCGCCTCTGTTTCCCCGCCTCTGATTCCCGGCCCCTGTCTCCCCATATCTGATTCCCCACCTCTGATTCCCCAACTCAGATTCCCCGCCTCTGATTCCCCAGCTCTGATTCCCCGCCTCTGATTCCCTGTGTTTGATTCCCTGCCTCTGATTCCCCGCCTCTGATTCCCCATCTCTGATTCACTGCCTTCGATTCGCCACCTCTGATTCCCCATATCTGATTCCCCACCACTGTTTCCACGCCTCACATTCCCCGCCTCTGATTCTCCATATCTCATTCCCCGCCTTTGAATGCCCATCTCTGATTCCCGGACTCTGATTCCCCACCTCTGATTCCCGGCCTCTTATTCCCAGCATCTGATTCCTAGCCTCTGATTCCCCATATCTGATTCCCCGCTTCTGATTCTGATTCCCTGCCTCTGATTCCCCATCTCTGATTCCGCACATCTGATTCCCTGCCTCTGATCCCCCACCTCTGATTCCCCATATCTGATTCCCCGCCTCTGTTTCCCCACCTCTGATTCCCCGCCTCTGTTTCCCAATATCTAATTCCCAACCTCTGATGCCCCAACTCCGATTCCCTGCCTCTGATTCCCCGCGTTCTATTCCCTGCCTCTGATTCCCCGCCTGTGATTCCCCATCTCTGATTCACCACCTCTGATTCCCCACCTCTGATTCCCCATATCTAATTCCTCGCCTCTGTTTTCCCACCTCTGATTCCCCGCCTCTGTTTCCCCATATCTGATTCCCCGCCTCTGAATCCCCAACTCTGATTCCCTGCCTCTGATTCCCCATCTCTGATTCCGCACATCTGATTCCCTGCCTCTGATTCCCCGACTCTGATTCCCCAGCTCTGATTCCCCGCCTCTGATTCCCCAACTCTGATTCCCCGCCTCTGATTCCCCAGCTCTGATTCACCGCCTTTGATTCGCCACCTCTGATTCCCCTTATCTGATTCCCCGCCTCTGTTTCCCCGCCTCTGATTCCCCGCCTCTGATTCCCCATATCTCATTCCCCGACTCTGAATCCCCATCTCTGATTCCCGGACTCTGATTCCCCACCTCTGATTCCCGGCCTCTTATTCCCGTCATCTGATTCTGGCCTCTGATTCCCGGCCTCTGATTCCCTGCTTCTGATTCTGATACCCTGCCTCTGATTCCCCATCTCTGATTGCGCACATCTGATTCCCTGCCTCTGATTCCCCACCTCTGATTCCCCATATCTGATTTCCCGCCTCTGTTTCCCCGCCTCTGATTCCCCGCTTCTGTTTCCCAATATCTAAGTCCCTGCCTCTGATTCCCCAACTCTGATTCCCCACCTCTGATTCTCCAGCTATGATTCCCCGCCTCTGATACCCCGCATCTGATTCCCTGCATCTGATTCCAAGCTTCTGATTCCCTGCCTCTGATTCCCAACCTCAGATTCCCCACCTCTGATTCCCCATATCTGATTCCCCACATCTGATTCCCTGCATCTTATTCCAAGCCTCTGATTCCCTGCCTCTGATTCCCAACCTCTGATTCCCCACCTCTGATTCCCCATATCTGATTCCCCGCCTCTGTTTCCCCGCCTCTGATTCCCCGCCTCTGTTTCCCAACCTCTGATTCCACACCTCAAATTCCCCATATCTGATTCCCCGCCTCTGTTTCCCCGACTCTGATTCCCGGCCCCTGTTTCCCCATATCTGATTCCCCGCCTCTGATTCCCCAACTCAGATTCCCCGCCTCTGATTCCCCAGCTCTGATTTTCCGCCTCTGATTCCCTGTGTTTGATTCCATGCCTCTGATTCCCCGTCTCTGATTCCCCATCTCTGATTCACTGCCTTTGATTCGCCACCTCTGATTCCCCATATCTGATTCCCCACCACTGTTTCCACGCCTCAAATTCCCCGCCTCTGATTCTCCATATCTCATTCCCCGCCTTTGAATCCCCATCTCTGATTCCCGGACTCTGATTCCCCACCTCTGATTCCCGGCCTCTTATTCCCAGCATCTGATTCCTGGCCTCTGATTCCCCATATCTGATTCCCCGCTTCTGATTCTGATTCCCTGCCTCTGATTCCCCATCTCTGATTCCGCACATCTGATTCCCTGCCTCTGATCCCCCACCTCTGATTCCCCATATCTGATTCCCCGCCTCTGTTTCCCCACCTCTGATTCCCCGCCTCTGTTTCCCCATATCTAATTCCCAACCTCTGATGCCCCAACTCCGATTCCCTGCCTCTGATTCCCCGCGTTCTATTCCCTGCCTCTGATTCCCCGCCTGTGATTCCCCATCTCTGATTCACCACCTCTGATTCCCCACCTCTGATTCCCCATATCTAATTCCTCGCCTCTGTTTTCCCACCTCTGATTCCCCGCCTCTGTTTCCCCATATCTGATTCCCCGCCTCTGAATCCCCAACTCTGATTCCCTGCCTCTGATTCCCCAGCTCTGATTCCCCACCTTTGATTCCCCCCGTCTGATTCCCAGCCTCTGAATCCCCGTGTCTGATTTCCTGCCTCTGATTCACCGCCTCTGATTCCCCATCTATGACTCACCGCCTCTGATTCCCCACCTCTGATTCCCCATCTCTGATTCCGCACATCTGATTCCCTGCCTCTGATTCCCCGACTCTGATTCCCCAGCTCTGATTCCCCGCCTCTGATTCCCCAACTCTGATTCCCCGCCTCTGATTCCACAGCTCTGATTCACCGCCTTTGATTCGCCACCTCTGATTCCCCATATCTGATTCCCCGCCTCTGTTTCCCCGCCTCTGATTCCCCGCCTCTGATTCCCCATATCTCATTCCCCGACTCTGTATCCCCATCTCTGATTCCCGGACTCTGATTCCCCACCTCTGATTCCCGGCCTCTTATTCCCGTCATCTGATTCCGGCCTCTGATTCCCGGCCTCTGATTCCCTGCTTCTGATTCTGATTCCCTGCCTCTGATTCCCCATCTCTGATTGCGCACATCTGATTCCCTGCCTCTGATTCCCCACCTCTGATTCCCCATATCTGATTTCCCGCCTCTGTTTCCCCGCCTCTGATTCCCCGCCTCTGTTTCCAAATATCTAAGTCCCTGCCTCTGATTCCCCAACTCTGATTCCCCACCTCTGATTCTCCAGCTATGATTCCCCGCCTCTGATTCCCCGCATCTGATTCCCTGCATCTGATTCCAAGCCTCTGATTCCCTGCCTCTGATTCCCAACCTCAGATTCCCCACCTCTGATTCCCCATATCTGATTCCCCACATCTGATTCCCTGCATCTTATTCCAAGCCTCTGATTCCCTGCCTCTGATTCCCAACCTCTGATTCCCCACCTCTGATTCCCCATATCTGATTCCCCGCCTCTGTTTCCCCGCCTCTGATTCCCCGCCTCTGTTTCCCCATATCTAATTCCCAACCTCTGATGCCCCAACTCTGATTCCCTGCCTCTGATTCCCCGCGTTCTATTCCCTGCCTCTGATTCCACGCCTGTGATTCCCCATCTCTGATTCACCACCTCTGATTCCCCACCTCTGATTCCCCATATCTAATTCCCCGCCTCTGTTTTCCCGCCTCTGATTCCCCGCCTCTGTTTCCCCATATCTGATTCCCCGCCTCTGAATCCCCAACTCTGATTCCCTGCCTCTGATTCCCTGCTTCTGATTCTGATTCCCCACCTCTGATTCCCCATCTCTGATTCCGCACATCTATTTCCCTGCCTCTGATTCCCCATCTCTGATTCCCCATATCTGATTCCCCGCCTTTTGTTCCCCGCCTCTGATTCCCCGCCTCTGTTTCCCCATATCTAAGTCCCTGCATCTGATTCCCCACCTCTGATTCCCCAGCTTTGATTCCCCGCCTCTGATTCCCCGCATCTGATTCCATGCATATGATTCCCAGCCTCTGATTCCCTGCCTCTGATTCCCAACCTCTGATTCCCCACCTCTGATTCCCCATATCTGATTCCCCGCCTCTGTTTCCCCGCCTCTGATTCCCCTCCTCTGTTTCCCCATATCTGATCCCCGCCTCTATTTGCCCGCCTCTGTTTCCCCGCCTCTTTTTCCCCATATCTGATTCCCCGCCTCTGAATCCCCAACTCTGATTCCATGCCTCTAATTTCCCAGCTCTGATTCCCCGCCTCTGATTCCCCGTGTCTGATTTCCTGCCTCTGATTCCCCGCCTATGATTACCCATGTCTGATTCACCGCCTCTGATTCCCCACCTCTGATTCCCCATCTCTGATTCGGCACATCCGATTCCCTGCCTCTGATTCCCCGCCTCTGATTCACTGCCTCTGATTCCCCAGCTCTGATTCCCCGCCTCTGATTCCCCGCGTCTTATTCCCTGCTTCTGATTCTGATTCCCTGCCTCTGATTCCCCATCTCTGATTCCGCACATCTGATTCCCTGCCTCTGATTCCCCACCTCTGATTCCCCATATCTGATTCCCCGCCTCTGTTTCCCCTTCTCTGATTCCCCATCTCTGATTCACCACCTCTGATTCCCCACCTCTGATTCCCCAACTCTGATTCCCCACCTCTGATTCCCCAGCTCTGATTCCCCGCCTCTGATTCCCCGCATCTGATTCCCTGCATCTGATACCCAGCCGCTGATTCCCTGCCTGTGATTCCCAAACTCTGATTCCCCACCTCTGATTCCCCATATCTGATTCCCCGCCTCTGATTCCCCGCCTCTGATTCCCCGCCTCTGTTTTCCCATATCTGATTCCCCGCCTCTATTTGCCCACCTCTGATTCCCCACCTCAGTTTCCCCATATATGATTCCCCGCCTCTGAATCCCCAACTCTGATTCCCTGCATCTAATTCCCCAGCTCTGATTCCCCGCCTCTGATTCCCCGTGTCTGATTTCCTGCCTCTGATTCCCCGCCTCTGTTTACCCATGTCTGATTCACCACCTCTGATTCCCCACCTCTGATTCCCCATCTCTGATTCCGCACATCCCATTCCCTGACTCTGATTCCCCGCCTCTGATTCCCCGCCTCAGATTCCCCGTGTCTGATTTCCTGCCTCTGATTCCCTGCCTCTGATTACCCATGTCTGATTCACCGCCTCTGATTCCCCACCTCTGATTCCCCATCTCTGATTCCGCACATCCGATTCCCTGCTTCTGATTCCCCGCCTCTGTTTCCCCGCCTCTGATTCCCCGCCTCTGTTTCCCAATATCTAAGTCCCCACCTCTGATTCCCCAACTCTGATTCCCCACCTCTGATTCTCCAGCTCTGATTCCCCGCCTCTGTTTCCCCATATCTAAGTCCCCGCCTCTGATTCCCCAACTCTGATTCCCCACCTCTGATTCCCCAGCTCTGATTCCCCGCCTCTGATTCCCCGCATCTGATTCCCTGCATTTGATTCCCAGCCTCTGATTCCCTGCCTGTGATTCCCAACCTCTGATTCCCCACCTCTGATTCCCCATATCTGATTCCCCGCCTCTGTTTCCCCGCCTCTGATTCCCCGCCTCTGTTTCCACATATCTGATTCCCCGCCTCTATTTGCCCACCTCTGATTCCCCACCTCAGTTTCCCCATATCTGATTCCCCGCCTCTGAATCCCCAACTCTGATACCCCGCACCTCATTCCCTGCCTCTGATTCCCCACCTCTGATTCCCCATATCTGATTCCCCGCCTCTGTTTCCCCGCCTCTTATTCCCCGCCTCTGTTTCCCAATATCTAAGTCCCCGCCTCTGATTCCCCAGCTCTGATTCCCCACCTCTGATTCTCCAGCTCTGATTCCCCGCCTCTGATTCCCCGCATCTGATTCCCTGCATCTGATTCCAAGCCTCTGATTCCCTGCCTCTGATTCCCAACCTCTGATTCCCCACCTCTGATTTCCCATATCTGATTCCCCGCCTCTGTTTCCCCGTCTCTGATTCCCCGCCTCTGTTTCCCCATATCTGATTCCCGGCCTCTGATTCCCCGCCTCTGATTCCCCGCCTCTGATTCCCTGCCTCTGATTCCCCATCTCCGATTCCGCACATCTGATTCCCTGCCTCTGATTCCCCGCCTCTGATTCCCCGCCTATGATTCCCTGCCTCTGATTCCCAACATCTGTTTCCCCACCTCTGATTCCCCATATCTGATTCCCCGCCTGTTTCCCCGCCTCTGACTCCCCTCCTCTGATTCCCCGCCTCTGATTCCCCAACTCTGATTCTCCGCCTCTGATTCCCCAGCTCTGATTCCCCGCCTCTGATTCACAGCCTTTGATTCGCCACCTCTGATTCCCCATATCTGATTCCCCACCTCTGGATCCCCGCCTCTGATTCCCCGCCTCTGATTCTCCATATCTCATTCTCCGCCTCTGAATCCCCATCTCTTATTCCCGGACTCTGATTCCCCACCTCTGATTCCCGGCCTCTTATTCCCAGCGTCTGATTCCCGGCCTCTGATTCCCGGCCTCTGATTCCCCGCTTCTGATTCTGATTCCCTGCCTCTGATTCCCCATCTCTGATTCCGCACATCTGATTCCCTGCCTCTGATTCCCCACCTCTGATTCCCCATATCTGATTCCCCGCCTCTGTTTCCCCGCCTCTGATTCCCTGCCTCTGTTTCCCCATATTTAATTCCCAACCTCTGATGCCCCAACTCTAATTCCCTGCCTCTGATTCCCCGCGTTCTATTCCCTGCCTCTGATTCCACGCCTGTGATTCCCCATCTCTGATTCACCACCTCTGATTCCCCACCTCTGATTCCCCAACTCTGATTCCCCACCTCTGATTCCCCAGCTCTGATTCCCCACCTCTGATTCCCCGCATCTGATTCCCTGCATCTGATACCCAGCCTCTGATTCCCTGCCTGTGATTCCCAAACTCTGATTCCCCACCTCTGATTCCCCATATCTGATTCCCCGCCTCTGTTTCCCCGCCTCTGATTCCCCGCCTCTGTTTCCCCATATCTGATTCCCCGCCTCTATTTGCCCACCTCTGATTCCCCACCTCAGTTTCCCCATATATGATTCCCCGCCTCTGAATCCCCAACTCTGATTCCCTGCATCTAATTCCCCAGCTCTGATTCCCCGCCTCTGATTCCCCGTGTCTGATTTCCTGCCTCTGATTCCCCGCCTCTGTTTACCCATGTCTGATTCACCACCTCTGATTCCCCACCTCTGATTCCCCATCTCTGATTCCGCACATCCCATTCCCTGCCTCTGATTCCCCGCCTCTGATTCCCCGCCTCAGATTCCCCGTGTCTGATTTCCTGCCTCTGATTCCCTGCCTCTGATTACCAATGTCTGATTCACCGCCTCTGATTCCCCACCTCTGATTCCCCATCTCTGATTCCGCACATCCGATTCCCTGCTTCTGATTCCCCGCCTCTGTTTCCCCGCCTCTGATTCCCCGCCTCTGTTTCCCAATATCTAAGTCCCCACCTCTGATTCCCCAACTCTGATTCCCCACCTCTGATTCCCCAGCTCTGATTCCCCGCCTCTGATTCCCCGCATCTGATTCCCTGCATTTGATTCCCAGCCTCTGATTCCCTGCATGTGATTCCCAACCTCTGATTCCCCACCTCTGATTCCCCATATCTGATTCCCCGCCTCTGTTTCCCCGCCTCTGATTCCCCGCCTCAGATTCCCCGTGTCTGATTCACCGCCTCTGATTCCCCACCTCTGATTCCCCATCTCTGATTCCGCACATCCGATTCCCTGCTTCTGATTCCCCGCCTCTGATTCACAGCCTCTGATTCCCCAGCTCTGATTCCCCGCCTCAGATTCACCGCGTCTTATTCCCTGCTTCTGATTCTGATTCCCTGCCTCTGATTCCCCATCTCTGATTCCGCACATCTGATTCCCTGCCTCTGATTCCCCACCTCTGATTCCCCATATCTGATTCCCCGCCTCTGTTTCCCCGCCTCTGATTCCCCGCCTCTGTTTCCCCATATCTAAGTCCCCGCCTCTGATTCCCCAACTCTGATTCCCCACCTCTGATTCCCCAGCTCTGATTCCCCGCCTCTGATTCCCCGCATCTGATTCCCTGCATCTGATTCCCAGCCTCTGATTCCCTGCCTGTGATTCCCAACCTCTGATTCCCCACCTCTGATTCCCCATATCTGATTCCCCGCCTCTGTTTCCCCACCTCTGATTCCCCGCCTCTGTTTCCCCATATCTGATTCCCCGCCTCTATTTGCCCACCTCTGATTCCCCACCTCAGTTTCCCCATATCTGATTCCCCGCCTCTGAATTCCCAACTCTGATTCCCTGCATCTAATTCCCCAGCTCTGATTCCCCGCCTCTGATTCCCCGTGTCTGATTTCCTGCCTCTGATTCCCCGCCTCTGATTACCCATGTCTGATTCACCGCCTCTGATTCCCCACCTCTGATTCCCCATCTCTGATTCCGCACATCCCATTCCCTGCCTCTGATTCCCCGCCTCTGATTCCCCGCCTCAGATTCCCCGTGTCTGATTTCCTGCCTCTGATTCCCCGCCTCTGATTACCCATGTCTGATTCACCGTCTCTGATTCCCCACCTCTGATTCCCCATCTCTGATTCCGCACATCCGATTCCCTGCTTCTGATTCCCCGCCTCTGATTCACAGCCTCTGATTCCCCAGCTCTGATTCCCCGCCTCAGATTCCCCGCGTCTTATTCCCTGCTTCTGATTCTTATTCCCTGCCTCTGATTCCCCATCTCTGATACCGCACATCTGATTCCCTGCCTCTGATTCCCCACCTCTGATTCCCAATATCTGATTCCCCGCCTCTGTTTCCCCGCCTCTGATTCCCCGCCTCTGTTTCCCCATATCTAAGTCCCCGCCTCTGATTCCCCAACTCTGATTCCCCACCTCTGATTCCCCAGCTCTGATTCCCCACCTCTGATTCCCCATATCTGATTCCCCGCCTCTGAATCCCCAACTCTGATTCCCTGCATCTAATTCCCCAGCTCTGATTCCCCGCCTCTGATACCCCGTGTCTGATTTCCTGCCTCTGATTCCCCGCCTCTGATTACCCATGTCTGATTCACCGCCTCTGATTCCCCACCTCTGATTCCCCATCTCTGATTCCGCACATCCGATTCCCTGCCTCTGATTCCCCGCCTCTGATTCACCGCCTCTGATTCCCGGCCTCTGATTTCCCGCCTCTGATTCCCTGCCACTGATACCCCGCACCTGATTCCCCACCTCTGATTCCCCATATCTGATTCCCCGCCTCTGATTACCCATGTCTGATTCACCGCCTCTGATTCCCCACCTCTGATTCCCCATCTCTGATTCCGCACATCCGATTCCCTGCCTCTGATTCCCCGCCTCTGATTCACCGCCTCTGATTCCCGGCCTCTGATTTCCCGCCTCTGATTCCCTGCCACTGATACCCCGCACCTGATTCCCCACCTCTGATTCCCCATATCTGATTCCCCGCCTCTGTTTCCCCGCCTCTGATTCCCCGCCTCTGATTCCCCATATCTGATTCCCCGCCTCTGATTCCCCAACTCTGATTCCCCGCCTCTGATTCCCCAGCTCTGAATCCCCGCCTCTGATTCCCCGCGTCTGATTACCGGCCTCTGATTCCCCGCCTCTGATTCTCCATCTCTGATTCACAACCTCTGATTCCCCACCTCTGATTGCCCATATCTGATTCCCCGCCTCTGTTTCCCCGCCTCTGATTCCCCAGCTCTGATTAACAATATCTGATTCCCCGCCTCTGATTCCCCACCTCTGATTCCCCGCCTCTGATTCGCCAGCTCTGATTCACAGCCTCTGATTCCCCACCTCTGATTCCCCATCTCTGATTCCACACATCTGATTCCCTGCCTCTGATTCCCCGACTCTGATCCCCACCTCTGATTCCCAACCTCTGATTCCCCACCTCTGAATCCCCATATCTGATTCCCTGCCTCTGATTCCCCGCCTCTGATTCCCTGCCTCTGATTCCCCGCCTCTGATTCCCCAGCTCTGATTCCCCGCCTCTGAATCCCCAACTCTGATTCCCTGCCTCTGATTCCCTGCCTCTGATTCCCTGCCTCTGATTCCCAACCTCTGATTCCCCACCTCTGAGTCCCCATATCTGTTTCCCCGCCTCTGTTTCCCCGCCTCTGATTCCCCGCCTCTAATTCCCAGGCTCTGATTCTCCGCCTCTGATTCCCCGCCTCTGGTTCCCCGCCTCTGATTCGCTGCCTCTGATTCCCCATCTCTGATTCCGCACATCTGATTCCCTGCCTCTGATTCCCCGCCTCTGACTCCCCGCCTCTGATTCCCTGCCTCTGTTTCCCAACCTCTGATTCCCCACCTCTGATTCCCCATATCTGATTCCCCACCTCTGTTTCCCTGCCTCTGATTCCCCACCTCTGTTTCCCCATATCTGATATCCCGCCTCTGATTCCCCAACTCTGATACCCCGCCTCTGATTCCCCAGCTCTGATTCCCCACCTCTGATTCCCCGTGTTTGATTCCCTGCCTCTGATTCCCCGCCTCTGATTCCCCATCTCTGATTCACCGCCTTTCATTCGCCACCTCTGATTCCCCATATCAGATTCCCCGCTTCTGTTTCCCCGCCTCTGATTCCCCGCCTCTGTTTCCCCATATCTCATTCCCCACCTCTGATTCCCCATATCTGATTCCCCGCCGCTCTTTCCGCGCCTCTGATTCCCCGCCTCTGATTCCCCATATCTGATTCCCCGCCTCTGATTCCCAAACTCTGATTCCCCGACTCTGATTCCCCAGCTCTGTTTCCCCACCTCTGATTCCCCGCCTCTGTTTCCCCATATCTAATTCCCCGCCTCTGATTCCCAAACTCTGATTCCCCGACTCTGATTCCCCAGCTCTGATTCCCCGCCTCTGATTCCCCACATCTGATTCCATGCCTCTGATTCCCTGCCTCCGATTCCCTGCCTCTGATTCCCAACCTCTGATTCCCCATCTCTGAATCCCCATATCTGATTCCCTGCCTCTGATTCCCCGCCTCTGATTCCCTGCCTCTGATTCCCCGCCTCTGATTCCCCAGCTCTGATTTCCCGCCTCTGAATCCCCAACTCTGATTCCCTGCCTCTGATTCCCCAGCTCTGATTCCCCGCCTCTGATTCCCCAGCTCTGATTCCCTGCCTCTGATTTCCCGCCTGTGATTCCCCATCTCTGATTCACAACCTCTGATTCCCCATATCTGATTCCCCGCCTCTGTTTGCCCGCCTCTAATTCCCCGCCTCTGTTTCCCCATATCTGATTCCCCGCCTCTGAATCCCGCCTCTGGTTCCCCGCCTCTGATTCGCTGCCTCTGATTCCCCATCTCTGATCCCGCACATCTGATACCCTGCCTCTGATTCCCCGCATCTGACTCCCCGCCTCTGATTCCCTGCCTATGTTTCCCAACCTCTGATTCCCCATATCTGATTCCCCACCTCTGAATCCCCGCCTCTGGTTCCCCGCCTCTGATTCGCTGCCTCTGATTCCCCATCTCTGATTCCGCACATCTGATTCCCTGCCTCTGATTCCCCGCCTCTGATTCCCCATCTCTGATTCCCCGCCTCTGAATCCCCATGTCTGATACACAGCATCTGATACCCCGCCCCTGATTCCCCACCTCTGATACCCCATATCTGATACCCCGCCGCTGTTTCTGTGCCTCTGATTCCCCGCCTCTGATTCCCCGCCTCTGTTTCCCCAACTCTGATACCCAGCCTCTGATTCCCCAGCTCTGATTCCCCACCTCTGATTCCCCGTGTTTGATTCCCTGCCTCTGATTCCCCGCCTCTGATTCCCCATCTCTGATTCACCGCCTTTCATTCGCCACCTCTGATTCCCCATATCAGATTCCCAGCCTCTGTTACCCCGCCTCTGATTCCCCGCCTCTGTTTCCCCATATCTGATTCCACACCACTGATTCCCCATATCTGATTCCCCGCCTCTGTTTCCCCGCCTCTGATTCCCTGCCCCTGTTTCCCCATATCTGATTCCCTGCCTCTGATTCCCCAACTCAGATTCACCGCCTTTGATTTGCCACCTCTGATTCCACATATCTGATTCCCCACCTCTGTTTCCCCGCCTCTGATTCCCTGCCTCTGATTCCCCATCTCTGATTCCGCACATCTGATTCCCTGCCTCTGATTCCCCACATCTGATTCCCCATATCTGATTTCCCACCTCTGATTCCCTGCCTCTGATTCCCCATCTCTGATTCCGCACATCTGATTCCCTGCCTCTGATTCCCCACATCTGATTCCCCATATCTGATTTCCCGCCTCTGTTTCCCCGCCTCTGATTCCCCGCCTCTGTTTCCCCATATCTAATTCCCAACCTCTGATGCCCCAACTCTGATTCCCTGCCTCTGATTCCCCGCGTTCTATTCCCTGCCTCTGATTCCCCGCCTGTGATTCCCCATCTCTGATTCACCACCTCTGATTCCCCACCTCTGATTCCCCATATCTAATTCCCCGCCTCTGTTTGCCCGCCTCTGATTCCCCGCCTCTGTTTCCCCATATCTGATTCCCCGCCTCTGAATCCCCAACTCTGATTCCCTGCCTCTGATTCCCCAGCTCTGATTCCCCGCCTTTGATTCCCCCCGTCTGATTCCCAGCCTCTGAATCCCCGTGTCTGATTTCCTGCCTCTGATTCCCCACCTCTGATTCCCCATCTCTGATTCACAGCCTCTGATTCCCCACCTCTGATTCCCCATCTCTGATTCCGCACATCTGATTCCCTGCCTCTGATTCCCCGACTCTGATCCCCACCTCTGATTCCCAACCTCTGATTCCCCACCTCTGAATCCCCATATCTGATTCCCTGCCTCTGATTCCCCGCCTCTGATTCCCTGCCTCTGATTCCCCGCCTCTGATTCCCCAGCTCTGATTCCCCGCCTCTGAATCCCCAACTCTGATTCCCTGCCTCTGATTCCCTGCCTCTGATTCCCTGCCTCTGATTCCCAACCTCTGATTCCCCACCTCTGAGTCCCCATATCTGTTTCCCCGCCTCTGTTTCCCCGCCTCCGATTCCCCGCCTCTGATTCCCAGGCTCTGATTCTCCACCTCTGATTCCCCGCCTCTGGTTCCCCGCCTCTGATTCGCTGCCTCTGATTCCCCATCTCTGATTCCGCACATCTGATTCCCTGCCTCTGATTCCCCGCCTCTGACTCCCCGCCTCTGATTCCCTGCCTCTGTTTCCCAACCTCTGATTCCCCACCTCTGATTCCCCATATCTGATTCCCCACCTCTGTTTCCCTGCCTCTGATTCCCCACCTCTGTTTCCCCATATCTGATATCCCGCCTCTGATTCCCCAACTCTGATACCCCGCCTCTGATTCCCCAGCTCTGATTCCCCACCTCTGATTCCCCGTGTTTGATTCCCTGCCTCTGATTCCCCGCCTCTGATTCCCCATCTCTGATTCACCGCCTTTCATTCGCCACCTCTGATTCCCCATATCAGATTCCCCGCCTCTGTTTCCCCGCCTCTGATTCCCCGCCTCTGTTTCCCCATATCTCATTCCCCACCTCTGATTCCCCATATCTGATTCCCCGCCGCTCTTTCCGCGCCTCTGATTCCCCGCCTCTGATTCCCCATATCTGATTCCCCGCCTCTGATTCCCCAACTCTGATTCCCCACCTCTGATTCCCCAGCTCTGTTTCCCCACCTCTGATTCCCCGCCTCTGTTTCCCCATATCTAATTCCCCGCCTCTGATTCCCAAACTCTGATTCCCCGACTCTGATTCCCCAGCTCTGATTCCCCGCCTCTGATTCCCCACATCTGATTCCATGCCTCTGATTCCCTGCCTCCGATTCCCTGCCTCTGATTCCCAACCTCTGATTCCCCACCTCTGAATCCCCATATCTGATTCCCTGCCTCTGATTCCCCGCCTCTGATTCCCTGCCTCTGATTCCCCGCCTCTGATTCCCCAGCTCTGATTTCCCGCCTCTGAATCCCCAACTCTGATTCCCTGCCTCTGATTCCCCAGCTCTGATTCCCCGCCTCTGATTCCCCAGCTCTGATTCCCTGCCTCTGATTTCCCGCCTGTGATTCCCCATCTCTGATTCACAACCTCTGATTCCCCATATCTGATTCCCCGCCTCTGTTTGCCCGCCTCTAATTCCCCGCCTCTGTTTCCCCATATCTGATTCCCCGCCTCTGAATCCCGCCTCTGGTTCCCCGCCTCTGATTCGCTGCCTCTGATTCCCCATCTCTGATCCCGCACATCTGATACCCTGCCTCTGATTCACCGCCTCTGACTCCCCGCCTCTGATTCCCTGCCTATGTTTCCCAACCTCTGATTCCCCATATCTGATTCCCCACCTCTGAATCCCCGCCTCTGGTTCCCCGCCTCTGATTCGCTGCCTCTGATTCCCCATCTCTGATTCCGCACATCTGATTCCCTGCCTCTGATTCCCCGCCTCTGATTCCCCATCTCTGATTCCCCGCCTCTGAATCCCCGTGTCTGATACACAGCATCTGATACCCCGCCCCTGATTCCCCACTTCTGATACCCCATATCTGATACCCCGCCGCTGTTTCTGTGCCTCTGATTCCCCGCCTCTGATTCCCCGCCTCTGTTTCCCCAACTCTGATACCCAGCCTCTGATTCCCCAGCTCTGATTCCCCACCTCTGATTCCCCGTGTTTGATTCCCTGCCTCTGATTCCCCGCCTCTGATTCCCCATCTCTGATTCACCGCCTTTCATTCGCCACCTCTGATTCCCCATATCAGATTCCCAGCCTCTGTTACCCCGCCTCTGATTCCCCGCCTCTGTTTCCCCATATCTGATTCCCCACCTCTGATTCCCCATATCTGATTCCCCGCCTCTCTTTCCGCGCCTCTGATTCCCTGCCTCTGATTCCCCATATCTGATTCCCCGCCTCTGATTCCCCAACTCTGATTCCACACCTCTGATTCCCCAGCTCTGTTTCCCCACCTCTGATTCCCCGCCTCTGTTTCCCCATATCTAATTCCCCGCCTCTGATTCCCAAACTCTGATTCCCCGACTCTGATTCCCCAGCTCTGATTCCCCGCCTCTGATTCCCCACATCTGATTCCCTGCCTCTGATTCCCTGCCTCCGATTCCCTGCCTCTGATTCCCCATCTCTGATTCACCGCCTTTGATTCGGAACCTCTGATTCCCCATATCTGATTCCCCGCCTCTGTTTCCCCGCCTCTGATTCCACGCCTCTGATTCCCCATATCTCATTCCCCGCCTCTAAATCGCCATCTCTGATTCCCGGACTCTGATTCCCCACCTCTGATTCCCGGCCTCTTATTCCCGGCATCTGATTCCGGCCTCTGATTCCCGGCCTCTGATTCCCTGCTTCTGATTCTGATTCCCTGCCTCTGATTCCCCATCTCTGATTCCGCACATCTGATTCCCTGCCTCTGATTCCCCACCTCTGATTCCCCATATCTGATTCCCCGCCTCTGTTTCCCCACCTTTGATTCCCCGCCTCTCTTTCCCAATATCTAAGTCCCCGCCTCTGATTCCCCAACTCTGATTCCCCACCTCTGATTCCCCAGCTCTGATTCCCCGCCTCTGATTCCCCGCATCTGATTCCCTGCAACTGATTCCAAGCCTCTTATTCCCTGCCTCTGATTCCCAACCTCTGATTCCCAACCTCTGATTCCACACCTCTGATTCCCCATATCTGATTCCTCGCCTCTGTTTCCCCGCCTCTGATTCCCCGCCTCTGATTCCCCATATCTCATTCCCCGCCTCTGATTCCGCATCTCTGATTCCCAACCTCTGATTCCCCACCTCTGATTCCCCATATCTGATTCCCAGCCTCTGTTTCCCCGCCTCTGATTCCCCGCCTCTGTTTCCCCATATCTGATCCCCGCCTCTATTTGCCCGCCTCTGATTCCCCGCCTCTGTTTCCCCATATCTGATTCCCCGCCTCTGAATCCCCAACTCTGATTCCCTGCCTTTAATTTCCCATGTCTGTTTCCCCGCCTCTGATTCCCCACCTCCGATTCCCAATATCTGATTCCCCGCCTCTGATTCCCCACCTCTGATTCCCCGCCTCTGATTCGCCAGCTATGATTCCCCGCCTCTGATTCCCCGCGTCTGATTCCCTGCCTCTGATTCCCCGCCTCTGATTCCACATCTCTGATTCACCACCTCTGATTCCCCGCGTCTGATTACCCGCCTCTGATTCCCCATCTCTGATTCCCCTTCTCTGATTCCCCAATTCTGATTCCCCGCCTCTGATTCCCCAGCTCTGATTCCTCGCCTCTGATTCCCTTCCTCTGATTCCCAACCTCTGATTCCCCACCTCTGATTTCCCATATTGATTCCCTGCGTCTGATTCCCCGCCTCTGATTCCCCAGCTCTGATTCCCCGCCTCTGATTCCCCGTGTTTGATTCCCTGCCTCTCATTCCCGGCCTTTGATTCCCCATCTCTGATTCACCGCCTTTGATTCGCCACATCTGATTCCCCAAATCTGATTCCCCGCCTCTGTTTCCCCGCCTCTGATTCCCCGCCTCTGATTCCCCATATCTCATTCCCCGCCTCTGAATCCCCATCTCTGATTCCCGGACTCTGATTCCCCACCTCTGATTCCCGGCCTCTTATTCCCGGCATCTGATTCCGGCCTCTGATTCCCGGCCTCTGATTCCCTGCTTCTGATTCTGATTCCCTGCCTCTGATTCCCCATCTCTGATTCCGCACATCTGATTCCCTGCCTCTGATTACCCCCCTCTGTTTCCCCGCCTCTGATTCCCCGCCTCTGTTTCCCAATATCTAAGTCCCCGCCTCTGATTCCCCAACTCTGATTCCCCACCTCTGATTCCCCAGCTCTGATTCCCCGCCTCTGATTCCCCGCATCTGATTCCCTGCATCTGATTCCAAGCCTCTGATTCCCCGCCTCTGATTCCCCGCCTCTGATTCCCAGGCTCTGATTCCCCACCTCTGATTCCCCATATCTGATTCCCCGCCTCTGTTTCCCCGCCTCTGATTCCCCGCCTCTGATTCCCCATATCTGATTCCCCGCCTCTGATTCCCCAACTCTGATTCCCCGCCTCTGATTCCCCAGCTCTGAATCCCCGCCTCTGATTCCCCGCGTCTGATTACCGGCCTCTGATTCCCCGCCTCTGATTCTCCATCTCTGATTCACAACCTCTGATTCCCCACCTCTGATTGCCCATATCTGATTCCCCGCCACTGTTTCCCCGCCTCTGATTCCCCAGCTCTGATTAACAATATCTGATTCCCCGCCTCTGATTCCCCACCTCTGATTCCCCGCCTCTGATTCGCCAGCTCTGATTCACAGCCTCTGATTCCCCACCTCTGATTCCCCATCTCTGATTCCGCACATCTGATTCCCTGCCTCTGATTCCCCGACTCTGATCCCCACCTCTGATTCCCAACCTCTGATTCCCCACCTCTGAATCCCCATATCTGATTCCCTGCCTCTGATTCCCCGCCTCTGATTCCCTGCCTCTGATTCCCCGCCTCTGATTCCCCAGCTCTGATTCCCCGCCTCTGAATCCCCAACTCTGATTCCCTGCCTCTGATTCCCTGCCTCTGATTCCCTGCCTCTGATTCCCAACCTCTGATTCCCCACCTCTGAGTCCCCATATCTGTTTCCCCGCCTCTGTTTCCCCGCCTCTGATTCCCCGCCTCTGATTCCCAAACTCTGATTCTCCGCCTCTGACTCCCCGCCTCTGGTTCCCCGCCTCTGATTCGCTGCCTCTGATTCCCCATCTCTGATTCCGCACATCTGATTCCCTGCCTCTGATTCCCCGCCTCTGACTCCCCGCCTCTGATTCCCTGCCTCTGTTTCCCAACCTCTGATTCCCCACCTCTGATTCCCCATATCTGATTCCCCACCTCTGTTTCCCTGCCTCTGATTCCCCACCTCTGTTTCCCCATATCTGATATCCCGCCTCTGATTACCCAACTCTGATACCCCGCCTCTGATTCCCCAGCTCTGATTCCCCACCTCTGATTCCCCGTGTTTGATTCCCTGCCTCTGATTCCCCGCCTCTGATTCCCCATCTCTGATTCACCGCCTTTCATTCGCCACCTCTGATTCCCCATATCAGATTCCCCGCCTCTGTTTCCCCGCCTCTGATTCCCCGCCTCTGTTTCCCCATATCTCATTCCCCACCTCTGATTCCCCATATCTGATTCCCCGCCGCTCTTTCCGCGCCTCTGATTCCCCGCCTCTGATTCCCCATATCTGATTCCCCGCCTCTGATTCCCCAACTCTGATTCCCCACCTCTGATTCCCCAGCTCTGTTTCCCCACCTCTGATTCCCCGCCTCTGTTTCCCCTTATCTAATTCCCCGCCTCTGATTCCCAAACTCTGATTCCCCGACTCTGATTCCCCAGCTCTGATTCCCCGCCTCTGATTCCCCACATCTGATTCCATGCCTCTGATTCCCTGCCTCCGATTCCCTGCCTCTGATTCCCAACCTCTGATTCCCCATCTCTGAATCCCCATATCTGATTCCCTGCCTCTGATTCCCCGCCTCTGATTCCCTGCCTCTGATTCCCCGCCTCTGATTCCCCAGCTCTGATTTCCCGCCTCTGAATCCCCAACTCTGATTCCCTGCCTCTGATTCCCCAGCTCTGATTCCCCGCCTCTGATTCCCCAGCTCTGATTCCCTGCCTCTGATTTCCCGCCTGTGATTCCCCATCTCTGATTCACAACCTCTGATTCCCCATATCTGATTCCCCGCCTCTGTTTGCCCGCCTCTAATTCCCCGCCTCTGTTTCCCCATATCTGATTCCCCGCCTCTGAATCCCGCCTCTGGTTCCCCGCCTCTGATTCGCTGCCTCTTATTCCCCATCTCTGATCCCGCACATCTGATACCCTGCCTCTGATTCCCCGCATCTGACTCCCCGCCTCTGATTCCCTGCCTATGTTTCCCAACCTCTGATTCCCCATATCTGATTCCCCACCTCTGAATCCCCGCCTCTGGTTCCCCGCCTCTGATTCGCTGCCTCTGATTCCCCATCTCTGATTCCGCACATCTGATTCCCTGCCTCTGATTCCCCGCCTCTGATTCCCCATCTCTGATTCCCCGCCTCTGAATCCCCGTGTCTGATACACAGCATCTGATACCCCGCCCCTGATTCCCCACCTCTGATACCCCATATCTGATACCCCGCCGCTGTTTCTGTGCCTCTGATTCCCCGCCTCTGATTCCCCGCCTCTGTTTCCCCAACTCTGATACCCAGCCTCTGATTCCCCAGCTCTGATTCCCCACCTCTGATTCCCCGTGTTTGATTCCCTGCCTCTGATTCCCCGCCTCTGATTCCCCATCTCTGTTTCACCGCCTTTCATTCGCCACCTCTGATTCCCCATATCAGATTCCCAGCCTCTGTTACCCCGCCTCTGATTCCCCGCCTCTGTTTCCCCATATCTGATTCCACACCACTGATTCCCCATATCTGATTCCCCGCCTCTGTTTCCCCGCCTCTGATTCCCTGCCCCTGTTTCCCCATATCTGATTCCCTGCCTCTGATTCCCCAACTCAGATTCACCACCTTTGATTCGACACCTCTGATTCCACATATCTGATTCCCCACCTCTGTTTCCCCGCCTCTGATTCCCTGCCTCTGATTCCCCATCTCTGATTCCGCACATCTGATTCCCTGCCTCTGATTCCCCACATCTGATTCCCCATATCTGATTTCCCGCCTCTGATTCCCTGCCTCTGATTCCCCATCTCTGATTCCGCACATCTGATTCCCTGCCTCTGATTCCCCACATCTGATTCCCCATATCTGATTTCCCGCCTCTGTTTCCCCGCCTCTGATTCCCCGCCTCTGTTTCCCCATATCTAATTCCCAACCTCTGATGCCCCAACTCTGATTCCCTGCCTCTGATTCCCCGCGTTCTATTCCCTGCCTCTGATTCCCCGCCTGTGATTCCCCATCTCTGATTCACCACCTCTGATTCCCCACCTCTGATTCCCCATATCTAATTCCCCGCCTCTGTTTGCCCGCCTCTGATTCCCCGCCTCTGTTTCCCCATATCTGATTCCCCGCCTCTGAATCCCCAACTCTGATTCCCTGCCTCTGATTCCCCAGCTCTGATTCCCCGCCTTTGATTCCCCCCGTCTGATTCCCAGCCTCTGAATCCCCGTGTCTGATTTCCTGCCTCTGATTCCCCACCTCTGATTCCCCATCTCTGATTCACAGCCTCTGATTCCCCACCTCTGATTCCCCATCTCTGATTCCGCACATCTGATTCCCTGCCTCTGATTCCCCGACTCTGATCCCCACCTCTGATTCCCAACCTCTGATTCCCCACCTCTGAATCCCCATATCTGATTCCCTGCCTCTGATTCCCCGCCTCTGATTCCCTGCCTCTGATTCCCCGCCTCTGATTCCCCAGCTCTGATTCCCCGCCTCTGAATCCCCAACTCTGATTCCCTGCCTCTGATTCCCTGCCTCTGATTCCCTGCCTCTGATTCCCAACCTCTGATTCCCCACCTCTGAGTCCCCATATCTGTTTCCCCGCCTCTGTTTCCCCGCCTCCGATTCCCCGCCTCTGATTCCCAGGCTCTGATTCTCCACCTCTGATTCCCCGCCTCTGGTTCCCCGCCTCTGATTCGCTGCCTCTGATTCCCCATGTCTGATTCCGCACATCTGATTCCCTGCCTCTGATTCCCCGCCTCTGACTCCCCGCCTCTGATTCCCTGCCTCTGTTTCCCAACCTCTGATTCCCCACCTCTGATTCCCCATATCTGATTCCCCACCTCTGTTTCCCTGCCTCTGATTCCCCACCTCTGTTTCCCCATATCTGATATCCCGCCTCTGATTCCCCAACTCTGATACCCCGCCTCTGATTCCCCAGCTCTGATTCCCCACCTCTGATTCCCCGTGTTTGATTCCCTGCCTCTGATTCCCCGCCTCTGATTCCCCATCTCTGATTCACCGCCTTTCATTCGCCACCTCTGATTCCCCATATCAGATTCCCCGCCTCTGTTTCCCCGCCTCTGATTCCCCGCCTCTGTTTCCCCATATCTCATTCCCCACCTCTGATTCCCCATATCTGATTCCCCGCCGCTCTTTCCGCGCCTCTGATTCCCCGCCTCTGATTCCCCATATCTGATTCCCCGCCTCTGATTCCCCAACTCTGATTCCCCACCTCTGATTCCCCAGCTCTGTTTCCCCACCTCTGATTCCCCGCCTCTGTTTCCCCATATCTAATTCCCCGCCTCTGATTCCCAAACTCTGATTCCCCGACTCTGATTCCCCAGCTCTGATTCCCCGCCTCTGATTCCCCACATCTGATTCCATGCCTCTGATTCCCTGCCTCCGATTCCCTGCCTCTGATTCCCAACCTCTGATTCCCCACCTCTGAATCCCCATATCTGATTCCCTGCCTCTGATTCCCCGCCTCTGATTCCCTGCCTCTGATTCCCCGCCTCTGATTCCCCAGCTCTGATTTCCCGCCTCTGAATCCCCAACTCTGATTCCCTGCCTCTGATTCCCCAGCTCTGATTCCCCGCCTCTGATTCCCCAGCTCTGATTCCCTGCCTCTGATTTCCCGCCTGTGATTCCCCATCTCTGATTCACAACCTCTGATTCCCCATATCTGATTCCCCGCCTCTGTTTGCCCGCCTCTAATTCCCCGCCTCTGTTTCCCCATATCTGATTCCCCGCCTCTGAATCCCGCCTCTGGTTCCCCGCCTCTGATTCGCTGCCTCTGATTCCCCATCTCTGATCCCGCACATCTGATACCCTGCCTCTGATTCACCGCCTCTGACTCCCCGCCTCTGATTCCCTGCCTATGTTTCCCAACCTCTGATTCCCCATATCTGATTCCCCACCTCTGAATCCCCGCCTCTGGTTCCCCGCCTCTGATTCGCTGCCTCTGATTCCCCATCTCTGATTCCGCACATCTGATTCCCTGCCTCTGATTCCCCGCCTCTGATTCCCCATCTCTGATTCCCCGCCTCTGAATCCCCGTGTCTGATACACAGCATCTGATACCCCGCCCCTGATTCCCCACTTCTGATACCCCATATCTGATACCCCGCCGCTGTTTCTGTGCCTCTGATTCCCCGCCTCTGATTCCCCGCCTCTGTTTCCCCAACTCTGATACCCAGCCTCTGATTCCCCAGCTCTGATTCCCCACCTCTGATTCCCCGGGTTTGATTCCCTGCCTCTGATTCCCCGCCTCTGATTCCCCATCTCTGATTCACCGCCTTTCATTCGCCACCTCTGATTCCCCATATCAGATTCCCAGCCTCTGTTACCCCGCCTCTGATTCCCCGCCTCTGTTTCCCCATATCTGATTCCCCACCTCTGATTCCCCATATCTGATTCCCCGCCTCTCTTTCCGCGCCTCTGATTCCCTGCCTCTGATTCCCCATATCTGATTCCCCGCCTCCGATTCCCCAACTCTGATTCCACACCTCTGATTCCCCAGCTCTGTTTCCCCACCTCTGATTCCCCGCCTCTGTTTCCCCATATCTAATTCCCCGCCTCTGATTCCCAAACTCTGATTCCCCGACTCTGATTCCCCAGCTCTGATTCCCCGCCTCTGATTCCCCACATCTGATTCCCTGCCTCTGATTCCCTGCCTCCGATTCCCTGCCTCTGATTCCCCATCTCTGATTCACCGCCTTTGATTCGGAACCTCTGATTCCCCATATCTGATTCCCCGCCTCTGTTTCCCCGCCTCTGATTCCCCGCCTCTGATTCCCCATATCTCATACCCCGCCTCTGTTTCGCCGCCTCTTATTCCCCGCCTCTGTTTCCCAATATCTAAGTCCCCGCCTCTGATTCCCCAACTCTGATTCCCCACCTCTGATTCTCCAGCTCTGATTCCCCGCCTCTGATTCCCCGCATCTGATTCCCTGCATCTGATTCCAAGCCTCTGATTCCCTGCCTCTGATTCCCAACCTCTGATTCCCCACCTCTGATTTCCCATATCTGATTCCCCGCCTCTGTTTCCCCGTCTCTGATTCCCCGCCTCTGTTTCCCCATATCTGATTCCCGGCCTCTGATTCCCCGCCTCTGATTCCCCGCCTCTGATTCCCTGCCTCTGATTCCCCATCTCCGATTCCGCACATCTGATTCCCTGCCTCTGATTCCCCGCCTCTGATTCCCCGCCTATGATTCCCTGCCTCTGATTCCCAACATCTGATTCCCCACCTCTGATTCCCCATATCTGATTCCCCGCCTGTTTCCCCGCCTCTGACTCCCCTCCTCTGATTCCCCGCCTCTGATTCCCCAACTCTGATTCTCCGCCTCTGATTCCCCAGCTCTGATTCCCCGCCTCTGATTCACCGCCTTTGATTCGCCACCTCTGATTCCCCATATCTGATTCCCCACCTCTGTTTCCCCGCCTCTGATTCCCCGCCTCTGATTCTCCATATCTCATTCTCCGCCTCTGATTCCCCATCTCTTATTCCCGGACTCTGATTCCCCACCTCTGATTCCCGGCCTCTTATTCCCAGCATCTGATTCCCGGCCTCTGATTCCCGGCCTCTGATTCCCCGCTTCTGATTCTGATTCCCTGCCTCTGATTCCCCATCTCTGATTCCGCACATCTGATTCCCTGCCTCTGATTCCCCACCTCTGATTCCCCATATCTGATTCCCCGCCTCTGTTTCCCCGCCTCTGATTCCCTGCCTCTGTTTCCCCATATCTAATTCCCAACCTCTGATGCCCCAACTCTAATTCCCTGCCTCTGATTCCCCGCGTTCTATTCCCTGCCTCTGATTCCACGCCTGTGATTCCCCATCTCTGATTCACCACCTCTGATTCCCCACCTCTGATTCCCCAACTCTGATTCCCCACCTCTGATTCCCCAGCTCTGATTCCCCGCCTCTGATTCCCAGCATCTGATTCCCTGCATCTGATACCCAGCCTCTGATTCCCTGCCTGTGATTCCCAAACTCTGATTCCCCACCTCTGATTCCCCATATCTGATTCCCCGCCTCTGTTTCCCCGCCTCTGATTCCCCGCCTCTGTTTCCCCATATCTGATTCCCCGCCTCTATTTGCCCACCTCTGATTCCCCACCTCAGTTTCCCCATATATGATTCCCCGCCTCTGAATCCCCAACTCTGATTCCCTGCATCTAATTCCCCAGCTCTGATTCCCCGCCTCTGATTCCCCGTGTCTGATTTCCTGCCTCTGATTCCCCGCCTCTGTTTACCCATGTCTGATTCACCACCTCTGATTCCCCACCTCTGATTCCCCATCTCTGATTCCGCACATCCCATTCCCTGCCTCTGATTCCCCGCCTCTGATTCCCCGCCTCAGATTCCCCGTGTCTGATTTCCTGCCTCTGATTCCCTGCCTCTGATTACCCATGTCTGATTCACCGCCTCTGATTCCCCACCTCTGATTCCCCATCTCTGATTCCGCACATCCGATTCCCTGCTTCTGATTCCCCGCCTCTGTTTCCCCGCCTCTGATTCCCCGCCTCTGTTTCCCAATATCTAAGTCCCCACCTCTGATTCCCCAACTCTGATTCCCCACCTCTGATTCTCCAGCTCTGATTCCCCGCCTCTGTTTCCCCATATCTAAGTCCCCGCCTCTGATTCCCCAACTCTGATTCCCCACCTCTGATTCCCCAGCTCTGATTCCCCGCCTCTGATTCCCCGCATCTGATTCCCTGCATTTGATTCCCAGCCTCTGATTCCCTGCCTGTGATTCCCAACCTCTGATTCCCCACCTCTGATTCCCCATATCTGATTCCCCGCCTCTGTTTCCCCGCCTCTGATTCCCCGCCTCTGTTTCCACATATCTGATTCCCCGCCTCTATTTGCCCACCTCTGATTCCCCACCTCAGTTTCCCCATATCTGATTCCCCGCCTCTGAATCCCCAACTCTGATTCCCTGCATCTAATTCCCCAGCTCTGATTCCCCGCCTCTGATTCCCCGTGTCTGATTTCCTGCCTCTGATTCCACGCCTCTGATTACCCATGTCTGATTCACCGCCTCTGATTCCCCACCTCTGATTCCCCATCTCTGATTCCGCACATCCCATTCCCTGCCTCTGATTCCCCGCCTCTGATTCCCCGCCTCAGATTCCCCGTGTCTGATTCACCGCCTCTGATTCCCCACCTCTGATTCCCCATCTCTGATTCCGCACATCCGATTCCCTGCTTCTGATTCCCCGCCTCTGATTCACAGCCTCTGATTCCCCAGCTCTGATTCCCCGCCTCAGATTCCCCATCTCTGATTCCCCACCTCTGATTCCCCATATCTGATTCCCCGCCTCTGTTTCCCCGCCTCTGATTCCCCGCCTCTGTTTCCCCATATCTAAGTCCCCGCCTCTGATTCCCCAACTCTGATTCCCCACCTCTGATTCCCCAGCTCTGATTCCCCGCCTCTGATTCCCCGCATCTGATTCCCTGCATCTGATTCCCAGCCTCTGATTCCCTGCCTGTGATTCCCAACCTCTGATTCCCCACCTCTGATTCCCCATATCTGATTCCCCGCCTCTGTTTCCCCACCTCTGATTCCCCGCCTCTGTTTCCCCATATCTGATTCCCCGCCTCTATTTGCCCACCTCTGATTCCCCACCTCAGTTTCCCCATATCTGATTCCCCGCCTCTGAATTCCCAACTCTGATTCCCTGCATCTAATTCCCCAGCTCTGATTCCCCGCCTCTGATTCCCCGTGTCTGATTTCCTGCCTCTGATTCCCCGCCTCTGATTACCCATGTCTGATTCACCGCCTCTGATTCCCCACCTCTGATTCCCCATCTCTGATTCCGCACATCCCATTCCCTGCCTCTGATTCCCCGCCTCTGATTCCCCGCCTCAGATTCCCCGTGTCTGATTTCCTGCCTCTGATTCCCCGCCTCTGATTACCCATGTCTGATTCACCGTCTCTGATTCCCCACCTCTGATTCCCCATCTCTGATTCCGCACATCCGATTCCCTGCTTCTGATTCCCCGCCTCTGATTCACAGCCTCTGATTCCCCAGCTCTGATTCCCCGCCTCAGATTCCCCGCGTCTTATTCCCTGCTTCTGATTCTTATTCCCTGCCTCTGATTCCCCATCTCTGATTCACCGCCTCTGATTCCCCAGCTCTGATTCCCCGCCTCTGATTCCCCGTGTTTGATTCCCTGCCTCTGATTCCCCGCCTCTGAATCCCCATCTCTGATTCACCGCCTTTGATTCGCCACCTCTGATTCCCCATATCTGATTCCCTGCCTCTGTTTCCCCGCCTCTGATTCCCCGCCTCTGATTCCCCAATTCTGATTCCCCACCTCTGATTCCCCAGTTCTGATTCCCCGCCTCTGATTCCCTGCCTCTGATTCTCCGCCTCTGATTCTCCGCCTCTGTTTCCCCAAATCTGATTCCCCGCCTCTGATTACCCAACTCTGATTCCCCGCCTCTGATTCCCCAGCTCTGATTCCCCGAGTTTGATTCCCCAACTCTGATTCCCTGCCTCTGATTCCCCATCTCTGATTCCGCACATCTGATTCCCTGCCTCTGATTCCCCGCCTCTGATTCCCCGCCTCTGATTCCCTGCCTCTGATTCCCAACCTCTGATTCCCCTCCTCTGATTCCCCATATCTGATTCCCCGCCTCTGTTTCCCCGCCTCTGATTTCCCGCCTCTGTTTCCCATATCTGATACACCGCCTCTGATTCCCCAACTCTGATTCCCCGCCTCCGATTCCCCAGCTCTGATTCCCCGCCTCTGATTCCCCGTGTTTGATTCCCTGCCTCTGATTCCCCATCTCTGATTCCGCACGTCTGATTCCGTGCCTCTGATTCCCCACCTCTGATTCCCCATATCTGATTCCCCGCCTCTGTTTCCCCGCCTCTTATTCCCCGCATCTGTTTCCCCATATCTAAATCCCCGCCTCTGATTCCCCAACTCGGATCCCCGCCTCTGATTCCCCAGCTCTGAATCCCCTCCTCTGATTCCCCGCATCTCATTCCCCACCTCTGATTCCCTGCCTCTGATTCCCAACCTCTGATTCCCCACCTCTGATTCCCCATATCTGATTCCCCGCCTCTGTTTCCCTGCCTCTGATTCCCCGCCTCTGTTTCCCCATATCTGATTCCCCGCATCTGATTCCACAACTCTGATTCCCCACCTCTGATTCCCCAGCTCTGATTCCCCGCCTCTGATTCCCCGCGTATGATTCCCAGCCTCTGATTCCCCATGTCTGATTTCCTGCCTCTGATTCCCCGCCTCTGATTCGCCATCTCTGATTCAGCGCCTCTGATTCCCCACCTCTGATTCCCCATATCTGATTCCCCACCTATGTTTCCCCGCCTCTGATTCCCCGCCTCTGATTCCCCATCTCTGATTCTGCACATCCGATTCCCTGCCTCTGATTCCCAACCTCTGATTCCCCACCTCTGATTCCCCATATCTGATTCCCCGTCTCTGATTCCCCAACTCTGATTACCCCCCTCTGATTCGCCAGCTATGATTCCCCGACTCTGATACCCCGCATCTGATTCCATGCCTCTGAATCCCCGCCTCTGATTCCCCATCTCTGATTCACCACCTCTGATTCCCTGCGTCTGATTCCCCGTCTCTGATTCCCCGCCTCTGATTCCCCATCTCTGATTCACCACCTCTGATTCCCTGCGTCTGATTCCCCGCCTCTGATTCCCCAGCACTGATTCCCCGCCTCTGATTCCCTTCGTCTGATTCCCAAACTCTGATTCCCCACCTCTGATTCCCAATATCTGATTCCCCGCCTCTGTTTCCCCGCCTCAGATTCCCCGCCTCAGATTCCCCAGCTCTGTTTCCCTGCCTCGGATTCTCCGCCTCTTATTCCCCACCTCTGATTCCACATATTGTTTCCCCACCTCTGTTTCCCCGCCTCTGATTCCCCGCCTCTGCTTCCTCATCTCTGATTACAACCTCTGAATCCCCGCGTCTGATTCACCACGGCTGATTCCCCGCCTCTGATTCCCCATCTCTGATGCCCGGCCTTTGAATCCCCACCTCTGATTCCCGGCCTCTGATTCCCGGCATCTGATTCCCGGCCTCTGATTCCCGGCCTCTGATTCCCTGCCTCTGATTCCCCATCTCTGATTCCGCACATCTGATTCCCTGCCTCTGATTCCCCGCCTCTAATTCCCCGCCTCTGATTCCCTGCCTCTGATTCCCAACCTCTGATTCACCACCTCTGATTCCCCATATCTGATTCCCCGCCTCTGTTTCCCTGCCTCTGATTCCCTGCCTCTGTTTCCCCATATCTGATAAACCGCCTCTGATTCCCCAACTCTGATTCACCGCCTCTGATTCCCCAGCTCTGATTCCCCGCGTCTGATTCCCCGTGTTTGATTCCCTGCCTCTGATTCCCCGCCTCTGAATCCCCATCTCTGATTCACCGCCTTTGATTCGCCACCTCTGATTCCCCATATCTGATTCCCTGCCTCTGTTTCCCCGCCTCTGATTCCCCGCCTCTGATTCCACATATCTCATTCCCCGCCTCTGATTCCCCATCTCTGATTCCCGGCCTCTGATTACCCGCCTCTGATTCCCCATCTCTGATTCACCACCTCTGATTCCCTGCGTCTGATTCCCCGCCTCTGATTCCCCATCTCTGATTCCCAATCTCTTATTCCCCAAATCTGATTCCCTGCCTCTGATTCCCAACCTCTGATTCCCCACCTCTGATTCCCCATATCTGATTCCCCGCCTCTGTTTCCCCTCCTCTGATTCCCCGCCACTGTTTCCCCATATCTGATTCCCGGCCTCTGATTCCCGGCCTCTGAATCCCGGCCTCTGATACCCCGCTTCTGATTCTAATACCCTGCCTCTGATTCCCTGCCTCTGATTCCCCATCTCTCATTTCACCACCTCTGATTCCCCACCTCTAATTCCCCATATCTGACTCCCCGCCTCTGTTTTCCCGCCTCTGATTCCCCGCCTCTGATTCCCTATCTCTGATTCCCCGCCTCTGATTCGCCATCTCTGATTCCCCGACTCTGATTCCTGAGCTCTGATTCCCCGCCACTGATTCCCAGCGTCTGATTCCCCGCCTCTGAGTCCCTTCCTCTGATTCCCCATCTCTGATTCACCACCTCTGATTCCCCATCTCTGATTCCCGGCCTCTGATTCCCCACCTCTGATTCCCGGCCTCTGATTCCTGGCTTCTGATTCCTGGCCTCTTATTCCCCACCTCTGATTCCCCATATATGATTCCCCACCTCTGTTTCCGCGCCTCTGATTCCCCGCCTCTGATTCCCCATCTCCGATTTACAACCTCTGAATCCCTGCGTCTGATTCACCACCGCTGATTTCCCACCTCTTATTCTCCATCTCTAATTCCCGGCCTCTGATTCCCCACCTCTGATTCCCGGCCTCTGATTCCCGCCCTCTGATTCCCGTCCTCTCATTCCTGGCCTCTGATTCCCGGCCTCTGATTCCCCGCCTCTGATTCCCCGCCTCTGATTCCCCAACTCTGATTCCCCGCCTCTGATTCCCTGCCTCTGATTCCCAACCTCTGAATCCCCACCTCTGAATCCCCATATCTGATTCCCCGCCTCTGATTCCCCGCCTCTGTTTCCCCGCCTCTGATTTCCAACCTCTGTTTCCCCATATCTGATTCCCCACCTCTGATTCCCCAACTCTGATTCCCCTCCTCTGATTCGCCAGCTATGATTCCCCGCCTCTGATTCCCCGCATCTGATTCCCTGCCTCTGATTCCCCGCCTCTGATTCCCCATCTCTGATTCACCACCTCTGATTCCGCGCGTCTGATTCCCCGCCTCTGATTCCCCAATTCTGATTCCCCACCTCTGTTTCCCCATATCTGATTCCCCGCCTCTGATTCCCCAACTCTGATTCCCCGCCTCTGATTCCCCAGCTCTGATTCCCCGAGTTTGATTCCCCAACTCTGATACCCCGCCTCTGATTCCCCATCTCTGATTCACCTCCTCTGATTCCCAATCTCTGATTCACCGCCTTTGATTCGCCAACTCTGATTCCCCATATCTGACACCCCGCCTCTGTTTCCCCGCCTCTGATACCCCGCCTCTGATTCCCCATATCTCATTCCGCGCCTCTGATTCCCCATCTCTGATTCCCGGACTCTGATTCCCCATCTCTGATTCACCGCCTCTGATTCCCCAGCTCTGATTCCCCGAGTTTGATTCCCCAACTCTGATACCCCGCCTCTGATTCCCCATCTCTGATTCACCTCCTCTGATTCCCCGCCCCTGACTCACCACCTCTGATTCCCCATATCTGATTCCCTGCCTCTGTTTCCCCACCTCTGATTCTCCACCTCTGATACCCCGCCTCTGATTCCCCATCTCTAATTCATCACATCTGATTCCCCACCTCTGCTTACTCATCTCTTATTCACTGCCTCTGATTCTCCACCTCTGATTCCCCATATCGGATTCCCCGCCTCTGATTCCCTGTTTCTGATTCCGATTCCCTTCCTCTGATTCCACATCTCTGATTCCCCACATCTGATTCCCTGCCTCTGATTCCCTATCTCTGATTCCCCGCCTCTGATCCCCGCCTCTGATTCCCAACCTCTGATTCCCCACCTCTGATTCCCCATATCTGATTCCCCGCCTCTGTTTCCCCTCCTCTGATTCCCCGCCACTGTTTCCCCATATCTGATTCCCGGCCTCTGATTCCCGGCCTCTGAATCCCGGCCTCTGATACCCCGCTTCTGATTCTAATACCCTGCCTCTGATTCCCTGCCTCTGATTCCCCATCTCTCATTTCACCACCTCTGATTCCCCACCTCTAATTCCCCATATCTGAATCCCCGCCTCTGTTTTCCCGCCTCTGATTCCCCGCCTCTGATTCCCTATCTCTGATTCCCCGCCTCTGATTCGCCATCTCTGATTCCCCGACTCTGATTCCCGAGCTCTGATTCCCCGCCACTGATTCCCAGCGTCTGATTCCCCGCCTCTGAGTCCCTTCCTCTGATTCCCCATCTCTGATTCACCACCTCTGATTCCCCATCTCTGATTCCCGGCCTCTGATTCCCCACCTCTGATTCCCGGCCTCTGATTCCTGGCTTCTGATTCCTGGCCTCTTATTCCCCACCTCTGATTCCCCATATATGATTCCCCACCTCTGTTTCCGCGCCTCTGATTCCCCGCCTCTGATTCCCCATCTCCGATTTACAACCTCTGAATCCCTGCGTCTGATTCACCACCGCTGATTTCCCCCCTCTTATTCTCCATCTCTAATTCCCGGCCTCTGATTCCCCACCTCTGATTCCCGGCCTCTGATTCCCGCCCTCTGATTCCCGGCCTCTCATTCCTGGCCTCTGATTCCCGGCCTCTGATTCCCCGCCTCTGATTCCCCGCCTCTGATTCCCTGCCTCTGATTCCCCATCTCTGATTCCGCACATCTGATTCCCTGCCTCTGATTCCCCGCCTCTGACTCCCCGCCTCTGATTCCCTGCCTCTGATTCCCAACCTCTGATTCCCCACCTCTGATTCCCCATATCTGATTCCCCGCCTCTGTTTCCCCGCCTCTGATTCCCCGCCTCTGATTCCCCAACTCTGATTCCCCGCCTCTGATACCCTAGCTCTGATTCCCCGCCTCTGATTCCCTGTGTTTGATTCCCAGCCTCAGATTCCCCGCGTCTGATTCCCCATCTGTGATTCACCGCCTTTGATTTGCCACCTCTGATTCCCCATATCAGATTCCCCGCCTCTGTATCCCCACCTCTGATTCCCCGCCTCTGATTCCCCATATCTCATTCCCCGCCTCTGATTCCCCATCTCTGATTCCACACATCTGATTCCCTGCCTCTGATTCCCCACCTCTGATTCCCCATATCTTATTCCCCGCCTCCGTTTCCCCGACTCTGATTCCCCGCCTTTGTTTCCCCATATCTAATTCCACGCCTCTGATTCCCCAACTCTGATTCCCAGCCTCTGATTCCCCAGCTCTGATTCCCCGCCTCTGATTCCCCGCATCTGATTGGCTGCCTCTGATTCCCCGCCTCTGATTCCCCGCCTCTGATTCCCCGCCTCTGTTTCCCCATATCTGATTCCCCGCCTCTGATTCCCCAACTCTGATTCCCCTCCTCTGATTCGCCAGCTATGATTCCCCACCTCTGATTCCCCGCGTCTGATTCCCCATCTGTGATTCACCGCCTTTGATTTGCCACCTCTGATTCCCCACATCAGATTCCCCGCCTCTGTATCCCCGCCTCTGATTCCCCGCCTCTGATTCCCCATATCTCATTCCCCGCCTCTGATTCCCCATCTCTGATTCCACACATCTGATTCCCTGACTCTTATTCCCCACCTCTGATTCCCCATATCTGATTCCCCGCCTCCGTTTCCCCAACTCTCATTCCCCGCCTCTGTTTCCCCATATCTAATTCCACGCCTCTGATTCCCCAACTCTGAATCCCAGCCTCTGATTCCCCTGCTCTGATTCCCCGCCTCTGATTCCCCGCATCTGATTCCCTGCCTCTGATTCCCCGCCTCTGATTCCCTGCCTCTGATTCCCAACCTCTGATCCCCCACCTCTGAATCCCCATATCTGATTCCCCGCCTCTGTTTCCCCGCCTCTGATTCCCCGCCTCTGTTTCCCCATATCTGATTCCCCGCATCTGTTCCCCAACTCTAATTCCCCTCCTCTGATTCGCCAGCTATGATTCCCCGCCTCTGTTTCCCCGCCTCTGATTCCCCGCCTCTGATTCCCCAACTCTGATTCCCCGCCTCTGATACCCCAGCTCTGATTCCCCGCCTCTGATTCCCTGTGTTTGATTCCCAGCCTCAGATTCCCCGCGTCTGATTCCCCATCTGTGATTCACCGCCTTTGATTTGCCACCTCTGATTCCCCATATCAGATTCCCCGCCTCTGTATCCCCACCTCTGATTCCCCGCCTCTGATTCCCCATATCTCATTCCCCGCCTCTGATTCCCCATCTCTGATTCCACACATCTGATTCCCTGTCTCTGATTCCCCACCTCTGATTCCCCATATCTGATTCCCCGCCTCCGTTTCCCCGACTCTGATTCCCCGCCTTTGTTTCCCCATATCTAATTCCACGCCTCTGATTCCCCAACTCTGATTCCCAGCCTCTGATTCCCCAGCTCTGATTCCCCGCCTCTGATTCCCCGCATCTGATTGGCTGCCTCTGATTCCCCGCCTCTGATTCCCTGCCTCTGATTCCCAACCTCTGATTCCCCACCTCTGAATCCCCAAATCTGATTCCCCGCCTCTGTTTCCCCGCCTCTGATTCCCCGCCTCTGTTTCCCCATATCTGATTCCCCGACTCTGATTCCCCAACTCTGATTCCCCTCCTCTGATTCGCCAGCTATGATTCCCCACCTCTGATTCCCCGCGTCTGATTCCCCATCTGTGATTCACCGCCTTTGATTTGCCACCTCTGATTCCCCACATCAGATTCCCCGCCTCTGTATCCCCGCCTCTGATTCCCCGCCTCTGATTCCCCATATCTCATTCCCCGCCTCTGATTCCCCATCTCTGATTCCACACATCTGATTCCCTGCCTCTTATTCCCCACCTCTGATTCCCCATATCTGATTCCCCGCCTCCGTTTCCCCAACTCTCATTCCCCGCCTCTGTTTCCCCATATCTAATTCCACGCCTCTGATTCCCCAACTCTGAATCCCAGCCTCTGATTCCCCTGCTCTGATTCCCCGCCTCTGATTCCCCGCATCTGATTCCCTGCCTCTGATTCCCCGCCTCTGATTCCCTGCCTCTGATTCCCAACCTCTGATCCCCCACCTCTGAATCCCCATATCTGATTCCCCGCCTCTGTTTCCCCGCCTCTGATTCCCCGCCTCTGTTTCCCCATATCTGATTCCCCGCATCTGTTCCCCAACTCTGATTCCCCTCCTCTGATTCGCCAGCTATGATTCCCCGCCTCTGATTCCCCGCGTCTGATTCCCTGCCTCTGATTCCCCGCCTCTGATTCCCCATCTCTGATTCACCACCTCTGATTCCCTGCGTCTGATTCCCCGCCTCTGATTCCCCATCTCTGATTCCCCATCTCTGATTCCCCAATTCTGATTCCCCGCCTCTGATTCCCCAGCTCTGATTCCCCGCCTCTGATTCCCTGCCACTGATTCCCAACCTCTGATTCCCCACCACTGATACCCCATATCTGATTCCCCGCCTCTGTTTCCCCGCCTCTGATTCCACGCCTCTGCTTCCACATATCTGATTCCCCGCCTCTGTTTCCCTGCCTCTGATTCCCCGCCTCTGTTTCCCCATATCTGATTCCCCGCATCTGATTCCCCAACTCTGAATCCCCGCCTCTGATTCCCCAGGTCTGATTCCCCGCCTCTGATTCCCCGTGTCTGATTCCCTGCCTCTGATTCCCCATCTCTGATTCCCCAGCTGTGATTCCCCGCCTCTGCTTCCCCGTGTCTGATTCCCTGCCTCTGATTTCCCATCTCTGATTCACCGCCTCTGTTTCCTCGCCTCTGATTACCGGACTCTGATCCCCACCTCTGATTCCTGGCCTCTGATTCCGGGCCTCTGATTCCCGGCCTCTGATTCCCCGCTTCTGATTCTGATTCCCTGCCTCTGATTCCCGATCTCTGATTCCCCACATCTGATTCCCTGCCTCTGATTCCCTGCCTCTGATTCCCCACCTCTGATTCCCTGCCTCTGATTCCCAACCTCTGATTCCCCAACTCTGATTCCCCATATCTGATTCCCCGCCTCTGTTTCCCCGCCACTGATTCCCCGCCTCTGTTTCCCCATATCTGATTCCCGGACGCTGATTCCCCACCTCTGATTTCCCATCTCTGAATCCGCACATCCGATTCCCTGCCTCTGATTCCCCACCTCTGATTCCCCGCGTCTGATTCCCTGCCTCTGATTCCCAACCTATGATTCCCCACCTCTGATTCCCCATATCTGATTCTCCTCCTCTGTTTCCCCGTCTCTGATTCCCCGCCTCTGTTTCCGCATATCTGATTCCCCGCCTCTGAATCCCCAACTCTGATTCCCCGCCTCTGATTCCCCGCCTCTGTTTCCGCATATCTGATTCCCCGCCTCTGAATCCCCAACTCTGATTCCCCGCCTCTGATACCCAGCGTCTGATTCCCTGCCTCTGATGCCCTGCCTCTGATTCCTCATCTCTGATTCCCCACCTCTGATTCCACGTGTCTGATTCCCTGCCTCTGATTCCCCGCCTCTGATTCCCCATCTCTGATTCCCGAACTCTGATTCCCCATATCTCATTCCCCGCCTCTGATTCCCCATCTCTGATTCCCGAACTCTGATTCCCCACCTCTGATTCCAAGTCCTCTTATTCCCGGCATCTGATTCCCGTCCACTGATTCCCGGCCTCTGATTCCCTGCCACTGATTCCCCGCCCCTAATTCCCAACCTCTGATTCCCCATATCTGATTCCCCGCCTCTGTTTCCCTGCCTCTGATTCGCCACCTCTGATACCCCGCCTCTGATTCCCCATCTCTAATTCATCACATCTGATTCCCAACCTCTGCTTCCCCATCTCTGATTCACTGCCTCTGATTCGCAACATCTGATTCCCCATATCTGATTCCCCGTCTCTGTTTCCCCGCCTCTGATTCCCTGCCTCTGATTCCCCATATCTGATGCCCCGCCTCTGTTTCCCCGCCTCTGATTACCGGACTCTGATTCCCCACCTCTGATTCCTGACCTCTGATTCCCGGCCTCTGATTCCCGGCCTCTGATTCCCAGCCTCAGATTCCCCGCTTCTGATTCTGATTCCCTACCTCTGATTCCCGATCTCTGATTCCCCACATCTTTTTCCCTGCCTCTGATTCCCTGCCTCTGATTCCCCGCCTCTGATTCCCCGCCTCTGATTCCCAACCTCTGATTCCCCACCTCTGATTCCCCATATCTGATTCCCCGCCTCTGTTTCCCCGCCTCTGATTCCCCGCCTCTGTTTCCCCATATCTGATTCCCGAACTCGGATTCCCCATCTCTGATTCCGCACATCCGATTCCCTGACTCTGATTCCCCGCCTCTGATTCCCCGCGTCTGATTCCCTGCCTCTGATTCCCAACCTATGATTCCCCACCTCTGATTCCCAACCTCTGATTCCCCACCTCTGAATCCCCATATCTGATTCCCCGCCTCTGTTTCCCTGCCTCTGATTCCCCGCCTCTGATTCCCCAGCTCTTATTCCCCGCCTCTGATTCCCCGCATCTGATTCCCTTCCTCTGATTCCCCGCCTCTGATTCCCTGCCTCTGATTCCCCGCCTCTGATTCCCTGCCTCTGATTCCCAACCTCTGATTCCCCACCTCTGATTCCCCATCTCTGATTCCGCACATCCGATTCCCTGGCTCTGATTCCCCGCATCTGATTCCCCGCCTCTGATTCCCCAACTCTGATTCCCCTCCTCTGATTCGCCAGCTATGATTCCCCGCCTCTGATTCCCCGCGTCTGATTCCCTGCCTCTGATTCCCCGCCTCTGATTCCCCATCTCTGACTCACCACCTCTGATTCCGCGCGTCTGATTCCCCGCCTCTGATTCCCCGCCTCTGTTTCACTGCCTCTGATTCCCCGCCTCTGTTTCCCCATATCTGATTCCCCGCCTCTGATTCCCCAACTCAGATTCCCCGCCTCTGAATCCCCAGCTCTGATTCCCCGCCTCTGATCCCCCGTGTTTGATTCCCCGCCTCTGATTCCCCAACTCAGATTCCCCGCCTCTGAATCCCCAGCTCTGATTCCGCGCCTCTGATCCCCCGTGTTTGATTCCCTGCCTCTGATTCCCCGCATCTGATTCCCCATCTCTGATTCACCGCCTTTGATTCACCACCTCTGATTCCCCATATCAGATTCCCCGCCTCTGTATCCCCGCCTCTGATTCCCCGCCTCTAATTCCCCATATCTCATTCCCCGCCTCTGATTCCCCATCTCTGATTCCCGGATTCTGAATCCCGGCCTCTTATTCCCGGCATCTGATTCCCGGCCTCTGATCCCGGCCTCTGATTCCTCGCTTCTGATTCTGATTCCCTGCCTCTGATTCCGATATCTCCGATTCCGCACATCTGATTCCCTGCCTCTGATTCCCCACCTCTGATTCCCCATATCTGATTCCACGCCTCTGTTTCCCCGCCTCTGATTCCCCGCCTCTGTTTCCCCATATCTAATTCAACGCCTCGGATTCCCCAACTCTGATTCCCCACCTCTGATTTCCCAGCTCTAATTCCCCGCCTCTGATTCCCCGCATCTGATTCCCTGCCTCTGATTCCCCGCATCTGATTCCCTGCCTCTGATTCCCCGCCTCTGATTCCCTGCCTCTGATTCCCAACCTCTGATTCCCCACCTCTGAATCCCCATATCTGATTCCCCGCCTCTGATTCCCCGCCTCTGTTTCCCCGCCTCTGATTTCCCGCCTCTGTTTCCCCATATCTGATTCCCCGCCTCTGATTCCCCAACTCTGATTCCCCTCCTCTGATTCGCCAGCTATGATTCCCCGCCTCTGATTCCCCGCGTCTGATTCCCTGCCTCTGATTCCCCGCCTCTGATTCCCCATCTCTGATTCACCACCTCTGATTCCGCGCATCTGATTCCCCGCCTCTGATTCCCCAATTCTGATTCCCCACCTCTGATTACCCAGCTCTGATTCCCAGCCTCTGATTCACTGCCTCTGATTCCCCGCCTCTGATTCCCCAACTCTGATTCCCCGCCTCTTATTCCCCACCTCTGATTCCCCATATATGATTCCCCACCTCTGTTTCCGCGCCTCTGATTCCCCGCCTCTGATTCCCCATCTCCGATTTACAACCTCTGAATCCCTGCGTCTGATTCACCAACGCTGATTTCCCCCCTCTTATTCTCCATCCCTAATTCCCGGCCTCTGATTCCCCACCTCTGATTCCCGGCCTCTGATTCCCGCCCTCTTATTCCCGGCCTCTCATTCCTGGCCTCTGATTCCCGGCCTCTGATTCCCCGCCTCTGATTCCCCGCCTCTGATTCCCTGCCTCTGATTCCCCATCTCTGATTCCGCACATCTGATTCCCTGCCTCTGATTCCCCGCCTCTGACTCCCCGCCTCTGATTCCCTGCCTCTGATTCCCAACCTCTGATTCCCCACCTCTGATTCCCCATATCTGATTCCCCGCCTCTGTTTCCCCGCCTCTGATTCCCCGCCTCTGTTTCCCCATATCTGATTCCCCGCCTCTGATTCCCCAACTCTGATTCCCCGCCTCTGATACCCCAGCTCTGATTCCCCGCCTCTGATTCCCCGTGTTTGATTCCCTGCCTCAGATTCCCCGCGTCTGATTCCCCATCTGTGATTCACCGCCTTTGATTTGACACCTCTGATTCCCCATATCAGATTCCCCGCCTCTGTATCCCCACCTCTGATTCCCCACCTCTGATTCCCCATATCTCATTCCCTGCCTCTGATTCCCCATCTCTGATTCCACACATCTGATTCCCTGCTTCTGATTCCCCACCTCTGATTCCCCATATCTGATTCCCCGCCTCCGTTTCCCCGACTCTGATTCCCCGCCTTTGTTTCCCCATATCTAATTCCACGCCTCTGATTCCCCAACTCTGATTCCCAGCCTCTGATTCCCCAGCTCTGATTCCCCGCCTCTGATTCCCCGCATCTGATTCCCTGCCTCTGATTCCCCGCCTCTGATTCCCTGCCTCTGATTCCCAACCTCTGATTCCCCACCTCTGAATCCCCATATCTGATTCCCCGCCTCTGTTTCCCCGCCTCTGATTCCCCGCCTCTGTTTCCCCATATCTGATTCCCCGCCTCTGATTCCCCAACTCTGATTCCCCTCCTCTGATTCGCCAGCTATGATTCCCCACCTCTGATTCCCCGCGTCTGATTCCCCATCTGTGATTCACCGCCTTTGATTTGCCACCTCTGATTCCCCATATCAGATTCCCCGCCTCTGTATCCCCGCCTCTGATTCCCCGCCTCTGATTCCCCATATCTCGTTCCCCGCCTCTGATTCCCCATCTCTGATTCCACACATCTGATTCCCTGCCTCTTATTCCCCACCTCTGATTCCCCATATCTGATTCCCCTCCTCCGTTTCCCCAACTCTCATTCCCCGCCTCTGTTTCCCCATATCTAATTCCACGCCTCTGATTCCCCAACTCTGAATCCCAGCCTCTGATTCCCCTGCTCTGATTCCCCGCCTCTGATTCCCCGCATCTGATTCCCTGCCTCTGATTCCCCACCTCTGATTCCCTGCCTCTGATTCCCAACCTCTGATCCCCCGCCTCTGAATCCCCATATCTGATTCCCCGCCTCTGTTTCCCCGCCTCTGATTCCCCGCCTCTGTTTCCCCATATCTGATTCCCCGCATCTGATTCCCCAACTCTGATTCCCCTCCTCTGATTCGCCAGCTATGATTCCCCGCCTCTGATTCCCCGCGTCTGATTCCCTGCCTCTGATTCCCCGCCTCTGATTCCCCATCTCTGATTCACCACCTCTGATTCCCTGCGTCTGATTCCCCGCCTCTGATTCCCCATCTCTGATTCCCCATCTCTGATTCCCCAATTCTGATACCCCGCCTCTGATTCCCCAGCTCTGATTCCCCGCCTCTGATTCCCTGCCACTGATTCCCAACCTCTGATTCCCCACCACTGATACCCCATATCTGATTCCCCGCCTCTGTTTCCCCGCCTCTGATTCCCCGCCTCTGTTTCCCCATATCTGATTCCCCGCATCTGATTCCCCAACTCTGAATCCCCGCCTCTGATTCCCCAGCTCGGATTCCCCGCCTCTGATTCCCCGTGTCTGATTCCCTGCCTCTGATTCCCCATCTCTGATTCCCCAGCTGTGATTCCCCGCCTCTGCTTCCCCGTGTCTGATTCCCTGCCTCTGATTTCCCATCTCTGATTCACCGCCTCTGTTTCCTCGCCTCTGATTACCGGACTCTGATTCCCCACCTCTGATTCCTGGCCTCTGATTCCGGGCCTCTGATTCCCGGCCTCTGATTCCCTGCCTCTGATTCCCCGCTTCTGATTCTGATTCCCTGCCTCTGATTCACGATCTCTGATTCCCCACATCTGATTCCCTGCCTCTGATTCCCTGCCTCTGATTCCCCACCTCTGATTCCCCGCCTCTGATTCCCAACCTCTGAATCCCCAACTCTGATTCCCCATATCTGATTCCCCGCCTCTGTTTCCCCGCCACTGATTCCCCGCCTCTGTTTCCCCATATCTGATTCCCGGACTCTGATTCCCCACCTCTGATTCCCCATCTCTGAATCCGCACATCCGATTCCCTGCCTCTGATTCCCCACCTCTGATTCCCCGCGTCTGATTCCCTGCCTCTGATTCCCAACCTATGATTCCCCACCTCTGATTCCCCATATCTGATTCTCCTCCTCTGTTTCCCCGCCTCTGATTCCCCGCCTCTGTTTCCGCATATCTGATTCCCCGCATCTGAATCCCCAACTCTGATTCCCCGCCTCTGATTCCCCACCTCTGTTTCCGCATATCTGATTCCCAGCCTCTGAATCCCCAACTCTGATTCCCCGCCTCTGATACCCAGCGTCTGATTCCCTGCCTCTGATGCCCTGCCTCTGATTCCTCATCTCTGATTCCCCACCTCTGATTCCACGTGTCTGATTCCCTGCCTCTGATTCCCCGCCTCTGATTCCCCGCCTCTGTTTCCCCGCCTCTGATTCCCCGCCTCTGTTTCCCCATATCTCATTCCCCGCCTCTGATTCCCCATCTCTGATTCCCTGCCTCTGATTCCCTGCCTCTGATTCCCCGCCTCTGATTCCCCGCCTCTGATTCCCAACCTCTGATTCCCCACCTCTGATTCCCCATATCTGATTCCCCGCCTCTGTTTCCCCGCCTCTGATTCCCCGCCTCTGTTTCCCCATATCTGATTCCCGAACTCGGATTCCCCACCTCTGATTCCCCATCTCTGATTCCGCACATCCGATTCCCTGCCTCTGATTCCCCGCCTCTGATTCCCCGCGTCTGATTCCCTGCCTCTGATTCCCAACCTATGATTCCCCACCTCTGATTCCCCATATCTAATTCTCCGCCTCTGTTTCCCCGACTCTGATTCCCCGCCTTTGTTTCCCCATATCTAATTCCACGCCTCTGATTCCCCAACTCTGATTCCCAGCCTCTGATTCCCCAGCTCTGATTCCCCGGCTCTGATTCCCCGCAGCTGATTCCCTGCCTCTGATTCCCCGCCTCTGATTCCCTGCCTCTGATTCCCAACCTCTGATTCCCCACCTCTGAATCCCCATATCTGATTCCCCGCCTCTGTTTCCCCGCCTCTGATTCCCCGCCTCTGATTCCCCGCCTCTGATTCCCCGCATCTGATTCCCTTCCTCTGATTCCCCGCCTCTGATTCCCTGCCTCTGATTCCCCGCCTCTGATTCCCTGCCTCTGATTCCCGACCTCTGATTCCCCACCTCTGATTCCCCATCTCTGATTCCGCACATCCGATTCCCTGGCTCTGATTCCCCGCATCTGATTCCCCGACTCTGATTCCCCTACTCTGATTCCCCTCCTCTGATTCGCCAGCTATGATTCCCCGCCTCTGATTCCCCGCGTCTGATTCCCTGCCTCTGATTCCCCGCCTCTGATTCCCCATCTCTGACTCACCACCTCTGATTCCGCGCGTCTGATTCCCCGCCTCTGATTCCCCGCCTCTGTTTCACTGCCTCTGATTCCCCGCCTCTGTTTCCCCATATCTGATTCCCCGCCTCTGATTCCCCAACTCAGATTCCCCGCCTCTGAATCCCCAGCTCTGATTCCCCGCCTCTGATCCCCCGTGTTTGATTCCCCGCCTCTGATTCCCCAACTCAGATTCCCCGCCTCTGAATCCCCAGCTCTGATTCCCCGCCTCTGTTCCCCCGTGTTTGATTCCCTGCCTCTGATTCCCCGCATCTGATTCCCCATCTCTGATTCACCGCCTTTGATTCACCACCTCTGATTCCCCATATCAGATTCCCCGCCTCTGTATCCCCGCCTCTGATTCCCCGCCTCTAATTCCCCATATCTCATTCCCCGCCTCTGATTCCCCATCTCTGATTCCCGGACTCTGAATCCCGGCCTCTTATTCCCGGCATCTGATTCCCGGCCTCTGATCCCGGCCTCTGATTCCTCGCTTCTGATTCTGATTCCCTGCCTCTGATTCCGATATCTCCGATTCCGCACATCTGATTCCCTGCCTCTGTTTCCCCGCCTCTGATTCCCCGCCTCTGTTTCCCCATATCTAATTCAACGCCTCGGATTCCCCAACTCTGATTCCCCACCTCTGATTCCCCAGCTCTAATTCCCCGCCTCTGATTCCCCGCATCTGATTCCCTGCCTCTGATTCCCCGCATCTGATTCCCTGCCTCTGATTCCCCGCCTCTGATTCCCTGCCTCTGATTCCCAACCTCTGATTCCCCACCTCTGAATCCCCATATCTGATTCCCCGCCTCTGATTCCCCGCCTCTGTTTCCCCGCCTCTGATTTCCCGCCTCTGTTTCCCCATATCTGATTCCCCGCCTCTGAATCCCCAACTCTGATTCCCCTCCTCTGATTCGCCAGCTATGATTCCCCGCCTCTGATTCCCCGCGTCTGATTCCCTGCCTCTGATTCCCCGCCTCTGATTCCCCATCTCTGATTCACCACCTCTGATTCCGCGCATCTGATTCCCCGCCTCTGATTCCCCAATTCTGATTCCCCACCTCTGATTCCCCAGCTCTGATTCCCAGCCTCTGATTCACTGCCTCTGATTCCCCGCCTCTGATTCTCCGCCTCTGTTTCCCCATATCTGATTCCCCGCCTCTGATTCCCCAACTCTGATTCCCCGCCTCTGATTCCCCAGCTCTGATTCCCCGAGTTTGATACCCCAACTCTGATACCCCGCCTCTGATTCCCCATCTCTGATTCACCTCCTCTAATTCCCAATCTCTGATTCACCGCCTTTGATTCGCCAACTCTGATTCCCCATATCTGACTCCCCGCCTCTGTTTCCCCGCCTCTGATACCCCGCCTCTGATTCCCAATATCTCATTCCGCGCCTCTGATTCCCCACCTCTGATTCCCAGTCCTCTTATTCCTGGCATCTGATTCCCGGCCTCTGATTCCCGGCCTTTGATTCCCTGCCACTGATTCCCCGCCCTTGACTCACCACCTCTGATCCCCATATCTGATTCCCCGCCTCTGTTTCCCCACCTCTGATTCTCCACCTCTGATACCCCGCCTCTGATTCCCCATCTCTAATTCATCACATCTGATTCCCAACCTCTGCTTACTCATCTCTGATTCACTGCCTCTGATTCTCCACCTCTGATTCCCCATATCGGATTCCCCGCCTCTGATTCCCTGCTTCTGATTCCGATTCCCTGCATCTGATTCCCCATCTCTGAATCCCCACATCTGATTCCCTGCCTCTGATTCCCTATCTCTGATTCCCCGCCTCTGCTCCCCGCCTCTGATTCCCAACCTCTGATTCCCCACCTCTGATTCCCCATCTCTGATTCCCGAACTCTGATTCCCCATATCTCATTCCCCGCCTCTGATTCCCCATCTCTGATTCCCGAACTCTGATTCCCCACCTCTGATTCCAAGTTCTCTTATTCCCGGCATCTGATTCACGTCCACTGATTCCCGGCCTCTGATTCCCTGCCACTGATTCCCCGCCCCTAATTCCCAACCTCTGATTCCCCATGTCTGATTCCCCGCCTCTGTTTCCCTGCCTCTGATTCGCCACCTCTGATACCCCGCCTCTGATTCCCCATCTCTAATTCATCACATCTGATTCCCCACCTCTGCTTCCCCATCTCTGATTCACTGCCTCTGTTTCCCCGCCTCTGATTCCCTGCCTCTGATTCCCCATATCTGATGCCCCGCATCTGTTTCCCCGCCTCTGATTACCGGACTCTGATTCCCCACCTCTGATTCCTGGCCTCTGATTCCCGGCCTCTGATTCCCGGCCTCTGATTCCCAGCCTCTGATTCCCCGCTTCTGATTCTGATTCCCTGCCTCTGATTCCCGATCTCTGATTCCCCACATCTGATTCCCTGCCTCTGATTCCCTGCCTCTGATTCCCCGCCTCTGATTCCCCGCCTCTGATTCCCAACCTCTGATTCCCCACCTCTGATTCCCCATATCTGATTCCCCGCCTCTGTTTCCCCGCCTCTGATTCCCCGCCTCTGTTTCCCCATATCTGATTCCCGGACTCGGATTCCCCACCTCTGATTCCCCATCACTGATTCCGCACATCCGATTCCCTGCCTCTGATTCCCCGCCTCTGATTCCCCGCGTCTGATTCCCTGCCTCTGATTCCCAACCTATGATTCCCCACCTCTGATTCCCCATATCTGATTCTCCGCCTCTGTTTCCCCACCTCTGATTCCCCGCCTCTGTTTCCCCATAACTGATTCCCCGCCTCTGATTCCCCAACTCTGATTCGCCGCCTCTGATTCCCCAGCTTTGATTCCCCGCCTCTGAAACCCCGCGTCTGATTCCCGGCCTCTGATGCCCTGCCTCTGATTCCTCATCTTTGATTCCCCACCTCTGATTCCACGTGTCTGATTCCCTGCTTCTGATTCCCCGCCTCTGATTCCCCATCTCTGTTTCCCCGCCTCTGATTCCCTGCCTCTGTTTCCCCATATCTGATTCCCCTCATCTGATTCCCTGCCTCTGGTTCCCCGCCTCTGTTTCCCCGCCTCTGATTCCCCACCTTTGTTTCCCCATATCTAATTCCACGTCTCTGATTCCCCAACTCTGATTCCCAGCCTCTGATTCCCCAGCTCTGATTCCCCGGCTCTGATTCCCCGCAGCTGATTCCCTGCCTCTGATTCCCCGCCTCTGATTCCCTGCCTCTGATTCCCAACCTCTGATTCCCCACCTCTGAATCCCCATATCTGATTCCCCGCCTCTGTTTCCCCGCCTCTGATTCCCCGCCTCTGATTCCCCGCCTCTGATTCCCCGCATCTGATTCCCTTCCTCTGATTCCCCGCCTCTGATTCCCTGCCTCTGATTCCCCGCCTCTGATTCCCTGCCTCTGATTCCCAACCTCTGATTCCCCACCTCTGATTCCCCATCTCTGATTCCGCACATCCGATTCCCTGGCTCTGATTCCCCGCATCTGATTCCCCGACTCTGATTCCCCAACTCTGATTCCCCTCCTCTGATTCGCCAGCTATGATTCCCCGCCTCTGATTCCCCGCGTCTGATTCCCTGCCTCTGATTCCCCGCCTCTGATTCCCCATCTCTGACTCACCACCTCTGATTCCGCGCGTCTGATTCCCCGCCTCTGATTCCCCGCCTCTGTTTCACTGCTTCTGATTCCCCGCCTCTGTTTCCCCATATCTGATTCCCCGCCTCTGATTCCCCAACTCAGATTCCCCGCCTCTGAATCCCCAGCTCTGATTCCCCGCCTCTGATCCCCCGTGTTTGATTCCCCGCCTCTGATTCCCCAACTCAGATTCCCCGCCTCTGAATCCCCAGCTCTGATTCCCCGCCTCTGTTCCCCCGTGTTTGATTCCCTGCCTCTGATTCCCCGCATCTGATTCCCCATCTCTGATTCACCGCCTTTGATTCACCACCTCTGATTCCCCATATCAGATTCCCCGCCTCTGTATCCCCGCCTCTGATTCCCCGCCTCTAATTCCCCATATCTCATTCCCCGCCTCTGATTCCCCATCTCTGATTCCCGGACTCTGAATCCCGGCCTCTTATTCCCGGCATCTGATTCCCGGCCTCTGATCCCGGCCTCTGATTCCTCGCTTCTGATTCTGATTCCCTGCCTCTGATTCCGATATCTCCGATTCCGCACATCTGATTCCCTGCCTCTGATTCCCCACCTCTGATTCCCCATATCTGATTCTCCGCCTCTGTTTCCCCGCCTCTGATACCCCGCCTCTGTTTCCCCATATCTAATTCAACGCCTCGGATTCCCCAACTCTGATTCGCCACCTCTGATACCCCGCCTCTGATTCCCCATCTCTAATTCATCACATCTGATTCCCCACCTCTGCTTCCCCATCTCTGATTCACTGCCTCTGTTTCCCCGCCTCTGATTCCCTGCCTCTGATTCCCCATATCTGATGCCCAGCCTCTGTTTCCCCGCCTCTGATTACCGGACTCTGATTCCCCACCTCTGATTCCTGGCCTCTGATTCCCGGCCTCTGATTCCCGGCCTCTGATTCCCAGCCTCTGATTCCCCGCTTCTGATTCTGATTCCCTGCCTCTGATTCCCGATCTCTGATTCCCCACATCTGATTCCCTGCCTCTGATTCCCTGCCTCTGATTCCCCGCCTCTGATTCCCCGCCTCTGATTCCCAACCTCTGATTCCCCACCTCTGATTCCCCATATCTGATTCCCCGCCTCTGTTTCCCCGCCTCTGATTCCCCGCCTCTGTTTCCCCATATCTGATTCCCGGACTCGGATTCCCCACCTCTGATTCCCCATCACTGATTCCGCACATCCGATTCCCTGCCTCTGATTCCCCGCCTCTGATTCCCCGCGTCTGATTCCCTGCCTCTGATTCCCAACCTATGATTCCCCACCTCTGATTCCCCATATCTGATTCTCCGCCTCTGTTTCCCCACCTCTGATTCCCCGCCTCTATTTCCCCATAACTGATTCCCCGCCTCTGATTCCCCAACTCTGATTCGCCGCCTCTGATTCCCCAGCTTTGATTCTCCGCCTCTGAAACCCCGCGTCTGATTCCCGGCCTCTGATGCCCTGCCTCTGATTCCTCATCTTTGATTCCCCACCTCTGATTCCACGTGTCTGATTCCCTGCTTCTGATTCCCCGCCTCTGATTCCCCATCTCTGTTTCCCCGCCTCTGATTCCCTGCCTCTGTTTCCCCATATCTGATTCCCCTCATCTGATTCCCTGCCTCTGGTTCCCCGCCTCTGTTTCCCCGCCTCTGATTCCCCACCTTTGTTTCCCCATATCTAATTCCACGCCTCTGATTCCCCAACTCTGATTCCCAGCCTCTGATTCCCCAGCTCTGATTCCCCGGCTCTGATTCCCCGCAGCTGATTCCCTGCCTCTGATTCCCCGCCTCTGATTCCCTGCCTCTGATTCCCAACCTCTGATTCCCCACCTCTGAATCCCCATATCTGATTCCCCGCCTCTGTTTCCCCGCCTCTGATTCCCCGCCTCTGATTCCCCGCCTCTGATTCCCCGCATCTGATTCCCTTCCTCTGATTCCCCGCCTCTGATTCCCTGCCTCTGATTCCCCGCCTCTGATTCCCTGCCTCTTATTCCCAACCTCTGATTCCCCACCTCTGATTCCCCATCTCTGATTCCGCACATCCGATTCCCTGGCTCTGATTCCCCGCATCTGATTCCCCGACTCTGATTCCCCAACTCTGATTCCCCTCCTCTGATTCGCCAGCTATGATTCCCCGCCTCTGATTCCCCGCGTCTGATTCCCTGCCTCTGATTCCACGCCTCTGATTCCCCATCTCTGACTCACCACCTCTGATTCCGCGCGTCTGATTCCCCGCCTCTGATTCCCCGCCTCTGTTTCACTGCCTCTGATTCCCCGCCTCTGTTTCCCCATATCTGATTCCCCGCCTCTGATTCCCCAACTCAGATTCCCCGCCTCTGAATCCCCAGCTCTGATTCCCCGCCTCTGATCCCCCGTGTTTGATTCCCCGCCTCTGATTCCCCAACTCAGATTCCCCGCCTCTGAATCCCCAGCTCTGATTCCCCGCCTCTGTTCCCCCGTGTTTGATTCCCTGCCTCTGATTCCCCGCATCTGATTCCCCATCTCTGATTCACCGCCTTTGATTCACCACCTCTGATTCCCCATATCAGATTCCCCGCCTCTGTATCCCCGCCTCTGATTCCCCGCCTCTAATTCCCCATATCTCATTCCCCGCCTCTGATTCCCCATCTCTGATTCCCGGACTCTGAATCCCGGCCTCTTATTCCCGGCATCTGATTCCCGGCCTCTGATCCCGGCCTCTGATTCCTCGCTTCTGATTCTGATTCCCTGCCTCTGATTCCGATATCTCCGATTCCGCACATCTGATTCCCTGCCTCTGATTCCCCACCTCTGATTCCCCATATCTGATTCTCCGCCTCTGTTTCCCCGCCTCTGATACCCCGCCTCTGTTTCCCCATATCTAATTCAACGCCTCGGATTCCCCAACTCTGATTCCCCACCTCTGATTCCCCAGCTCTAATTCCCCGCCTCTGATTCCCCGCATCTGATTCCCTGCCTCTGATTCCCCGCATCTGATTCCCTGCCTCTGATTCCCCGCCTCTGATTCCCTGCCTCTGATTCCCAACCTCTGATTCCCCACCTCTGAATCCCCATATCTGATTCCCCGCCTCTGATTCCCCGCCTCTGTTTCCCCGCCTCTGATTTCCCGCCTCTGTTTCCCCATATCTGATTCCCCGCCTCTGATTCCCCAACTCTGATTCCCCTCCTCTGATTCGCCAGCTATGATTCCCCGCCTCTGATTCCCCGCGTCTGATTCCCTGCCTCTGATTCCCCGCCTCTGATTCCCCATCTCTGATTCACCACCTCTGATTCCGCGCATCTGATTCCCCGCCTCTGATTCCCCAATTCTGATTCCCCACCTCTGATTCCCCAGCTCTGATTCCCAGCCTCTGATTCACTGCCTCTGATTCCCCGCCTCTGATTCTCTGCCTCTGTTTCCCCATATCTGATTCCCCGCCTCTGATTCCCCAACTCTGATTCCCCGCCTCTGATTCCCCAGCTCTGATTCCCCGAGTTTGATACCCCAACTCTGATACCCCGCCTCTGATTCCCCATCTCTGATTCACCTCCTCTGATTCCCAATCTCTGATTCACCGCCTTTGATTCGCCAACTCTGATTCCCCATATCTGACTCCCCGCCTCTGTTTCCCCGCCTCTGATACCCCGCCTCTAATTCCCAATATCTCATTCCGCGCCTCTGATTCCCCACCTCTGATTCCCAGTCCTCTTATTCCTGGCATCTGATTCCCGGCCTCTGATTCCCGGCCTCTGATTCCCTGCCACTGATTCCCCGCCCCTGACTCACCACCTCTGATTCCCCATATCTGATTCCCCGCCTCTGTTTCCCCACCTCTGATTCTCCACCTCTGATACCCCGCCTCTGATTCCCCATCTCTAATTCATCACATCTGATTCCCAACCTCTGCTTACTATTCTCTGATTCACTGCCTCTGATTCTCCACCTCTGATTCCCCATATCGGATTCCCCGCCTCTGATTCCCTGCTTCTGATTCGGATTCCCTGCATCTGATTCCCCATCTCTGAATCCCCACATCTGATTCCCTGCCTCTGATTCCCTATCTCTGATTCCCCGCCTCTGCTCCCCGCCTCTGATTCCCAACCTCTGATTCCCCACCTCTGATTCCCCATCTCTGATTCCCGAACTCTGATTCCCCATATCTCATTCCCCGCCTCTGATTCCCCATCTCTGATTCCCGAAGTCTGATTCCCCACCTCTGATTCCAAGTCCTCTTATTCCCGGCATCTGATTCACGTCCACTGATTCCCGGCCTCTGATTCCCTGCCACTGATTCCCCGCCCCTAATTCCCAACCTCTGATTCCCCATGTCTGATTCCCCGCCTCTGTTTCCCTGCCTCTGATTCGCCACCTCTGATACCCCGCCTCTGATTCCCCATCTCTAATTCATCACATCTGATTCCCCACCTCTGCTTCCCCATCTCTGATTCACTGCCTCTGATTCGCAACCTCTGATTCCCCATATCTGATTCCCCGCCTCTGTTTCCCCGCCTCTGATTCCCTGCCTCTGATTCCCCATATCTGATGCCCCGCCTCTGTTTCCCCGCCTCTGATTACCGGACTCTGATTCCCCACCTCTGATTCCTGGCCTCTGATTCCCGGCCTCTGATTCCCGGCCTCTGATTCCCAGCCTCTGATTCCCCGCTTCTGATTCTGATTCCCTGCCTCTGATTCCCGATCTCTGATTCCCCACATCTGATTCCCTGCCTCTGATTCCCTGCCTCTGATTCCCCGCCTCTGATTCCCCGCCTCTGATTCCCAACCTCTGATTCCCCACCTCTGATTCCCCATATCTGATTCCCCGCCTCTGTTTCCCCGCCTCTGATTCCCCGCCTCTGTTTCCCCATATCTGATTCCCGGACTCGGATTCCCCACCTCTGATTCCCCATCACTGATTCCGCACATCCGATTCCCTGCCTCTGATTCCCCGCCTCTGATTCCCCGCGTCTGCTTCCCTGCCTCTGATTCCCAACCTATGATTCCCCACCTCTGATTCCCCATATCTGATTCTCCGCCTCTGTTTCCCCACCTCTGATTCCCCGCCTCTGTTTCCCCATAACTGATTCCCCGCCTCTGATTCCCCAACTCTGATTCGCCGCCTCTGATTCCCCAGCTTTGATTCCCCGCCTCTGAAACCCCGCGTCTGATTCCCTGCCTCTGATGCCCTGCCTCTGATTCCTCATCTTTGATTCCCCACCTCTGATTCCACGTGTCTGATTCCCTGCTTCTGATTCCCCGCCTCTGATTCCCCATCTCTGTTTCCCCGCCTCTGATTCCCTGCCTCTGTTTCCCCATATCTGATTCCCCTCATCTGATTCCCTGCCTCTGGTTCCCCGCCTCTGTTTCCCCGCCTCTGATTCCCCGCCTCTGTTTCCCCATATCTGATTCCCGTACTCGGATTCCCCACCTCTGATTCCCCATCTCTGATTCTGCACATCCGATTCCCTGCCTCTGATTCCCCGCCTCTGATTCCCCGCCTCTGATTCCCAACCTCTGATTCCCCACCTCTGATTCCCCATATCTGATTCCCCGCCTCTGTTTCCCTGCCTCTGATTCCCCGCCTCTGATTCCCCATCTCTGACTCACCACCTCTGATTCCGCGCGTCTGATTCCCCGCCTCTGATTCCCCGCCTCTGTTTCACTGCCTCTGATTCCCCGCCTCTGTTTCCCCATATCTGATTCCCCGCCTCTGATTCCCCAACTCAGATTCCCCGCCTCTGAATCCCCAGCTCTGATTCCCCGCCTCTGATCCCCCGTGTTTGATTCCCCGCCTCTGATTCCCCAACTCAGATTCCCCGCCTCTGAATCCCCAGCTCTGATTCCCCGCCTCTGTTCCCCCGTGTTTGATTCCCTGCCTCTGATTCCCCGCATCTGATTCCCCATCTCTGATTCACCGCCTTTGATTCACCACCTCTGATTCCCCATATCAGATTCCCCGCCTCTGTATCCCCGTCTCTGATTCCCCGCCTCTAATTCCCCATATCTCATTCCCCGCCTCTGATTCCCCATCTCTGATTCCCGGACTCTGAATCCCGGCCTCTTATTCCCGGCATCTGATTCCCGGCCTCTGATCCCGGCCTCTGATTCCTCGCTTCTGATTCTGATTCCCTGCCTCTGATTCCGATATCTCCGATTCCGCACATCTGATTCCCTCCCTCTGATTCCCCACCTCTGATTCCCCATATCTGATTCTCCGCCTCTGTTTCCCCGCCTCTGATTCCCCGCCTCTGTTTCCCCATATCTAATTCAACGCCTCGGATTCCCCAACTCTGATTCCCCACCTCTGATTCCCCAGCTCTAATTCCCCGCCTCTGATTCCCCGCATCTGATTCCCTGCCTCTGATTCCCCGCATCTGATTCCCTGCCTCTGATTCCCCGCCTCTGATTCCCTGCCTCTGATTCCCAACCTCTGATTCCCCACCTCTGAATCCCCATATCTGATTCCCCGCATCTGATTCCCCGCCTCTGTTTCCCCGCCTCTGATTTCCCGCCTCTGTTTCCCCATATCTGATTCCCCGCCTCTGATTCCCCAACTCTGATTCCCCTCCTCTGATTCGCCAGCTATGATTCCCCGCCTCTGATTCCCCGCGTCTGATTCCCTGCCTCTGATTCCCCGCCTCTGATTCCCCATCTCTGATTCACCACCTCTGATTCCGCGCATCTGATTCCCCGCCTCTGATTCCCCAATTCTGATTCCCCACCTCTGATTCCCCAGCTCTGATTCCCAGCCTCTGATTCACTGCCTCTGATTCCCCGCCTCTGATTCTCCGCCTCTGTTTCCCCATATCTGATTCCCCGCCTCTGATTCCCCAACTCTGATTCCCCGCCTCTGATTCCCCAGCTCTGATTCCCCGAGTTTGATACCCCAACTCTGATACCCCGCCTCTGATTCCCCATCTCTGATTCACCTCCTCTGATTCCCAATCTCTGATTCACCGCCTTTGATTCGCCAACTCTGATTCCCCATATCTGACTCCCCGCCTCTGTTTCCCCGCCTCTGATACCCCGCCTCTGATTCACAATATCTCATTCCGCGCCTCTGATTCCCCACCTCTGATTCCCAGTCCTCTTATTCCTGGCATCTGATTCCCGGCCTCTGATTCCCGGCCTCTGATTCCCTGCCACTGATTCCCCGTCCCTGACTCACCACCTCTGATTCCCCATATCTGATTCCCCGCCTCTGTTTCCCCACCTCTGATTCTCCACCTCTGATACCCCGCCTCTGATTCCCCATCTCTAATTCATCACATCTGATTCCCAACCTCTGCTTACTATTCTCTGATTCACTGCCTCTGATTCTCCACCTCTGATTCCCCATATCGGATTCCCCGCCTCTGATTCCCTGCTTCTGATTCGGATTCCCTGCATCTGATTCCCCATCTCTGAATCCCCACATCTGATTCCCTGCCTCTGATTCCCTATCTCTGATTCCCCGCCTCTGCTCCCCGCCTCTGATTCCCAACCTCTGATTCCCCACCTCTGATTCCCCATCTCTGATTCCCGAACTCTGATTCCCCATATCTCATTCCCCGCCTCTGATTCCCCATCTCTGATTCCCGAACTCTGATTCCCCACCTCTGATTCCAAGTCCTCTTATTCCCGGCATCTGATTCACGTCCACTGATTCCCGGCCTCTGATTCCCTGCCACTGATTCCCCGCCCCTAATTCCCAACCTCTGATTCCCCATGTCTGATTCCCCGCCTCTGTTTCCCTGCCTCTGATTCGCCACCTCTGATACCCCGCCTCTGATTCCCCATCTCTAATTCATCACATCTGATTCCCCACCTCTGCTTCCCCATCTCTGATTCACTGCCTCTGATTCGCAACCTCTGATTCCCCATATCTGATTCCCCGCCTCTGTTTCCCCGCCTCTGATTCCCTGCCTCTGATTCCCCATATCTGATGCCCCGCCTCTGTTTCCCCGCCTCTGATTACCGGACTCTGATTCCCCACCTCTGATTCCTGGCCTCTGATTCCCGGCCTCTGATTCCCGGCCTCTGATTCCCAGCCTCTGATTCCCCGCTTCTGATTCTGATTCCCTGCCTCTGATTCCCGATCTCTGATTCCCCACATCTGATTCCCTGCCTCTGATTCCCTGCCTCTGATTCCCCGCCTCTGATTCCCCGCCTCTGATTCCCAACCTCTGATTCCCCACCTCTGATTCCCCATATCTGATTCCCCGCCTCTGTTTCCCCGCCTCTGATTCCCCGCCTCTGTTTCCCCATATCTGATTCCCGGACTCGGATTCCCCACCTCTGATTCCCCATCACTGATTCCGCACATCCGATTCCCTGCCTCTGATTCCCCGCCTCTGATTCCCCGCGTCTGCTTCCCTGCCTCTGATTCCCAACCTATGATTCCCCACCTCTGATTCCCCATATCTGATTCTCCGCCTCTGTTTCCCCACCTCTGATTCCCCGCCTCTGTTTCCCCATAACTGATTCCCCGCCTCTGATTCCCCAACTCTGATTCGCCGCCTCTGATTCCCCAGCTTTGATTCCCCGCCTCTGAAACCCCGCGTCTGATTCCCTGCCTCTGATGCCCTGCCTCTGATTCCTCATCTTTGATTCCCCACCTCTGATTCCACGTGTCTGATTCCCTGCTTCTGATTCCCCGCCTCTGATTCCCCATCTCTGTTTAACCGCCTCTGATTCCCTGCCTCTGTTTCCCCATATCTGATTCCCCTCATCTGATTCCCTGCCTCTGGTTCCCCGCCTCTGTTTCCCCGCCTCTGATTCCCCGCCTCTGTTTCCCCATATCTGATTCCCGTACTCGGATTCCCCACCTCTGATTCCCCATCTCTGATTCTGCACATCCGATTCCCTGCCTCTGATTCCCCGCCTCTGATTCCCCGCCTCTGATTCCCAACCTCTGATTCCCCACCTCTGATTCCCCATATCTGATTCCCCGCCTCTGTTTCCCTGCCTCTGATTCCCCGCCTCTGATTCCCCATCTCTGACTCACCACCTCTGATTCCGCGCGTCTGATTCCCCGCCTCTGATTCCCCGCCTCTGTTTCACTGCCTCTGATTCCCCGCCTCTGTTTCCCCATATCTGATTCCCCGCCTCTGATTCCCCAACTCAGATTCCCCGCCTCTGAATCCCCAGCTCTGATTCCCCGCCTCTGATCCCCCGTGTTTGATTCCCCGCCTCTGATTCCCCAACTCAGATTCCCCGCCTCTGAATCCCCAGCTCTGATTCCCCGCCTCTGTTCCCCCGTGTTTGATTCCCTGCCTCTGATTCCCCGCATCTGATTCCCCATCTCTGATTCACCGCCTTTGATTCACCACCTCTGATTCCCCATATCAGATTCCCCGCCTCTGTATCCCCGCCTCTGATTCCCCGCCTCTAATTCCCCATATCTCATTCCCCGCCTCTGATTCCCCATCTCTGATTCCCGGACTCTGAATCCCGGCCTCTTATTCCCGGCATCTGATTCCCGGCCTCTGATCCCGGCCTCTGATTCCTCGCTTCTGATTCTGATTCCCTGCCTCTGATTCCGATATCTCCGATTCCGCACATCTGATTCCCTCCCTCTGATTCCCCACCTCTGATTCCCCATATCTGATTCTCCGCCTCTGTTTCCCCGCCTCTGATTCCCCGCCTCTGTTTCCCCATATCTAATTCAACGCCTCGGATTCCCCAACTCTGATTCCCCACCTCTGATTCCCCAGCTCTAATTCCCCGCCTCTGATTCCCCGCATCTGATTCCCTGCCTCTGATTCCCCGCATCTGATTCCCTGCCTCTGATTCCCCGCCTCTGATTCCCTGCCTCTGATTCCCAACCTCTGATTCCCCACCTCTGAATCCCCATATCTGATTCCCCGCATCTAATTCCCCGCCTCTGTTTCCCCGCCTCTGATTTCCCGCCTCTGTTTCCCCATATCTGATTCCCCACCTCTGATTCCCCAACTCTGATTCCCCTCCTCTGATTCGCCAGCTATGATTCCCCGCCTCTGATTCCCCGCGTCTGATTCCCTGCCTCTGATTCCCCGCCTCTGATTCCCCATCTCTGATTCACCACCTCTGATTCCGCGCATCTGATTCCCCGCCTCTGATTCCCCAATTCTGATTCCCCACCTCTGATTCCCCAGCTCTGATTCCCAGCCTCTGATTCACTGCCTCTGATTCCCCGCCTCTGATTCTCCGCCTCTGTTTCCCCATATCTGATTCCCCGCCTCTGATTCCCCAACTCTGATTCCCCGCCTCTGATTCCCCAGCTCTGATTCCCCGAGTTTGATACCCCAACTCTGATACCCCGCCTCTGATTCCCCATCTCTGATTCACCTCCTCTGATTCCCAATCTCTGATTCACCGCCTTTGATTCGCCAACTCTGATTCCCCATATCTGACTCCCCGCCTCTGTTTCCCCGCCTCTGATACCCCGCCTCTGATTCCCAATATCTCATTCCGCGCCTCTGATTCCCCACCTCTGATTCCCAGTCCTCTTATTCCTGGCATCTGATTCCCGGCCTCTGATTCCCGGCCTCTGATTCCCTGCCACTGATTCCCCGCCCCTGACTCACCACCTCTGATTCCCCATATCTGATTCCCCGCCTATGTTTCCCCACCTCTGATTCTCCACCTCTGATACCCCGCCTCTGATTCCCCATCTCTAATTCATCACATCTGATTCCCAACCTCTGCTTACTCATCTCTGATTCACTGCCTCTGGTTCTCCACCTCTGATTCCCCATATCGGATTCCCCGCCTCTGATTCCCTGCTTCTGATTCCGATTCCCTGCATCTGATTCCCCATCTCTGAATCCCCACATCTGATTCCCTGCCTCTGATTCCCTATCTCTGATTCCCCGCCTCTGCTCCCCGCCTCTGATTCCCAACCTCTGATTCCCCACCTCTGATTCCCCATCTCTGATTCCCGAACTCTGATTCCCCATATCTCATTCCCCGCCTCTGATTCCCCATCTCTGATTCCCGAACTCTGATTCCCCACCTCTGATTCCAAGTCCTCTTATTCCCGGCATCTGATTCCCGTCCACTGATTCCCGGCCTCTGATTCCCTGCCACTGATTCCCCGCCCCTAATTCCCAACCTCTGATTCCCCATGTCTGATTCCCCGCCTCTATTTCCCTGCCTCTGATTCGCCACCTCTGATACCCCGCCTCTGATTCCCCATCTCTAATTCATCACATCTGATTCCCCACCTCTGCTTCCCCATCTCTGATTCACTGCCTCTGATTCGCAACCTCTGATTCCCCATATCTGATTCCCGGCCTCTGTTTCCCCGCCTCTGATTCCCTGCCTCTGATTCCCCATATCTGATGCCCCGCATCTGTTTCCCCGCCTCTGATTACCGGACTCTGATTCCCCACCTCTGATTCCTGGCCTCTGATTCCCGGCCTCTGATTCCCGGCCTCTGATTCCCAGACTCTGATTCCCCGCTTCTGATTCTGATTCCCTGCCTCTGATTCCCGATCTCTGATTCCCCACATCTGATTCCCTGCCTCTGATTCCCTGCCTCTGATTCCCCGCCTCTGATTCCCCGCCTCTGATTCCCAACCTCTGATTCGCCACCTCTGATTCCCCATATCTGATTCCCCGCCTCTGTTTCCCCACCTCTGATTCCCCGCCTCTGTTTCCCCATATCTGATTCCCGGACTCGGATTCACCACCTCTGATTCCCCATCACTGATTCCGCACATCCGATTCCCTGCCTCTGATTCCCCGCCTCTGATTCCCCGCGTCTGATTCCCTGCCTCTGATTCCCAACCTATGATTCCCCACCTCTGATTCCCCATATCTGATTCTCCGCCTCTGTTTCCCCACCTCTGATTCCCCGCCTCTGTTTCCCCATAACTGATTCCCCGCCTCTGATTCCCCAACTCTGATTCGCCGCCTCTGATTCCCCAGCTTTGATTCCCCGCCTCTGAAACCCCGCGTCTGATTCCCGGCCTCTGATGCCCTGCCTCTGATTCCTCATCTTTGATTCCCCACCTCTGATTCCACGTGTCTGATTCCCTGCTTCTGATTCCCCGCCTCTGATTCCCCATCTCTGTTTCCCCGCCTCTGATTCCCTGCCTCTGTTTCCCCATATCTGATTCCCCTCATCTGATTCCCTGCCTCTGGTTCCCCGCCTCTGTTTCTCCGCCTCTGATTCCCCGCCTCTGTTTCCCCATATCTGATTCCCGTACTCGGATTCCCCACCTCTGATTCCCCATCTCTGATTCTGCACATCCGATTCCCTGCCTCTGATTCCCCGCCTCTGATTCCCCGCCTCTGATTCCCAACCTCTGATTCCCCACCTCTGATTCCCCATATCTGATTCCCCGCCTCTGTTTCCCCGCCTCTGATTCCCCGCCTCTGTTTCCCCATATCTGATTCCCGGACTCGGATTCCCCACCTCTGATTCCCCATCACTGATTCCGCACATCCGATTCCCTGCCTCTGATTCCCCGCCTCTGATTCCCCGCGTCTGATTCCCTGCCTCTGATTCCCAACCTATGATTCCCCACCTCTGATTCACCATATCTGATTCTCCGCCTCTGTTTCCCCACCTCTGATTCCCCACCTCTGTTTCCCCATAACTGATTCCCCGCCTCTGATTCCCCAACTCTGATTCGCCGCCTCTGATTCCCCAGCTTTGATTCCCCGCCTCTGAAACCCCGCGTCTGATTCCCGACCTCTGATGCCCTGCCTCTGATTCCTCATCTTTGATTCCCCACCTCTGATTCCACGTGTCTGATTCCCTGCTTCTGATTCCCCGCCTCTGATTCCCCATCTCTGTTTCCCCGCCTCTGATTCACTGCCTCTGTTTCCCCATATCTGATTCCCCTCATCTGATTCCCTGCCTCTGGTTCCCCGCCTCTGTTTCCCCGCCTCTGATTCCCCGCCTCTGTTTCCCCATATCTGATTCCCGTACTCGGATTCCCCACCTCTGATTCCCCATCTCTGATTCTGCACATCCGATTCCCTGCCTCTGATTCCCCGCCTCTGATTCCCCGCGTCTGATTCCCTGCCTCTGATTCCCAACCTATGATTCCCCACCTCTGATTCCCCATATCTGATTCTCCGCCTCTGTTTCCCCGCCTCTGATTCCCCGCCTCTGTTTCCCCATATCTGATTCCCCGCCTATGATTCCCCAACTCTGATTCCCCGCCTCTGATTCCCCAGCTTTGATTCCCCGCCTCTGATACCCCGCGTCTGATTCCCTGCCTCTGATGCCCTGCCTCTGATTCCTCATCTTTGATTCCCCACCTCTGATTCCACGTGTCTGATTCCCTGCCTCTGATTCCCCGCCTCTGATTCCCCGTCTCTGTTTCCCCGCCTCTGATTCCCTGCATCGGTTTCCCAATATCTGATTCCCCTCATCTGATTCCCTGCCTCTGATTCCCCGCCTCTGATTCCCTGCCTCTGATTCCCAAATTCTGATTCCCCACATCTGAATCCCCATATCTGATTCCCTGCCTCTGATTCCCCGCCTCTGTTTCACCGCCTCTGATTCCCCGCCTCTGTTTCCCCATATCTGATTCCCCGCCTCTGATTCCCCAACTCTGATTCCCCTCCTCTGATTCGCCAGCTATGATTCCCCGCCTCTGATACCCCGCGTCTGATTCCATGCCTCAGATTCCCCGCCTCTCATTCCCCATCTCTGATTCACCACCTCTGATTCCGCGCGTCTGATTCCACACCTCTGATTCCCCAATTCTGATTCCCCACCTCTGATTCCCCAGTTCTGATTCCCCGCCTCTGATCCCTGCCTCTGATTCCCCGCCTCTGATTCTCCGCCTCTGTTTCCCCATATCTGATTCCCCGCCTCTGATTCCCCAACTCTGATTCCCCGCCTCTGATTCCCCAGCTCTGATTCCCCGAGTTTGATTCCCCAACTCTGATTCCCCGCCTCTCATTCGACATCTCTGATTCACCACCTCTGATTCCCCATCTCTGATTCACCGCCTTTGATTCGCCAACTCTGATTCCCCATATCTGACTCCCCGCCTCTGTTTCCCCGCCTCTGATTCCCGGACTCTGATTCCCCACCTCTGATTCCCAGTCCTCTTATTCCCGGCATCTGTTTCCCGGCCTCTGATTCCCGGCCTCTGATTCCCTGCCACTGATTCCCCGCCCCTGACTCAACACCTCTGATTCCCCATATCTGATTCCCCGCCTCTGTTTCCCCACCTCTGATTCTCCACCTCTCATACCCCGCCTCTGATACCCCATCTCTAATTCATCACATCTGATTCCCCACCTCTGCTTCCCCATCTCTGATTCACTGCCTCTGATTCTCCACCTCTGATTCCCCATTTCTGATTCCCAGCCTATGTTTCCCCACCTCTGATTCCCCGTCTCTGATTCCCCATATCGGATTCCCCGCCTCTGATTCCCCGCTTCTGATTCCGATTCCCTGCCTCTGATTCCCCATCTCTGATTCCCCACATCTGATTCCCTGCATCTGATTCCCTATCTCTGATTTCCCGCCTCTGATTCCCAGCCTCTGGTTCACAACCTCTCATTGCCCACCTCTGATTCCCCATATCTGATTCCCCGCCTCTGTTTCCCCGCCTCTGATTCCCCGCCTCTGTTTCCCCATATCTGATTCCCAGCCTCTGATTCCCGGCCTCTGATTCCCGGCCTTTGATACCCCGCTTCTGATTCTGATATCCTGCCTCTGATTCCCTGCCTCTGATTCCCCATCTCTCATTTCACCACCTCTGATTCCCCACCTCTGATTCCCCATATCTGACTCCCCGCCTCTGTTTCCCCGCCTCTGATTCCCCGCCTCTGATTCCCTATCTCTGATTCCCCGCCTCTGTTTCGCCATCTCTGATTCCCCGACTCTGATTCACGAGCTCTGATTCCCCGCCACTGATTCCCCGCGTCTGATTCCCCGCCTCTGAGTCCCTTCCTCTGATTCCCCATCTCTGATTCACCACCTCTGATTCACCATCTCTGATCCCCGGCCTCTGATTCCCCACCTCTGATTCCCGGCCTCTGATTCCCTGACTCTGATTCCCAACCTCTGATTCCCCACCTCTGATTCCCCATATCTGATTCCCCGGCTCTGTTTCCCCGCCTCTGATTCCCCGCCTCTGTTTCCCCATATATGATTCCCCGCCTCTGATTCCCCAACTCTGATTCCCCGCCTCTAATTCCCCAGCTCTGATTCCCTGCCTCTGATTCCCCGTGTTTGATTCCCTTCCTCTGATTCCCCGCGTCTGATTCCCCATCTGTGATTCACCGCCTTTGATTTGCCACCTCTGATTCCCCATATCAGATTCCCCGCCTCTGTATCCCCGCCTCTGATTCGTCACCTCTGATTCCCCATATCTCATTCCCCGCCTCTGATTCCCCATCTCTGATTCCGCACATCTGATTCCCTGCCTCTGATTCCCCACCTCTAATTCCCCATATCTGATTCCCCGCCTCTGTTTCCCCGCCTCTGATTCCCCGCCTCTGTTTCCCCATATCTAATTCCACGCCTCTGATTCCCCAACTCTGATTCCCCGACTCTGATTCCACAGCTCTGATTCCCCGCCTCTGATTCCCCGCATCTGAATCCCTGCCTCTGATTCCCCGCCTCTGATTCCCTGCCTCTGATTCCGAATTCTGACTTCCCACCTCTGAATCCCCATATCTGATTCAACGCCTCGGATTCCCCAACTCTGATTCCCCGCCTCTGATTCCCCAGCTCTGATTCCCCGCCTCTGATTCCCCGCATCTGATTCCCTGCCTCTGATTCCCCGCATCTGATTCCCTGCCTCTGATTCCCCGCCTCTGATTCCCTGCCTCTGATTCCCAACCTCTGATTCCCCACCTCTGATTCCCCATCTCTGATTCCGCACATCCGATTCCCTGGCTCTGATTCCCCGCATCTGATTCCCCGCCTCTGATTCCCCAACTCTGATTCCCCTCCTCTGATTCGCCAGCTATGATTCCCCGCTTCTGATTCCCCGCGTCTGATTCCCTGCCTCTGATTCCCCGCCTCTGATTCCCCATCTCTGATTCACCACCTCTGATTCCGCGCGTCTGATTCCCCGCCTCTGATTCCCCGCCTCTGTTTCACTGCCTCTGATTCCCCGCCTCTGTTTCCCCATATCCGATTCCCCGCCTCTGATTCCCCAAATCAGATTCCCCGCCTCTGAATCCCCAGCTCTGATTCCCCGCCTCTGATCCCCCGTGTTTGATTCCCTGCCTCTGATTCCCCGCCTCTGTTTCCCCATATCCGATTCCCCGCCTCTGATGCCACAAATCAGATTCCCCGCCTCTGAATCCCCAGCTCTGATTCCCCGCCTCTGATCCCCCGTGTTTGATTCCCTGCCTCTGATTCCCCACATCTGATTCCCTGCCTCTGATTCCCCATCTCTGATTCCGCACATCTGATTCCCTGCCTCTGATTCCCCACCTCTAATTCCCCATATCTGATTCCCCGCCTCTGTTTCCCCGCCTCTGATTCCCCGCCTCTGTTTCCCCATATCTAATTCCACGCCTCTGATTCCCCAACTCTGATTCCCCGACTCTGATTCCACAGCTCTGATTCCCCGCCTCTGATTCCCCGCATCTGAATCCCTGCCTCTGATTCCCCGCCTCTGATTCCCTGCCTCTGATTCCGAATTTTGACTTCCCACCTCTGAATCCCCATATCTGATTCAACGCCTCGGATTCCCCAACTCTGATTCCCCGCCTCTGATTCCCCAGCTCTTATTCCCCGCCTCTGATTCCCCGCATCTGATTCCCTGCCTCTGATTCCCCGCATCTGATTCCCTGCCTCTGATTCACCGCCTCTGATTCCCTGCCTCTGTTTCCCAACCTCTGATTCCCCACCTCTGATTCCCCATCTCTGATTCCGCACATCCGATTCCCTGGCTCTGATTCCCCGCATCTGATTCCCCGCCTCTGATTCCCCAACTCTGATTCCCCTCCTCTGATTCGCCAGCTATGATTCCCCGCTTCTGATTTCCCGCGTCTGATTCCCTGCCTCTGATTCCCCACCTCTGATTCCCCATCTCTGATTCACCACCTCTGATTCCGCGCGTCTGATTCCCCGCCTCTGATTCCCCGCCTCTGTTTCACTGCCTCTGATTCCCCGCCTCTGTTTCCCCATATCCGATTCCCCGCCTCTGATTCCCCAAATCAGATTCCCCGCCTCTGAATCCCCAGCTCTGATTCCCCGCCTCTGATCCCCCGTGTTTGATTCCCTGCCTCTGATTCCCCGCCTCTGTTTCCCCATATCCGATTCCCCGCCTCTGATTCCCCAAATCAGATTCCCCGCCTCTGAATCCCCAGCTCTGATTCCCCGCCTCTGATCCCCCGTGTTTGATTCCCTGCCTCTGATTCCGCACATCTGATTCCCTGCCTCTGATTCCCCACCTCTAATTCCCCATATCTGATTCCCCGCCTCTGTTTCCCCGCCTCTGATTCCCCGCCTCTGTTTCCCCATATCTAATTCCACGCCTCTGATTCCCCAACTCTGATTCCCCGACTCTGATTCCACAGCTCTGATTCCCCGCCCCTGATTCCCCGCATCTGAATCCCTGCCTCTGATTCCCCGCCTCTGATTCCCTGCCTCTGATTCCGAATTCTGACTTCCCACCTCTGAATCCCCATATCTGATTCAACGCCTCGGATTCCCCAACTCTGATACCCCGCCTCTGAATCCCCAGCTCTGATTCCCCGCCTCTGATTCCCCGCATCTGATTCCCTGCCTCTGATTCCCCGCATCTGATTCCCTGCCTCTGATTCCCCGCCTCTGATTCCCTGCCTCTGATTCCCAACCTCTGATTCCCCACCTCTGATTCCCCATCTCTGATTCCGCACATCCGATTCCCTGGCTCTGATTCCCCGCATCTGATTCCCCGCCTCTGATTCCCCAACTCTGATTCCCCTCCTCTGATTCGCCAGCTATGATTCCCCGCTTCTGATTCCCCGCGTCTGATTCCCTGCCTCTGATTCCCCGCCTCTGATTCCCCATCTCTGATTCACCACCTCTGATTCCGCGCGTCTTATTCCCCGCCTCTGATTCCCCACCTCTGTTTCACTGCCTCTGATTCCCCGCCTCTGTTTCCCCATATCCGATTCCCCGCCTCTGATTCCCCAAATCAGATTCCCCGCCTCTGAATCCCCAGCTCTGATTCCCCGCCTCTGATCCCCCGTGTTTGATTTCCTGCCTCTGATTCCCCGCCTCTGTTTCCCCATATCCGATTCCCCGCCTCTGATTCTCCAAATCAGATTCCCCGCCTCTGATTCCCTATCTCTGATTCCCCGCCTCTGATCCCCGCCTCTGATTCCCAACCTCTGATTCCCCACCTCTGATACCCCATATATGATTCCCCACCTCTGTTTCCGCGCCTCAGATTCCCCGCCTCTGATTCCCCGCGTCTGATTCCCTGCCTCTGATTCCCCGCCTCTGATTCCCCATCTCTGATTCACCACCTCTGATTCCGCGCGTCTGATTCCCCGCCTCTGATTCCCCAATTCTGATTCCCCACCTCTGATTCCCCAGCTCTGATTCCCAGCCTCTGATTCACTGCCTCTGATTCCCCGCCTCTGATTCTCCGCCTCTGTTTCCCCATATCTGATTCCCCGCCTCTGATTCCCCAACTCTGATTCCCCGCCTCTGATTCCCCAGCTCTGATTCCCCGAGTTTGATTCCCCAACTCTGATACCCCGCCTCTGTTTCCCCATCTCTGATTCACCTCCTCTGATTCCCAATCTCTGATTCACCGCCTTTGATTCGCCAACTCTGATTCCCCATATCTGACTCCCCGCCTCTGTTTCCCCGCCTCTGATTCCCGGCCTCTGATTCCCGGCCTCTGATTCCCGGCCTCTGATACCCCGCTTCTGATTCTAATACCCTGCCTCTGATTCCCTGCCTCTGATTCCCCATCTCTCATTTCACCACCTCTGATTCCCCACCTCTAATTCCCCATATCTGATTCCCCGCCTCTGTTTCCCCGCCTCTGATTCCCCGCCTCTGTTTCCCCATATCTAATTCCACGCCTCTGATTCCCCAACTCTGATTCCCTGACTCTGATTCCACAGCTCTGATTCCCCGCCCCTGATTCCCCGCATCTGAATCCCTGCCTCTGATTCCCCGCCTCTGATTCCCTGCCTCTGATTCCGAATTCTGACTTCCCACCTCTGAATCCCCATATCTGATTCAACGCCTCGGATTCCCCAACTCTGATACCCCGCCTCTGATTCCCCAGCTCTGATTCCCCGCCTCTGATTCCCCGCATCTGATTCCCTGCCTCTGATTCCCCGCATCTGATTCCCTGCCTCTGATTCCCCGCCTCTGATTCCCTGCCTCTGATTCCCAACCTCTGATTCCCCACCTCTGATTCCCCATCTCTGATTCCGCACATCCGATTCCCTGGCTCTGATTCCCCGCATCTGATTCCCCGCCTCTGATTCCCCAACTCTGATTCCCCTCCTCTGATTCGCCAGCTATGATTCCCCGCTTCTGATTCCCCGCGTCTGATTCCCTGCCTCTGATTCCCCGCCTCTGATTCCCCATCTCTGATTCACCACCTCTGATTCCGCGCGTCTTATTCCCCGCCTCTGATTCCCCACCTCTGTTTCACTGCCTCTGATTCCCCGCCTCTGTTTCCCCATATCCGATTCCCCGCCTCTGATTCCCCAAATCAGATTCCCCGCCTCTGAATCCCCAGCTCTGATTCCCCGCCTCTGATCCCCCGTGTTTGATTTCCTGCCTCTGATTCCCCGCCTCTGTTTCCCCATATCCGATTCCCCGCCTCTGATTCTCCAAATCAGATTCCCCGCCTCTGATTCCCTATCTCTGATTCCCCGCCTCTGATCCCCGCCTCTGATTCCCAACCTCTGATTCCCCACCTCTGATACCCCATATATGATTCCCCACCTCTGTTTCCGCGCCTCAGATTCCCCGCCTCTGATTCCCCGCGTCTGATTCCCTGCCTCTGATTCCCCGCCTCTGATTCCCCATCTCTGATTCACCACCTCTGATTCCGCGCGTCTGATTCCCCGCCTCTGATTCCCCAATTCTGATTCCCCACCTCTGATTCCCCAGCTCTGATTCCCAGCCTCTGATTCACTGCCTCTGATTCCCCGCCTCTGATTCTCCGCCTCTGTTTCCCCATATCTGATTCCCCGCCTCTGATTCCCCAACTCTGATTCCCCGCCTCTGATTCCCCAGCTCTGATTCCCCGAGTTTGATTCCCCAACTCTGATACCCCGCCTCTGATTCCCCATCTCTGATTCACCTCCTCTGATTCCCAATCTCTGATTCACCGCCTTTGATTCGCCAACTCTGATTCCCCATATCTGACTCCCCGCCTCTGTTTCCCCGCCTCTGATACCCCGCCTCTGATTCCCCATATCTCATTCCGCGCCTCTGATTCCCCATCTCTGATTCCCGGACTCTGATTCCCCATCTCTGATTCCCCGCCTCTGATTCCCCAGCTCTGATTCCCCGAGTTTGATTCCCCAACTCTGATACCCCGCCTCTGATTCCCCATCTCTGATTCACCTCCTCTGATTCCCCGCCCCTGACTCACCACCTCTGATTCCCCATATCTGATTCCCCGCCTCTGTTTCCCCGCCTCTGATTCCCCGCCTCTGTTTCCCCATATCTGATTCCCGGACTCGGATTCCCCACCTCTGATTCCCCATCACTGATTCCGCACATCCGATTCCCTGCCTCTGATTCCCCGCCTCTGATTCCCCGCCTCTGTTTCCCCATATCTAATTCCACGCCTCTGATTCCCCAACTCTGATTACTCATCTCTCTATCACTGCCTCTGATTCTCCACCTCTGATTCCCCATATCGGATTCTCCGCCTCTGATTCCCTGCTTCTGATTCCGATTCCCTGCCTCTGATTCCCCATCTCTGATTCCCCACATCTGATTCCCTGCCTCTGATTCCCTATCTCTGATTCCCCGCCTCTGATCCCCGCCTCTGATTCCCAGCCTCTGATTCCCCACCTCTGATTCCCCATATCTGATTCCCCGCCTCTGTTTCCCCTCCTCTGAATCCCCGCCACTGTTTCCCCATATCTGATTCCCGGTCTCTGATTCCCGGCCTCTGATTCCCGGCCTCTGATACCCCGCTTCTGATTCTAATACCCTGCCTCTGATTCCCTGCCTCTGATTCCCCATCTCTCATTTCACCACCTCTGATTCCCCACCTCTAATTCCCCATATCTGACTCCCCGCCTCTGATTCCCTATCTCTGATTCCCCGCCTCTGATTCGCCATCTCTGATTCCCCGACTCTGATTCCCGAGCTCTGATTCCCCGCCACTGATTCCCAGCGTCTGATTCCCCGCCTCTGAGTCCCTTCCTCTGATTCCCCATCTCTGATTCACCACCTCTGATTCCCCATCTCTGATTCCCGGCCTCTGATTCCCCACCTCTGATTCCCGGCCTCTGATTCCTGGCTTCTGATTCCTGGCCTCTTATTCCCCACCTCTGATTCCCCATATATGATTCCCCACCTCTGTTTCCGCGCCTCTGATTCCCCGCCTCTGATTCCCCATCTCCGATTTACAACCTCTGAATCCCTGCGTCTGATTCACCACCGCTGATTTCCCGCCTCTTATTCTCCATCTCTAATTCCCGGCCTCTGATTCCCCACCTCTGATTCCCGGCCTCTGATTCCCGCCCTCTGATTCCCGGCCTCTCATTCCTGGCCTCTGATTCCCGGCCTCTGATTCCCCGCCTCTGATTCCCCGCCTCTGATTCCCTGCCTCTGATTCCCCATCTCTGATTCCGCACATCTGATTCCCTGCCTCTGATTCCCCGCCTCTGACTCCCCGCCTCTGATTCCCTGCCTCTGATTCCCAACCTCTGATTCCCCACCTCTGATTCCCCATATCTGATTCCCCGCCTCTGTTTCCCCGCCTCTGATTCCCCGCCTCTGTTTTCCCATATCTGATTCCCCGCCTCTGATTCCCCAACTCTGATTCCCCGCCTCTGATTCCCCGTGTTTGATTCCCCATCTGTGATTCACCGCCTTTGATTTGCCACCTCTGATTCCCCATATCAGATTCCCCGCCTCTGTATCCCCACCTCTGATTCCCCGCCTCTGATTCCCCATATGTCATTCCCCGCCTCTGATTCCACATCTCTGATTCCACACATCTGATTCCCTGCCTCTGATTCCCCACCTCTGATTCCCCATATCTGATTCCCCGCCTCCGTTTCCCCGACTCTGATTCCCCGCCTTTATTTCCCCATATCTAATTCCACGCCTCTGATTCCCCAACTCTGATTCCCAGCCTCTGATTCCCCAGCTCTGATTCCCCGCCTCTGATTCCCCGCATCTGATTCCCCGCCTCTGATTCCCCGTCTCTGTTTCCCCGCCTCTGATTCCCTGCCTCTGTTTCCCCATATCTGATTCCCCTCATCTGATTCCCTGCCTCTGATTCCCCGCCTCTGATTCCCTGCCTCTGATTCCCAAATTCTGATTCCCCACATCTGAATCCCCATATCTGATTCCCCGCCTCTGATTCCCCGCATCTGTTTCACCGCCTCTGATTCCCCGCCTCTGTTTCCCCATATCTGATTCCCCGCCTCTGATTCCCCAACTCTGATTCCCCTCCTCTGATTCGCCAGCTATGATTCCCCGCCTCTGATACCCCGCGTCGGATTCCATGCCTCAGATTCCCCGCCTCTGATTCCCCATCTCTGATTCACCACCTCTGATTCCGCGCGTCTGATTCCACACCTCTGATTCCCCAATTCTGATTCCCCACCTCTGATTCCCCAGTTCTGATTCCCCGCCTCTGATCCCTGCCTCTGATTCCCCGCCTCTGATTCTCCGCCTCTGTTTCCCCATATCTGATTCCCCAGCTCTGATTCCCCGAGTTTGATTCCCCAACTCTGATTCCCCGCCTCTCATTCCCCATCTCTGATTCACCACCTCTGATTCCCCATCTCTGATTCACCGCCTTTGATTCGCCAACTCTGATTCCCCATATCTGACTCCCCGCCTCTGTTTCCCTGCCTCTGATTCCCGGACTCTGATTCCCCACCTCTGATTCCCAGTCCTCTTATTCCCGGCATCTGATTCCCGGCCTCTGATTCCCGGCCTCTGATTCCCTGCCACTGATTCCCCGCCCCTGACTCAGCACCTCTGATTCCCCATATCTGATTCCCCGCCTCTGTTTCCCCACCTCTGATTCTCCACCTCTGATACCCCGCCTCTGATTCCCCATCTCTAAATCATCACATCTGATTCCCCACCTCTGCTTCCCCATCTCTGATTCACTGCCTCCGATTCTCCACCTCTGATTCCCCATTTCTGATTCCCGGCCTATGTTTCCCCACCTCTGATTCCCCGTCTCTGATTCCCCATATCGGATTCCCCGCCTCTGATTCCCCGCTTCTGATTCCGATTCCCTGCCTCTGATTCCCCACCTCTGATTCCCCACATCTGATTCCCTGCCTCTGATTCCCAATCTCTGATTTCCCGCCTCTGATTCCCCGCCTCTGGTTCACAACCTCTGATTCCCCACCTCTGATTCCCCATATCTGATTCCCCGCCTCTGTTTCCCCGCCTCTGATTCCCCGCCTCTGTTTCCCCATATCTGATACCCAGCCTCTGATTCCCGGCCTCTGATTCCCGGCCTTTGATACCCCGCTTCTGATTCTGATATCCTGCCTCTGATTCCCTGCCTCTGATTCCCCATCTCTCATTTCACCACCTCTGATTCCCCACCTCTGATTCCCCATATCTGACTCCCCGCCTCTGTTTCCCCGCCTCTGATTCCCCGCCTCTGATTCCCTATCTCTGATTCACCGCCTCTGATTCGCCATCTCTGATTCCCCGACTCTGATTCACGAGCTCTGATTCCCCACCACTGATTCCCCGCGTCTGATTCCCCGCCTCTGAGTCCCTTCCTCTGATTCCCCATCTCTGATTCACCACCTCTGATTCCCCATCTCTGATTCCCGGCCTCTGATTCCCCACCTCTGATTCCCGGCCTCTGATTCCCTGACTCTGATTCCCAACCTCTGATTCCCCACCTCTGATTCCCCATATCTGATTCCCCGGCTCTGTTTCCCCGCCTCTGATTCCCCGCCTCTGTTTCCCCATATATGATTCCCCGCCTCTGATTCCCCAACTCTGATTCCCCGCCTCTAATTCCCCAGCTCTGATTCCCTGCCTCTGATTCCCCGTGTTTGATTCCCTGCCTCTGATTCCCCGCGTCTGATTCCCCATCTGTGATTCACCGCCTTTGATTTGCCACCTCTGATTCCCCATATCAGATTCCCCGCCTCTGTATCCCCGCCTCTGATTCGTCGCCTCTGATTCCCCATATCTCATTCCCCGCCTCTGATTCCCCATTTCTGATTCCGCACTTCTGATTCCCTGCCTCTGATTCCCCAACTCTAATTCCGCATATCTGATTCCCCGCCTCTGTTTCCCCGCCTCTGATTCCCCGCCTCTGTTTCCCCATATCTAATTCCACGCCTCTGATTCCCCAACTCTGATTCCCCGACTCTGATTCCACAGCTCTGATTCCCCGCCTCTGATTCCCCGCATCTGAATCCCTGCCTCTGATTCCCCGCCTCTGATTCCCTGCCTCTGATTCCGAATTCTGACTTCCCACCTCTGAATCCCCATATCTGATTCAACGCCTCAGATTCCCCAACTCTGATTCCCCGCCTCTGATTCCCCAGCTCTGATTCCCCGCCTCTGATTCCCCGCATCTGATTCCCTGCCTCTGATTCCCCGCATCTGATTCCCTGCCTCTGATTCCCCGCCTCTGATTCCCTGCCTCTGATTCCCAACCTCTGATTCCCCACCTCTGATTCCCCATCTCTGATTCCGCACATCCGATTCCCTGGCTCTGATTCCCCGCATCTGATTCCACGCCTCTGATTCCCCAACTCTGATTCCCCTCCTCTGATTCGCCAGCTATGATTCCCGGACTCTGAATCCCGGCCTCTGATCCCGGCCTCTGATTCCCCGCTTCTGATTCTGATTCCCTGCCTCTGATTCCCCATCTCCGATTCCGCACATCTGATTCCCTGCCTCTGATTCCCCACCAATGATTCCCCATATCTGATTCCCCGCCTCTGTTTCCCCGCCTCTGATTCCCCGCCTCTGTTTCCCCATATCTAATACAACGCCTCGGATTCCCCAACTCTGATTCCCCGCCTCTGATTCCCCAGCTCTAATTCCCCGCCTCTGATTCCCCGCATCTGATTCCCTGCCTCTGATTCCCTGCATCTGATTCCCTGCCTCTGATTCCCCGCCTCTGATTCCCCGCCTCAGTTTCACTGCCTCTGATTCCCCGCCTCTGTTTCCCCATATCTGATTCCCCGCCTCTGATTCCCCAACTCAGATTCCCCGCCTCTGAATCCCCAGCTCTGATTCCCCACCTCTGATCCCCCGTGTTTGATTCCCTGCCTCTGATTCCCCGCATCTGATTCCCCATCTCTGATTCACCGCCTTTGATTCACCACGTCTGATTCCCTGCCTCTGATTCCCCGCCTTTGATTCCCCATCTCTGATTCACCACCTCTGATTCCGCGCGTCTGATTCCCCACCACTGATTCCCCAATTCTGATTCCCCACCTCTGATTCCCCAGCTCTGATTCCCAGCCTCTGATTCACTGCCTCTGATTCCACGCCTCTGATTCTCCGCCTCTGTTTCCCCATATCTGATTCCCCGCCTCTGATTCCCCAACTCTGATTCCCCGCCTCTGATTCCCCAGCTCTGATTCCCCGAGTTTGATTCCCCAACTCTGATACCCCGCCTCTGATTCCCCATCTCTGATTCACCTCCTCTGATTCCCAATCTCTGATTCACCACCTTTGATTCGCCAACTCTGATTCCCCATATCTGACTCCCCGCCTCTGTTTCCCCGCCTCTGATACCCCGCCTCTGATTCCCCATATCTCATTCCGCGCCTCTGATTCCCCATCTCTGATTCCCGGACTCTGATTCCCCATCTCTGATTCCCCGCCTCTGATTCCCCAGCTCTGATTCCCCGAGTTTGATTCCCCAACTCTGATACCCCGCCTCTGATTCCCCATCTCTGATTCCCCGCCTCTGTTTCCCCATATATGATTCCCCGCCTCTGATTCCCCAACTCTGATTCCCCGCCTCTAATTCCCCAGCTCTGATTCCCTGCCTCTGATTCCCCGTGTTTGATTCCCTGCCTCTGATTCCCCGCGTCTGATTCCCCATCTGTGATTCACCGCCTTTGATTTGCCACCTCTGATTCCCCATATCAGATTCCCCACCTCTGTATCCCCGCCTCTGATTCGTCGCCTCTGATTCCCCACATCTCATTCCCCGCCTCTGATTCCCCATTTCTGATTCCGCACATCTGATTCCCTGCCTCTGATTCCCCACCTCTAATTCCCCATATCTGATTCCCCGCCTCTGTTTCCCCGCCTCTGATTCCCCGCCTCTGTTTCCCCATATCTAATTCCACGCCTCTGATTCCCCAACTCTGATTCCCCGACTCTGATTCCACAGCTCTGATTCCCCGCCTCTGATTCCCCGCATCTGAATCCCTGCCTCTGATTCCCCGCCTCTGATTCCCTGCCTCTGATTCCGAATTCTGACTTCCCACCTCTGAATCCCCATATCTGATTCAACGTCTCAGATTCCCCAACTCTGATTCCCCGCCTCTGATTCCCCAGCTCTGATTCCCCGCCTCTGATTCCCCGCATCTGATTCCCTGCCTCTGATTCCCCGCATCTGATTCCCTGCCTCTGATTCCCCGCCTCTGATTCCCTGCCTCTGATTCCCAACCTCTGATTCCCCACCTCTGATTCCCCATCTCTGATTCCGCACATCCGATTCCCTGGCTCTGATTCCCCGCATCTGATTCCACGCCTCTGATTCCCCAACTCTGATACCCCTCCTCTGATTCGCCAGCTATGATTCCCGGACTCTGAATCCCGGCCTCTGATCCCGGCCTCTGATTCCCCGCTTCTGATTCTGATTCCCTGCCTCTGATTCCCCATCTCCGATTCCGCACATCTGATTCCCTGCCTCTGATTCCCCACCAATGATTCCCCATATCTGATTCCCCGCCTCTGTTTCCCCGCCTCTGATTCCCCGCCTCTGTTTCCCCATATCTAATACAACGCCTCGGATTCCCCAACTCTGATTCCCCGCCTCTGATTCCCCAGCTCTAATTCCCCGCCTCTGATTCCCCGCATCTGATTCCCTGCCTCTGATTCCCTGCATCTTATTCCCTGCCTCTGATTCCCCGCCTCTGATTCCCCGCCTCTGTTTCACTGCCTCTGATTCCCCGCCTCTGTTTCCCCATATCTGATTCCCCGCCTCTGATTCCCCAACTCAGATTCCCCGCCTCTGAATCCCCAGCTCTGATTCCCCACCTCTGATCCCCCGTGTTTGATTCCCTGCCTCTGATTCCCCGCATCTGATTCCCCATCTCTGATTCACCGCCTTTGATTCACCACGTCTGATTCCCTGCCTCTGATTCCCCGCCTTTGATTCCCCATCTCTGATTCACCACCTCTGATTCCGCGCGTCTGATTCCCCACCACTGATTCCCCAATTCTGATTCCCCACCTCTGATTCCCCAGCTCTGATTCCCAGCCTCTGATTCACTGCCTCTGATTCCACGCCTCTGATTCTCCGCCTCTGTTTCCCCATATCTGATTCCCCGCCTCTGATTCCCCAACTCTGATTCCCCGCCTCTGATTCCCCAGCTCTGATTCCCCGAGTTTGATTCCCCAACTCTGATACCCCGCCTCTGATTCCCCATCTCTGATTCACCTCCTCTGATTCCCAATCTCTGATTCACCACCTTTGATTCGCCAACTCTGATTCCCCATATCTGACTCCCCGCCTCTGTTTCCCCGCCTCTGATACCCCGCCTCTGATTCCCCATATCTCATTCCGCGCCTCTGATTCCCCATCTCTGATTCCCGGACTCTGATTCCCCATCTCTGATTCCCCGCCTCTGATTCCCCAGCTCTGATTCCCCGAGTTTGATTCCCCAACTCTGATACCCCGCCTCTGATTCCCCATCTCTGATTCACCTCCTCTGATTCCCAATCTCTGATTCACCGCCTTTGATTCGCCAACTCTGATTCCCCATATCTGACTCCCCGCCTCTGTTTCCCCGCCTCTGATACCCCGCCTCTGATTCCCCATATCTCATTCCGCGCCTCTGATTCCCCATCTCTGATTCCCCGCCTCTGAATCCCCAGCTCTGATTCCCCGCCTCTGATCCCCCGTGTTTGATTCCCTGCCTCTGATTCCCCGCATCTGATTCCCCATCTCTGATTCACCGCCTTTGATACACCACATCTGATTCCCCATATCAGATTCCCCGCCTCTGTATCCCCGCCTCTGATTCCCCGCCTCTAATTCCCCATATCTCATTCCCCGCCTCTGATTCCCAATCTCTGATTGCCGGACTCTGAATCCCGGCCTCTTATTCCCTGCATCTGATTCCCGGCCTCTGATCCCGGCCTCTGATTCCCCGCTTCTGATTCTGATTCCCTGCCTCTGATTCCCCATCTCCGATTCCGCACATCTGATTCCCTGCCTCTGATTCCCCACCTCTGATTCCCCATATCTGATTCCCCGCCTCTGTTTCCCCGCCTCTGATTCCCCGCCTCTGTTTCCCCATATCTAATTCAACGCCTCGGATTCCCCAACTCTGATTCCCCGCCTCTGATACCCCAGCTCTAATTCCCCGCCTCTGATTCCCCGCATCTGATTCCCTGCCTCTGATTCCCTGCATCTTATTCCCTGCCTCTGATTCCCCGCCTCTGATTTCCTGCCTCTGATTCCCAACCTCTGATTCCCCACCTCTGAATCCCCATATCTGATTCCCCTCCTCTGATTCCCCGCCTCTGTTTCCCCGCCTCTGATTTCCCGCCTCTGTTTCCCCATATCTGATTCCCCGCCTCTGATTCCCCAACTCTGATTCCCCTCCTCTGATTCGCCAGCTATGATTCCCCGCCTCTGATTCCCCGCGTCTGATTCCCTGCCTCTGATTCCCCGCCTTTGATTCCCCATCTCTGATTCACCACCTCTGATTCCGCGCGTCTGATTCCCCGCCTCTGATTCCCCAATTCTGATTCCCCACCTCTGATTCCCCAGCTCTGATTCCCAGCCTCTGATTCACTGCCTCTGATTCCACGCCTCTGATTTTCCGCCTCTGTTTCCCCATATCTGATTCCCCGCCTCTGATTCCCCAACTCTGATTCCCCGCCTCTGATTCCCCAGCTCTGATTCCCCGAGTTTGATTCCCCAACTCTGATACCCCGCCTCTGATTCCCCATCTTTGATTCACCTCCTCTGATTCCCCACCTCTGATTCTCCACCTCTGATACCCTGCCTCTGATTCCCCATCTCTGATCCTCCACCTCTGATACCCCGCCTCTGATTCCCCATCTCTAATTCATCATATCTGATTCCCCACCTCTGCTTACTCATCTCTGATTCACTGCCTCTGATTCTCCACCTCTGATTCCCCATATCGGATTCCCCGCCTCTGATTCCCTGCTTCTGATTCCGATTCCCTGCCTCTGATTCCCCATCTCTGATTCCCCACATCTGATTCCCTGCCTCTGATTCCCTATCTCTGATTCCCCGCCTCTGATCCCCGCCTCTGATTCCCAACCTCTGATTCCCCACCTCTGATTCCCCATATATGATTCCCCACCTCTGTTTCCGCGCCTCTGATTCCCCGCCTCTGATTCCCCGCGTCTGATTCCCTGCCTCTGATTCCCCGCCTCTGATTCCCCATCTCTGATTCACCACCTCTGATTCCGCGCATCTGATTCCCCGCCTCTGATTCCCCAATTCTGATTCCCCACCTCTGATTCCCCAGCTCTGATTCCCAGCCTCTGATTCACTGCCTCTGATTCCCCGCCTCTGATTCTCCGCCTCTGTTTCCCCATATCTGATTCCCCGCCTCTGATTCCCCAACTCTGATTCCCCGCCTCTGATTCCCCAGCTCTGATTCCCCGAGTTTGATTCCCCAACTCTGATACCCCGCCTCTGATTCCCCATCTCTGATTCACCTCCTCTGATTCGCAATCTCTGATTCACCTCCTCTGATTCGCCAACTCTGATTCCCCATATCTGACTCCCCGCTTCTGTTTCCCCGCCTCTGATACCCCGCCTCTGATTCCCCATATCTCATTCCGCGCCTCTGATTCCCCATCTCTGATTCCCGGACTCTGATTCCCCATCTCTGATTCCCCGCCTCTGATTCCCCAGCTCTGATTCCCCGAGTTTGATTCCCCAACTCTGATACCCCGCCTCTGATTCCCCATCTCTGATTCACCTCCTCTGATTCCCCGCCCCTGACTCACCACCTCTGATTCCCCATATCTGATTCCCCGCCTCTGTTTCCCCACCTCTGATTCTCCACCTCTGATACCCCGCCTCTGATTCCCCATCTCTAATTCATCACATCTGATTCCCCACCTCTGCTTACTCATCTCTGATTCACTGCCTCTGATTCTCCACCTCTGATTCCCCATATCGGATTCCCCGCCTCTGATTCCCTGCTTCTGATTCCGATTCCCTGCCTCTGATTCCCCATCTCTGATTCCCCACATCTGATTCCCTGCCTCTGATTCCCTATCTCTGATTCCCCGCCTCTGATCCCCGCCTCTGATTCCCAACCTCTGATTCCCCACCTCTGATTCCCCATATCTGATTCCCCACCTCTGTTTCCCCTCATCTGATTCCCCGCCACTGTTTCCCCATATCTGATTCCCGGCCTCTGATTCCCGGCCTCTGATTCCCGGCCTCTGATACCCCGCTTCTGATTCTAATACCCTGCCTCTGATTCCCTGCCTCTGATTCCCCATCTCTCATTTCACCACCTCTGATTCCCCACCTCTAATTCCCCATATCTGACTCCCCGCCTCTGTTTTCCCGCCTCTGATTCCCCGCCTCTGATTCCCTATCTCTGATTCCCCGCCTCTGATTCGCCATCTCTGATTCCCCGACTCTGATTCCCGAGCTCTGATTCCCCGCCACTGATTCCCAGCGTCTGATTCCCCGCCTCTTAGTCCCTTCCTCTGATTCTCCATCTCAGATTCACCACCTCTGATTCCCCATCTTTGATTCACCTCCTCTGATTCCCCGCCTCTGTTTCCCCGCCTCTGATTCCCCGCCTCTGTTTCCCCATATCTAATTCAACGCCTCGGATTCCCCAACTCTGATTCCCCGCCTCTGATACCCCAGCTCTAATTCCCCGCCTCTGATTCCCCGCATCTGATTCACTGCCTCTGATTCCCTGCATCTGATTCCCTGCCTCTGATTCCCCGCCTCTGATTCCCTGCCTCTGATTCCCAACCTCTGATTCCCCACCTCTGAATCCCCATATCTGATTCCCCGCCTCTGATTCCCCGCCTCTGTTTCCCCGCCTCTGATTTCCCGCCTCTGTTTCCCCATATCTGATTCCCCGCCTCTGATTCCCCAACTCTGATTCCCCTCCTCTGATTCGCCAGCTATGATTCCCCGCCTCTGATTCCCCGCGTCTGATTCCCTGCCTCTGATTCCCCGCCTTTGATTCCCCATCTCTGATTCACCACCTCTGATTCCGCGCGTCTGATTCCCCGCCTCTGATTTCCCAATTCTGATTCCCCACCTCTGATTCCCCAGCTCTGATTCCCAGCCTCTGATTCACTGCCTCTGATTCCACGCCTCTGATTCTCCGCCTCTGTTTCCCCATATCTGATTCCCCGCCTCTGATTCCCCAACTCTGATTCCCCGCCTCTGATTCCCCAGCTCTGATTCCCCGAGTTTGATTCCCCAACTCTGATACCCCGCCTCTGATTCCCCATCTTTGATTCACCTCCTCTGATTCCCCACCTCTGATTCTCCACTTCTGATACCCTGCCTCTGATTCCCCATCTCTGATTCTCCACCTCTGATACCCCGCCTCTGATTCCCCATCTCTAATTCATCATATCTGATTCCCCACCTCTGCTTACTCATCTCTGATTCACTGCCTCTGATTCTCCACCTCTGATTCCCCATATCGGATTCCCCGCCTCTGATTCCCTGCTTCTGATTCCGATTCCCTGCCTCTGATTCCCCATCTCTGATTCCCCACATCTGATTCCCTGCCTCTGATTCCCTATCTCTGATTCCCCGCCTCTGATCCCCGCCTCTGATTCCCAACCTCTGATTCCCCACCTCTGATTCCCCATATATGATTCCCCACCTCTGTTTCCGCGCCTCTGATTCCCCGCCTCTGATTCCCCGCGTCTGATTCCCTGCCTCTGATTCCCCGCCTCTGATTCCCCATCTCTGATTCACCACCTCTGATTCCGCGCGTCTGATTCCCCGCCTATGATTCCCCAATTCTGATTCCCCACCTCTGATTCCCCAGCTCTGATTCCCAGCCTCTGATTCACTGCCTCTGATTCCCCGCCTCTGATTCCCTATCTCTGATTCCCCGCCTCTGATTCGCCATCTCTGATTCCCCGACTCTGATTCCCGAGCTCTGATTCCCCGCCACTGATTCCCAGCGTCTGATTCCCCGCCTCTTAGTCCCTTCCTCTGATTCCCCATCTCTGATTCACCACCTCTGATTCCCCATCTTTGATTCACCTCCTCTGATTCCCCGCCTCTGTTTCCCCGCCTCTGATTCCCCGCCTCTGTTTCACAATATCTAATTCAACGCCTCGGATTCCCCAACTCTGATTCCCCGCCTCTGATACCCCAGCTCTAATTCCCCGCCTCTGATTCCCCGCATCTGATTCCCTGCCTCTGATTCCCTGCATCTGATTCCCTGCCTCTGATTCCCCGCCTCTGATTCCCTGCCTCTGATTCCCAACCTCTGATTCCCCACCTCTGAATCCCCATATCTGATTCCCCGCCTCTGATTCCCCGCCTCTGTTTCCCCGCCTCTGATTTCCCGCCTCTGTTTCCCAATATCTGACTCCCCGCCTCTGATTCCCCAACTCTGATTCCCCTCCTCTGATTCGCCAGCTATGATTCCCCGCCTCTGATTCCCCGCATCTGATTCCCTGCCTCTGATTCCCCGCCTTTGATTCCCCATCTCTGATTCACCACCTCTGATTCCGCGCGTCTGATTCCCCGCCTCTGATTCCCCAATTCTGATTCCCCACCTCTGATTCCCCAGCTCTGAATCCCAGCCTCTGATTCACTGCCTCTGATTCCACGCCTCTGATTCTCCGCCTCTGTTTCCCCATATCTGATTCCCCGCCTCTGATTCCCCAACTCTGATTCCCCGCCTCTGATTCCCCAGCTCTGATTCCCCGAGTTTGATTCCCCAACTCTGATACCCCGCCTCTGATTCCCCATCTTTGATTCACCTCCTCTGATTCCCCACCTCTGATTCTCCACCTCTGATACCCTGCCTCTGATTCCCCATCTCTGATTCTCCACCTCTGATACCCCGCCTCTGATTCCCCATCTCTAATTCATCATATCTGATTCCCCACCTCTGCTTACTCATCTCTGATTCACTGCCTCTGATTCTCCACCTCTGATTCCCCATATCGGATTCCCCGCCTCTGATTCCCTGCTTCTGATTCCGATTCCCTGCCTCTGATTCCCCATCTCTGATTCCCCACATCTGATTCCCTGCCTCTGATTCCCTATCTCTGATTCCCCGCCTCTGATCCCCGCCTCTGATTCCCAACCTCTGATTCCCCACCTCTGATTCCCCATATATGATTCCCCACCTCTGTTTCCGCGCCTCTGATTCCCCGCCTCTGATTCCACGCGTCTGATTCTCTGCCTCTGATTCCCCGCCTCTGATTCCCCATCTCTGATTCACCACCTCTGATTCCGCGCGTCTGATTCCCCGCCTCTGATTCCCCAATTCTGATTCCCCACCTCTGATTCCCCAGCTCTAATTCCCAGCCTCTGATTCACTGCCTCTGATTCCCCGCCTCTGATTCTCCGCCTCTGTTTCCCCATATCTGATTCCCCGCCTCTGATTCCCCAACTCTGATTCCCCGCCTCTGATTCCCCAGCTCTGATTCCCCGAGTTTGATTCCCCAACTCTGATACCCCGCCTCTGATTCCCCATCTCTGATTCACCTCCTCTGATTCCCAATCTCTGATTCACCTCCTCTGATTCGCCAACTCTGATTCCCCATATCTGACTCCCCGCTTCTGTTTCCCCGCCTCTGATACCCCGCCTCTGATTCCCCATATCTCATTCCGCGCCTCTGATTCCCCATCTCTGATTCCAGGACTCTGATTCCCCATCTCTGATTCACCGCCTCTGATTCCCCAGCTCTGATTCCCCGAGTTTGATTCCCCAACTCTGATACCCCGCCTCTGATTCCCCATCTTTGATTCACCTCCTCTGATTCCCCGCCCCTGACTCACCACCTCTGATTCCCCATATCTGATTCCCCGCCTCTGTTTCCCCACCTCTGATTCTCCACCTCTGATACCCCGCCTCTGATTCCCCATCTCTAATTCATCACATCTGATTCCCCACCTCTGCTTACTCATCTCTGATTCACTGCCTCTGATTCTCCACCTCTGATTCCCCATATCGGATTCCCCGCCTCTGATTCCCTGCTTCTGATTCCGATTCCCTGCCTCTGATTCCCCATCTCTGATTCCCCACATCTGATTCCCTGCCTCTGATTCCCTATCTCTAATTCCCCGCCTCTGATCCCCGCCTCTGATTCCCAACCTCTGATTCCCCACCTCTGATTCCCCATATATGATTCCCCACCTCTGTTTCCGCGCCTCTGATTCCCCGCCTCTGATTCCCCGCGTCTGATTCCCTGCCTCTGATTCCCCGCCTCTGATTCCCCATCTCTGATTCACCACCTCTGATTCCGCGCATCTGATTCCCCGCCTCTGATTCCCCAATTCTGATTCCCCACCTCTGATTCCCCAGCTCTGATTCCCAGCCTCTGATTCACTGCCTCTGATTCCCCGCCTCTGATTCTCCGCCTCTGTTTCCCCATATCTGATTCCCCGCCTCTGATTCCCCAACTCTGATTCCCCGCCTCTGATTCCCCAGCTCTGATTCCCCGAGTTTGATTCCCCAACTCTGATACCCCGCCTCTGATTCCCCATCTCTGATTCACCTCCTCTGATTCGCAATCTCTGATTCACCTCCTCTGATTCGCCAACTCTGATTCCCCATATCTGACTCCCCGCTTCTGTTTCCCCGCCTCTGATACCCCGCCTCTGATTCCCCATATCTCATTCCGCGCCTCTGATTCCCCATCTCTGATTCCCGGACTCTGATTCCCCATCTCTGATTCCCCGCCTCTGATTCCCCAGCTCTGATTCCCCGAGTTTGATTCCCCAACTCTGATACCCCGCCTCTGATTCCCCATCTCTGATTCACCTCCTCTGATTCCCCGCCCCTGACTCACCACCTCTGATTCCCCATATCTGATTCCCCGCCTCTGTTTCCCCACCTCTGATTCTCCACCTCTGATACCCCGCCTCTGATTCCCCATCTCTAATTCATCACATCTGATTCCCCACCTCTGCTTACTCATCTCTGATTCACTGCCTCTGATTCTCCACCTCTGATTCCCCATATCGGATTCCCCGCCTCTGATTCCCTGCTTCTGATTCCGATTCCCTGCCTCTGATTCCCCATCTCTGATTCCCCACATCTGATTCCCTGCCTCTGATTCCCTATCTCTGATTCCCCGCCTCTGATCCCCGCCTCTGATTCCCAACCTCTGATTCCCCACCTCTGATTCCCCATATCTGATTCCCCACCTCTGTTTCCCCTCATCTGATTCCCCGCCACTGTTTCCCCATATCTGATTCCCGGCCTCTGATTCCCGGCCTCTGATTCCCGGCCTCTGATACCCCGCTTCTGATTCTAATACCCTGCCTCTGATTCCCTGCCTCTGATTCCCCATCTCTCATTTCACCACCTCTGATTCCCCACCTCTAATTCCCCATATCTGACTCCCCGCCTCTGTTTTCCCGCCTCTGATTCCCCGCCTCTGATTCCCTATCTCTGATTCCCCGCCTCTGATTCGCCATCTCTGATTCCCCGACTCTGATTCCCGAGCTCTGATTCCCCGCCACTGATTCCCAGCGTCTGATTCCCCGCCTCTTAGTCCCTTCCTCTGATTCTCCATCTCAGATTCACCACCTCTGATTCCCCATCTTTGATTCACCTCCTCTGATTCCCCGCCTCTGTTTCCCCGCCTCTGATTCCCCGCCTCTGTTTCCCCATATCTAATTCAACGCCTCGGATTCCCCAACTCTGATTCCCCGCCTCTGATACCCCAGCTCTAATTCCCCGCCTCTGATTCCCCGCATCTGATTCACTGCCTCTGATTCCCTGCATCTGATTCCCTGCCTCTGATTCCCCGCCTCTGATTCCCTGCCTCTGATTCCCAACCTCTGATTCCCCACCTCTGAATCCCCATATCTGATTCCCCGCCTCTGATTCCCCGCCTCTGTTTCCCCGCCTCTGATTTCCCGCCTCTGTTTCCCCATATCTGATTCCCCGCCTCTGATTCCCCAACTCTGATTCCCCTCCTCTGATTCGCCAGCTATGATTCCCCGCCTCTGATTCCCCGCGTCTGATTCCCTGCCTCTGATTCCCCGCCTTTGATTCCCCATCTCTGATTCACCACCTCTGATTCCGCGCGTCTGATTCCCCGCCTCTGATTTCCCAATTCTGATTCCCCACCTCTGATTCCCCAGCTCTGATTCCCAGCCTCTGATTCACTGCCTCTGATTCCACGCCTCTGATTCTCCGCCTCTGTTTCCCCATATCTGATTCCCCGCCTCTGATTCCCCAACTCTGATTCCCCGCCTCTGATTCCCCAGCTCTGATTCCCCGAGTTTGATTCCCCAACTCTGATACCCCGCCTCTGATTCCCCATCTTTGATTCACCTCCTCTGATTCCCCACCTCTGATTCTCCACTTCTGATACCCTGCCTCTGATTCCCCATCTCTGATTCTCCACCTCTGATACCCCGCCTCTGATTCCCCATCTCTAATTCATCATATCTGATTCCCCACCTCTGCTTACTCATCTCTGATTCACTGCCTCTGATTCTCCACCTCTGATTCCCCATATCGGATTCCCCGCCTCTGATTCCCTGCTTCTGATTCCGATTCCCTGCCTCTGATTCCCCATCTCTGATTCCCCACATCTGATTCCCTGCCTCTGATTCCCTATCTCTGATTCCCCGCCTCTGATCCCCGCCTCTGATTCCCAACCTCTGATTCCCCACCTCTGATTCCCCATATATGATTCCCCACCTCTGTTTCCGCGCCTCTGATTCCCCGCCTCTGATTCCCCGCGTCTGATTCCCTGCCTCTGATTCCCCGCCTCTGATTCCCCATCTCTGATTCACCACCTCTGATTCCGCGCGTCTGATTCCCCGCCTATGATTCCCCAATTCTGATTCCCCACCTCTGATTCCCCAGCTCTGATTCCCAGCCTCTGATTCACTGCCTCTGATTCCCCGCCTCTGATTCCCCATCTCTGATTCCCCGCCTCTGATTCGCCATCTCTGATTCCCCGACTCTGATTCCCGAGCTCTGATTCCCCGCCACTGATTCCCAGCGTCTGATTCCCCGCCTCTTAGTCCCTTCCTCTGATTCCCCATCTCTGATTCACCACCTCTGATTCCCCATCTTTGATTCACCTCCTCTGATTCCCCGCCTCTGTTTCCCCGCCTCTGATTCCCCGCCTCTGTTTCACAATATCTAATTCAACGCCTCGGATTCCCCAACTCTGATTCCCCGCCTCTGATACCCCAGCTCTAATTCCCCGCCTCTGATTCCCCGCATCTGATTCCCTGCCTCTGATTCCCTGCATCTGATTCCCTGCCTCTGATTCCCCGCCTCTGATTCCCTGCCTCTGATTCCCAACCTCTGATTCCCCACCTCTGAATCCCCATATCTGATTCCCCGCCTCTGATTCCCCGCCTCTGTTTCCCCGCCTCTGATATCCCGCCTCTGTTTCCCAATATCTGACTCCCCGCCTCTGATTCCCCAACTCTGATTCCCCTCCTCTGATTCGCCAGCTATGATTCCCCGCCTCTGATTCCCCGCATCTGATTCCCTGCCTCTGATTCCCCGACTTTGATTCCCCATCTCTGATTCACCACCTCTGATTCCGCGCGTCTGATTCCCCGCCTCTGATTCCCCAATTCTGATTCCCCACCTCTGATTCCCCAGCTCTGAATCCCAGCCTCTGATTCACTGCCTCTGATTCCACGCCTCTGATTCTCCGCCTCTGTTTCCCCATATCTGATTCCCCGCCTCTGATTCCCCAACTCTGATTCCCCGCCTCTGATTCCCCAGCTCTGATTCCCCGAGTTTGATTCCCCAACTCTGATACCCCGCCTCTGATTCCCCATCTTTGATTCACCTCCTCTGATTCCCCACCTCTGATTCTCCACCTCTGATACCCTGCCTCTGATTCCCCATCTCTGATTCTCCACCTCTGATACCCCGCCTCTGATTCCCCATCTCTAATTCATCATATCTGATTCCCCACCTCTGCTTACTCATCTCTGATTCACTGCCTCTGATTCTCCACCTCTGATTCCCCATATCGGATTCCCCGCCTCTGATTCCCTGCTTCTGATTCCGATTCCCTGCCTCTGATTCCCCATCTCTGATTCCCCACATCTGATTCCCTGCCTCTGATTCCCTATCTCTGATTCCCCGCCTCTGATCCCCGCCTCTGATTCCCAACCTCTGATTCCCCACCTCTGATTCCCCATATATGATTCCCCACCTCTGTTTCCGCGCCTCTGATTCCCCGCCTCTGATTCCACGCGTCTGATTCTCTGCCTCTGATTCCCCGCCTCTGATTCCCCATCTCTGATTCACCACCTCTGATTCCGCGCGTCTGATTCCCCGCCTCTGATTCCCCAATTCTGATTCCCCACCTCTGATTCCCCAGCTCTAATTCCCAGCCTCTGATTCACTGCCTCTGATTCCCCGCCTCTGATTCTCCGCCTCTGTTTCCCCATATCTGATTCCCCGCCTCTGATTCCCCAACTCTGATTCCCCGCCTCTGATTCCCCAGCTCTGATTCCCCGAGTTTGATTCCCCAACTCTGATACCCCGCCTCTGATTCCCCATCTCTGATTCACCTCCTCTGATTCCCAATCTCTGATTCACCTCCTCTGATTCGCCAACTCTGATTCCCCATATCTGACTCCCCGCTTCTGTTTCCCCGCCTCTGATACCCCGCCTCTGATTCCCCATATCTCATTCCGCGCCTCTGATTCCCCATCTCTGATTCCAGGACTCTGATTCCCCATCTCTGATTCACCGCCTCTGATTCCCCAGCTCTGATTCCCCGAGTTTGATTCCCCAACTCTGATACCCCGCCTCTGATTCCCCATCTTTGATTCACCTCCTCTGATTCCCCGCCCCTGACTCACCACCTCTGATTCCCCATATCTGATTCCCCGCCTCTGTTTCCCCACCTCTGATTCTCCACCTCTGATACCCCGCCTCTGATTCCCCATCTCTAATTCATCACATCTGATTCCCCACCTCTGCTTACTCATCTCTGATTCACTGCCTCTGATTCTCCACCTCTGATTCCCCATATCGGATTCCCCGCCTCTGATTCCCTGCTTCTGATTCCGATTCCCTGCCTCTGATTCCCCATCTCTGATTCCCCACATCTGATTCCCTGCCTCTGATTCCCTATCTCTGATTCCCCGCCTCTGATCCCCGCCTCTGATTCCCAACCTCTGATTCCCCACCTCTGATTCCCCATATCTGATTCCCCACCTCTGTTTCCCCTCCTCTGATTCCCCGCCACTGTTTCCCCATATCTGATTCCCGGCCTCTGATTCCCGGCCTCTGATTCCCGGCCTCTGATACCCCGCTTCTGATTCTAATACCCTGCCTCTGATTCCCTGCCTCTGATTCCCCATCTCTCATTTCACCACCTCTGATTCCCCACCTCTAATTCCCCATATCTGACTCCCCGCCTCTGTTTTCCCGCCTCTGATTCCCCGCCTCTGATTCCCTATCTCTGATTCCCCGCCTCTGATTCGCCATCTCTGATTCCCCGACTCTGATTCCCGAGCTCTGATTCCCCGCCACTGATTCCCAGCGTCTGATTCCCCGCCTCTTAGTCCCTTCCTCTGATTCCCCATCTCTGATTCACCACCTCTGATTCCCCATCTCTGATTCCCGGCCTCTGATTCCCCACCTCTGATTCCCGGCCTCTGATTCCTGGCTTCTGATTCCTGGCCTCTTATTCCCCACCTCTGATTCCCCATATATGATTCCCCACCTCTGTTTCCGCGCCTCTGATTCCCCGCCTCTGATTCCCCATCTCCGATTTACAACCTCTGAATCCCTGCGTCTGATTCACCACCGCTGATTTCCCGCCTCTTATTCTCCATCTCTAATTCCCGGCCTCTGATTCCCCACCTCTGATTCCCGGCCTCTGATTCCCGCCCTCTGATTCCCGGCCTCTCATTTCTGGCCTCTGATTCCCGGCCTCTGATTCCCCGCCTCTGATTCCCCGCCTCTGATTCCCTGCCTCTGATTCCCCATCTCTGATTCCGCACATCTGATTCCCTGCCTCTGATTCCCCGCCTCTGACTCCCCGCCTCTGATTCCCTGCCTCTGATTCCCAACCTCTGATTCCCCACCTCTGATTCCCCATATCTGATTCCCCGCCTCTGTTTCCCCGCCTCTGATTCCCCGCCTCTGTTTCCCCATATCTGATTCCCCGCCTCTGATTCCCCAACTCTGATTCCCCGCCTCTGATACCCCAGCCCTGATTCCCCTTCCTCTGATTCCCCGTGTTTGATTCCCTGCCTCAGATTCCCCGCGTCTGATTCCCCATCTGTGATTCACCGCCTTTGATTTGCCACCTCTGATTCCCAATATCAGATTCCCCGCCTCTGTATCCCCACCTCTGATTCCCCGCCTCTGATTCCCCATATCTCATTCCCCGCCTCTGATTCCCCATCTCTGATTCCACACATCTGATTCCCTGCCTCTGATTCCCCACCTCTGATTCCCCATATCTGATTCCCCGCCTCCGTTTCCCCGACTCTGATTCCCCGCCTTTGTTTCCCCATATCTAATTCCACGCCTCTGATTCCCCAACTCTGATTTCCAGCCTCTGATTCCCCAGCTCTGATTCCCCGCCTCTGATTCCCCGCATCTGATTCCCTGCCTCTGATTCCCCGCCTCTGATTCCCTGCCTCTGATTCCCAACCTCTGATTCCCCACCTCTGAATCCCCATATCTGATTCCCCGCCTCTGTTTCCCCGCCTCTGATTCCCCGCCTCTGTTTCCCCATATCTGATTCCCCACCTCTGATTCCCCAACTCTGATTCCCCTCTTCTGATTCGCCAGCTATGATTCCCCACCTCTGATTCCCGCGTCTGATTCCCAATCTCTGATTTACAACCTCTGAATCCCCGCGTCTGATTCACCACCGCTGATTCCCCGCCTATTATTCCCCATCTCTAATTCCCGGCCTCTGATTCCCCACCTCTGATTCCCGGCCTCTGATTCCCGCCCTCTGATTCCCGGCCTCTCATTCCTGGCCTCTGATTCCCGGCCTCTGATTCCCCGCCTCTGATTCATCGCCTCTGATTCCCTGCCTCTTATTCGCAATCTCTGATTCCGCACATCTGATTCCCTGCCTCTGATTCCCAGCCTCTGACTCCCCGCCTCTGATTCCCTGACTCTGATTCCCAACCTCTGATTCCCCACCTCTGATTCCCCATATCTCATTCCCCGCCTCTGTTTCCCCGCCTCTGATTCCCCGCCTCTGTTTCCCCATATCTGATTCCCGGACTCTGATTCCCCACCTCTGATTCCCCATCTCTGATTCCGCTCATCCGATTCCCTGCCTCTGATTCCTCACCTCTGATTCCCCGCGTCTGATTCCCTGCCTCTGATTCCCAACCTATGATTCACCACCTCTGATTCCCCATATCTGATTCTCCGCCTCTGTTTCCCCGCCTCGGATTCCCCGCCTCTGATTCCCAATCTCTGATTTACAACCTCTGAATCCCCGCGTCTGATTCACCACCGCTGATTCCCCGCCTATTATTCCCCATCTCTAATTCCCGGCCTCTGATTCCCCACCTCTGATTCCCGGCCTCTGATTCCCGCCCTCTGATTCCCGGCCTCTCATTCCTGGCCTCTGATTCCCGGCCTCTGATTCCCCGCCTCTGATTCCCCGCCTCTGATTCCCTGCCTCTGATTCCCAATCTCTGATTCCGCACATCTGATTCCCTGCCTCTGATTCCCAGCCTCTGACTCCCCGCCTCTGATTCCCTGACTCTGATTCCCAACCTCTGATTCCCCACCTCTGATTCCCCATATCAGATTCCCCGCCTCTGTATCCCCGCCTCTGATTCGTCGCCTCTGATTCCCCATATCTCATTCCCCGCCTCTGATTCCCCATCTCTGATTCCGCACATCTGATTCCCTGCCTCTGATTCCCCACCTCTAATTCCCCATATCTGATTCCCCGCCTCTGTTTCCCCGCCTCTGATTCCCCGCCTCTGTTTCCCCATATCTAATTCCACGCCTCTGATTCCCCAACTCTGATTCCCCGACTCTGATTCCACAGCTCTGATTCCCCGCCTCTGATTCCCTGCATCTGAATCCCTGCCTCTGATTCCCCGCCTCTGATTCCCTGCCTCTGATTCCGAATTCTGACTTCCCACCTCTGAATCCCCATATCTGATTCAACGCCTCGGATTCCCCAGCTCTGATTCCCCGCCTCTGATTCCCCGCATCTGATTCCCTGCCTCTGATTCCCCGCATCTGATTCCCTGCCTCTGATTCCCCGCCTCTGATTCCCTGCCTCTGATTCCCAACCTCTTATTCCCCACCTCTGATTCCCCATCTCTGATTCCCCATCTCTGATTCCGCACATCCGATTCCCTGGCTCTGATTCCCCGCATCTGATTCCCCGCCTCTGATTCCCCAACTCTGATTCCCCTCCTCTGATTCGCCAGCTATGATTCCCCGCCTCTGATTCCCCGCGTCTGATTCCCTGCCTCTGATTCCCCGCCTCTTATTCCCCATCTCTGATTCACCACCTCTGATTCCTCGCGTCTGATTCCCCGCCTCTGATTCCCCAATTCTGATTCCCCACCTCTGATTCCCCAGTTCTGATTCCCCGCCTCTGATTCCCTGCCTCTGATTCTCCGCCTCTGATTCTCTTCCTCTGTTTCCCCATATCTGATTCCCGCCTCTGATTCCCCAACTCTGATTCCCCGCCTCTGATTCCCCAGCTCTGATTCCCCGAGTTTGATTCCCCACCTCTGATTCCCCAGTTCAGATTCCCCGCCTCTGATTCCCTGCCTCTGATTCTCCGCCTCTCATTCTCCGCCTCTGTTTCCCCATATCTGATTCCCCACCTCTGATTCCCCAACTCTGATTCCCCGCCTGTGATTCCCCAGATCTGATTCCCCGAGTTTGATTCCCCAACTCTGATTCCCCGCCTCTGATTACCCATCTCTGATTCACCACCTCTGATTCCCCATCTCTGATTCACCGCCTTTGATTCGCCAACTCTGATTCCCCATATCTGACTCCCCGCCTCTGATTCCCCGCCTCTGATTCCACGCCTCTGATTCCCCGTATCTCATTCCGCGCCTCTGATTCCCCATATCTGACTCCCCGCCTCTGTTTCCCCGCCTCTGATTCCCCGCCTCTGATTCCCCATATCTCATTCCCCGCCTCTGATTCCCCAGCTCTGATTCCCCGCCTCTGTTTCACCGCCTCTGATTCACCGCTTCTGATTCTGATTCCCTGCCTCTGATTCCCTATCTCTGATTCCCCATATCTGATTCCCCGCCTCTTTTTCCCCGCCTCTGATTCCCCGCCTCTGTTTCCCCATATCTGATTCCCGGACTCGGATTGCCCACCTCTGATTCCCCATCTCTTATTCCGCACATCCGATTCCCTGCCTCTGATTCCCAACCTATGATTCCCCACCTCTGATTCCCCATATCTGATTCTCCGCCTCAGTTTCCCCACCTCTGATTCCCCGCCTCTGTTTCCCCATAACTGATTCCCCGCCTCTGATTCCCCAACTCTGATTCCCCACCTCTGATTCCCCAGCTTTGATTCCCCGCCTCTGAAACCCCGCGTCTGATTCCCTGCCACTGATGCCCTGCCTCTGATTCCTCATCTTTGATTCCCCACCTCTGATTCCACGTGTCTGATTCCCTGCTTTTGATTCCCCGCCTCTGATTCCCCGTCTCTGTTTCCCCGCCTCTGATTCCCTGCCTCTGTTTCCCCATATCTGATTCCCCTCATCTGATTCCCTGCCTCTGGTTCCCCGCCTATGTTTCCCCGCCTCTGATTCCCAGCCTCTGTTTCCCCATATCTGATTCCCGGACTCGGATTCCCCACCTCTGATTCCCCATCTCTGATTCCGCACATCTGATTCCCTGCCTCTGATTCCCAGCTTCTGACTCCCCGCCTCTGATTCCCTGACTCTGATTCCCAACCTCTGATTCCCCACCTCTGATTCCCCATATCTGATTCCCCGCCTCTGTTTCCCCGCCTCTGATTCCCCGCCTCTGTTTCCCCATATCTGATTCCCGGACTCTGATTCCCCACCTCTGATTCCCCATCTCTGATTACGCTCATCCGATTCCCTGCCTCTGATTCCTCACCTCTGATTCCCCGCGTCTGATTCCCTGCCTCTGATTCCCAACCTATGATTCCCCACCTCTGATTCTCCATATCTGATTCTCTGCCTCTGTTTCCCCGCCTCGGATTCCCCGCCTCTGATTCCCAATCTCTGATTTACAACCTCTGAATCCCCGCATCTGATTCACCACCGCTGATTCCCCGCCTATTATTCCCCATCTCTAATTCCCGGCCTCTGATTCCCCACCTCTGATTCCCGGCCTCTGATTCCCGCCCTCTGATTCCCGGCCTCTCATTCCTGGCCTCTGATTCCCGGCCTCTGATTCCCCGCCTCTGATTCCCCGCCTCTGATTCCCTGCCTCTGATTCCCAATCTCTGATTCCGCACATCTGATTCCCTGCCTCTGATTCCCAGCCTCTGACTCCCCGCCTCTGATTCCCTGACTCTGATTCCCAACCTCTGATTCCCCACCTCTGATTCCCCATATCTGATTCCCCGCCTCTGTTTCCCCGCCTCTGATTCCCCGCCTCTGTTTCCCCATATATGATTCCCCGCCTCTGATTCCCCAACTCTGATTCCCCGCCTCTAATTCCCCAGCTCTGATTCCCTGCCTCTGATTCCCCGTGTTTGATTCCCTTCCTCTGATTCCACGCGTCTGATTCCCCATCTTTGATTCACCGCCTTTCATTTGCCACCTCTGATTCCCCATATCAGATTCCCCGCCTCTGTATCCCCGTTTCTGATTCGTCACCTCTGATTCCCCATATCTCATTCCCCGCCTCTGATTCCCCATCTCTGATTCCGCACATCTGATTCCCTGCCTCTGATTCCCCACCTCTAATTCCCCACCTCTGTTTCCCCGCCTCTGATTCCCCGCCTCTGATTCCCCATATCTAATTCCACGCCTCTGATTCCCCAACTCTGATTCCCCGACTCTGATTCCACAGCTCTGATTCCCCGCCTCTGATTCCCCGCATCTGAATCCCTGCCTCTGATTCCCCGCCTCTGATTCCCTGCCTCTGATTCCGAATTCTGACTTCCCACCTCTGAATCCCCATATCTGATTCAACGCCTCGGATTCCCCAACTCTGATTCCCTGCCTCTGATTCCCCAGCTCTGATTCCCCGCCTCTGATTCCCCATCTTTGATTCACCTCCTCTGATTCCCCACCTCTGATTCTCCACCTCTGATACCCTGCCTCTGATTCCCCATCTCTGATTCTCCACCTCTGATACCCCGCCTCTGATTCCCCATCTCTAATTCATCATATCTGATTCCCCACCTCTGCTTACTCATCTCTGATTCACTGCCTCTGATTCTCCACCTCTGATTCCCCATATCGGATTCCCCGCCTCTGATTCCCTGCTTCTGATTCCGATTCCCTGCCTCTGATTCCCCATCTCTGATTCCCCACATCTGATTCCCTGCCTCTGATTCCCTATCTCTGATTCCCCGCCTCTGATCCCCGCCTCTGATTCCCAACCTCTGATTCCCCACCTCTGATTCCCCATATATGATTCCCCACCTCTGTTTCCGCGCCTCTGATTCCCCGCCTCTGATTCCACGCGTCTGATTCTCTGCCTCTGATTCCCCGCCTCTGATTCCCCATCTCTGATTCACCACCTCTGATTCCGCGCGTCTGATTCCCCGCCTCTGATTCCCCAATTCTGATTCCCCACCTCTGATTCCCCAGCTCTGATTCCCAGCCTCTGATTCACTGCCTCTGATTCCCCGCCTCTGATTCTCCGCCTCTGTTTCCCCATATCTGATTCCCCGCCTCTGATTCCCCAACTCTGATTCCCCGCCTCTGATTCCCCAGCTCTGATTCCCCGAGTTTGATTCCCCAACTCTGATACCCCGCCTCTGATTCCCCATCTCTGATTCACCTCCTCTGATTCCCAATCTCTGATTCACCTCCTCTGATTCGCCAACTCTGATTCCCCATATCTGACTCCCCGCTTCTGTTTCCCCGCCTCTGATACCCCGCCTCTGATTCCCCATATCTCATTCCGCGCCTCTGATTCCCCATCTCTGATTCCCGGACTCTGATTCCCCATCTCTGATTCACCGCCTCTGATTCCCCAGCTCTGATTCCCCGAGTTTGATTCCCCAACTCTGATACCCCGCCTCTGATTCCCCATCTCTGATTCACCTCCTCTGATTCCCCGCCCCTGACTCACCACCTCTGATTCCCCATATCTGATTCCCCACCTCTGTTTCCCCTCCTCTGATTCCCCGCCACTGTTTCCCCATATCTGATTCCCGGCCTCTGATTCCCGGCCTCTGATTCCCGGCCTCTGATACCCCGCTTCTGATTCTAATACCCTGCCTCTGATTCCCTGCCTCTGATTCCCCATCTCTTATTTCACCACCTCTGATTCCCCACCTCTAATTCCCCATATCTGACTCCCCGCCTCTGTTTTCCCGCCTCTGATTCCCCGCCTCTGATTCCCTATCTCTGATTCCCCGCCTCTGATTCGCCATCTCTGATTCCCCGACTCTGATTCCCGAGCTCTGATTCCCCGCCACTGATTCCCAGCGTCTGATTCCCCGCCTCTTAGTCCCTTCCTCTGATTCCCCATCTCTGATTCACCACCTCTGATTCCCCATCTCTGATTCCCGGCCTCTGATTCCCCACCTCTGATTCCCGGCCTCTGATTCCTGGCTTCTGATTCCTGGCCTCTTATTCCCCACCTCTGATTCCCCATATATGATTCCCCACCTCTGTTTCCGCGCCTCTGATTCCCCGCCTCTTATTCTCCATCTCTAATTCCCGGCCTCTGATTCCCCACCTCTGATTCCCGGCCTCTGATTCCCGCCCTCTGATTCCCGGCCTCTCATTCCTGGCCTCTGATTCCCGGCCTCTGATTCCCCGCCTCTGATTCCCCGCCTCTGATTCCCTGCCTCTGATTCCCCATCTCTGATTCCGCACATCTGATTCCCTGCCTCTGATTCCCCGCCTCTGACTCCCCGCCTCTGATTCCCTGCCTCTGATTCCCAACCTCTGATTCCCCACCTCTGATTCCCCATATCTGATTCCCCGCCTCTGTTTCCCCGCCTCTGATTCCCCGCCTCTGTTTCCCCATATCTGATTCCCCGCCTCTGATTCCCCAACTCTGATTCCCCGCCTCTGATACCCCAGCCCTGATTCCCCTTCCTCTGATTCCCCGTGTTTGATTCCCTGCCTCAGATTCCCCGCGTCTGATTCCCCATCTGTGATTCACCGCCTTTGATTTGCCACCTCTGATTCCCAATATCAGATTCCCCGCCTCTGTATCCCCACCTCTGATTCCCCGCCTCTGATTCCCCATATCTCATTCCCCGCCTCTGATTCCCCATCTCTGATTCCACACATCTGATTCCCTGCCTCTGATTCCCCACCTCTGATTCCCCATATCTGATTCCCCGCCTCCGTTTCCCCGACTCTGATTCCCCGCCTTTGTTTCCCCATATCTAATTCCACGCCTCTGATTCCCCAACTCAGATTTCCAGCCTCTGATTCCCCAGCTCTGATTCCCCGCCTCTGATTCCCCGCATCTGATTCCCTGCCTCTGATTCCCCGCCTCTGATTCCCTGCCTCTGATTCCCAACCTCTGATTCCCCACCTCTGAATCCCCATATCTGATTCCCCGCCTCTGTTTCCCCGCCTCTGATTCCCCGCCTCTGTTTCCCCATATCTGATTCCCCACCTCTGATTCCCCAACTCTGATTCCCCTCTTCTGATTCGCCAGCTATGATTCCCCACCTCTGATTCCCGCGTCTGATTCCCAATCTCTGATTTACAACCTCTGAATCCCCGCGTCTGATTCACCACCGCTGATTCCCCGCCTATTATTCCCCATCTCTAATTCCCGCCCTCTGATTCCCCACCTCTGATTCCCGGCCTCTGATTCCCGCCCTCTGATTCCCGGCCTCTCATTCCTGGCCTCTGATTCCCGGCCTCTGATTCCCCGCCTCTGATTCCCCGCCTCTGATTCCCTGCCTCTGATTCCCAATCTCTGATTCCGCACATCTGATTCCCTGCCTCTGATTCCCAGCCTCTGACTCCCCGCCTCTGATTCCCTGACTCTGATTCCCAACCTCTGATTCCCCACCTCTGATTCCCCATATCTCATTCCCCGCCTCTGTTTCCCCGCCTCTGATTCCCCGCCTCTGTTTCCCCATATCTGATTCCCGGACTCTGATTCCCCACCTCTGATTCCCCATCTCTGATTCCGCTCATCCGATTCCCTGCCTCTGATTCCTCACCTCTGATTCCCCGCGTCTGATTCCCTGCCTCTGATTCCCAACCTATGATTCACCACCTCTGATTCCCCATATCTGAATCTCCGCCTCTGTTTCCCCGCCTCGGATTCCCCGCCTCTGATTCCCAATCTCTGATTTACAACCTCTGAATCCCCGCGTCTGATTCACCACCGCTGATTCCCCGCCTATTATTCCCCATCTCTAATTCCCGGCCTCTGATTCCCCACCTCTGATTCCCGGCCTCTGATTCCCGCCCTCTGATTCCCGGCCTCTCATTCCTGGCCTCTGATTCCCGGCCTCTGATTCCCCGCCTCTGATTTCCCGCCTCTGATTCCCTGCCTCTGATTCCCAATCTCTGATTCCGCACATCTGATTCCCTGCCTCTGATTCCCAGCCTCTGACTCCCCGCCTCTGATTCCCTGACTCTGATTCCCAACCTCTGATTCCCCACCTCTGATTCCCCATATCAGATTCCCCGCCTCTGTATCCCCGCCTCTGATTCGTCGCCTCTGATTCCCCATATCTCATTCCCCGCCTCTGATTCCCCATCTCTGATTCCACACATCTGATTCCCTGCCTCTGATTCCCCACCTCTAATTCCCCATATCTGATTCCCCGCCTCTGTTTCCCCGCCTCTGATTCCCCGCCTCTGTTTCCCCATATCTAATTCCACGCCTCTGATTCCCCAACTCTGATTCCCCGACTCTGATTCCACAGCTCTGATTCCCCGCCTCTGATTCCCTGCATCTGAATCCCTGCCTCTGATTCCCCGCCTCTGATTCCCTGCCTCTGATTCCGAATTCTGACTTCCCACCTCTGAATCCCCATATCTGATTCAACGCCTCGGATTCCCCAGCTCTGATTCCCCGCCTCTGATTCCCCGCATCTGATTCCCTGCCTCTGATTCCCCGCATCTGATTCCCTGCCTCTGATTCCCCGCCTCTGATTCCCTGCCTCTGATTCCCAACCTCTTATTCCCCACCTCTGATTCCCCATCTCTGATTCCCCATCTCTGATTCCGCACATCCGATTCCCTGGCTCTGATTCCCCGCATCTGATTCCCCGCCTCTGATTCCCCAACTCTGATTCCCCTCCTCTGATTCGCCAGCTATGATTCCCCGCCTCTGATTCCCCGCGTCTGATTCCCTGCCTCTGATTCCCCGCCTCTTATTCCCCATCTCTGATTCCCACCTCTGATTCCTCGCGTCTGATTCCCCGCCTCTGATTCCCCAATTCTGATTCCCCACCTCTGATTCCCCAGTTCTGATTCCCCGCCTCTGATTCCCTGCCTCTGATTCTCCTCCTCTGATTCTCTTCCTCTGTTTCCCCATATCTGATTCCCGCCTCTGATTCCCCAACTCTGATTCCCCGCCTCTGATTCCCCAGCTCTGATTCCCCGAGTTTGATTCCCCACCTCTGATTCCCCAGTTCAGATTCCCCGCCTCTGATTCCCTGCCTCTGATTCTCCGCCTCTCATTCTCCGCCTCTGTTTCCCCATATCTGATTCCCCACCTCTGATTCCCCAACTCTGATTCCCCGCCTGTGATTCCCCAGATCTGATTCCCCGAGTTTGATTCCCCAACTCTGATTCCCCGCCTCTGATTACCCATCTCTGATTCACCACCTCTGATTCCCCATCTCTGATTCACCGCCTTTGATTCGCCAACTCTGATTCCCCATATCTGACTCCCCGCCTCTGATTCCCCGCCTCTGATTCCACGCCTCTGATTCCCCGTATCTCATTCCGCGCCTCTGATTCCCCATATCTGACTCCCCGCCTCTGTTTCCCCGCCTCTGATTCCCCGCCTCTGATTCCCCATATCTCATTCCCCGCCTCTGATTCCCCAGCTCTGATTCCCCGCCTCTGTTTCACCGCCTCTGATTCACCGCTTCTGATTCTGATTCCCTGCCTCTGATTCCCTATCTCTGATTCCCCATATCTGATTCCCCGCCTCTTTTTCCCCGCCTCTGATTCCCCGCCTCTGTTTCCCCATATCTGATTCCCGGACTCGGATTGCCCACCTCGGATTCCCCATCTCTTATTCCGCACATCCGATTCCCTGCCTCTGATTCCCAACCTATGATTCCCCACCTCTGATTCCCCATATCTGATTCTCCGCCTCAGTTTCCCCACCTCTGATTCCCCGCCTCTGTTTCCCCATAACTGATTCCCCGCCTCTGATTCCCCAACTCTGATTCCCCACCTCTGATTCCCCAGCTCTGATTCCCTGCCTCTGATTCCCCGTGTTTGATTCCCTTCCTCTGATTCCACGCGTCTGATTCCCCATCTTTGATTCACCGCCTTTCATTTGCCACCTCTGATTCCCCATATCAGATTCCCCGCCTCTGTATCCCCGCTTCTGATTCGTCACCTCTGATTCCCCATATCTCATTCCCCGCCTCTGATTCCCCATCTCTGATTCCGCACATCTGATTCCCTGCCTCTGATTCCCCACCTCTAATTCCCCACCTCTGTTTCCCCGCCTCTGATTCCCCGCCTCTGTTTCCCCATATCTAATTCCACGCCTCTGATTCCCCAACTCTGATTCCCCGACTCTGATTCCACAGCTCTGATTCCCCGCCTCTGATTCCCCGCATCTGAATCCCTGCCTCTGATTCCCCGCCTCTGATTCCCTGCCTCTGATTCCGAATTCTGACTTCCCACCTCTGAATCCCCATATCTGATTCAACGCCTCGGATTCCCCAACTCTGATTCCCTGCCTCTGATTCCCCAGCTCTGATTCCCCGCCTCTGATTCCCCGCATCTGATTCCCTGCCTCTGATTCCCCGCATCTGATTCCCTGCCTCTGATTCCCCGCCTCTGATTCCCTGCCTCTGATTCCCAACCTCTGATTCCCCACCTCTGATTCCCCATCTCTGATTCCCCATCTCTGATTCCGCACATCCGATTCCCTGGCTCTGATTCCCCGCATCTGATTCCCCGCCTCTGATTCCCCAACTCTGATTCCCCTCCTCTGATTCGCCAGCTATGATTCCCCGCCTCTGATTCCCCGCGTCTGATTCCCTGCCTCTGATTCCCCGCCTCTTATTCCCCATCTCTGATTCACCACCTCTGATTCCGCGCGTCTGATTCCCCGCCTCTGATTCCCCAATTCTGATTCCCCACCTCTGATTCCCCAGTTCTGATTCCCCGCCTCTGATTCCCTGCCTCTGATTCTCCGCCTCTGATTCTCTGCCTCTGTTTCCCCATATCTGATTCCCGCCTCTGATTCCCCAACTCTGATTCCCCGCCTCTGATTCCCCAGCTCTGATTCCCCGAGTTTGATTCCCCACCTCTGATTCCCCAGTTCAGATTCCCCGCCTCTGATTCCCTGCCTCTGATTCTCCGCCTCTGATTCTCCGCCTCTGTTTCCCCATATCTGATTCCCCGCCTCTGATTCCCCAACTCTGATTCCCCGCCTGTGATTCCCCAGCTCTGATTCCCCGAGTTTGATTCCCCAACTCTGATTCCCCGCCTCTGATTACCCATCTCTGATTCACCACCTCTGATTCCCCATCTCTGATTCACCGCCTTTGATTCGCCAACTCTGATTCCCCATATCTGACTCCCCGCCTCTGATTCCCCGCCTCTGATTCCCCATCTCTGATTCCGCACATCTGATTCCCTGCCTCTGATTCCCCACCTCTAATTCCCCACCTCTGTTTCCCCGCCTCTGATTCCCCGCCTCTGTTTCCCCATATCTAATTCCACGCCTCTGATTCCCCAACTCTGATTCCCCGACTCTGATTCCACAGCTCTGATTCCCCGCCTCTGATTCCCCGCATCTGAATCCCTGCCTCTGATTCCCCGCCTCTGATTCCCTGCCTCTGATTCCGAATTCTGACTTCCCACCTCTGAATCCCCATATCTGATTCAACGCCTCGGATTCCCCAACTCTGATTCCCTGCCTCTGATTCCCCAGCTCTGATTCCCCGCCTCTGATTCCCCGCATCTGATTCCCTGCCTCTGATTCCCCGCATCTGATTCCCTGCCTCTGATTCCCCGCCTCTGATTCCCTGCCTCTGATTCCCAACCTCTGATTCCCCACCTCTGATTCCCCATCTCTGATTCCCCATCTCTGATTCCGCACATCCGATTCCCTGGCTCTGATTCCCCGCATCTGATTCCCCGCCTCTGATTCCCCAACTCTGATTCCCCTCCTCTGATTCGCCAGCTATGATTCCCCGCCTCTGATTCCCCGCGTCTGATTCCCTGCCTCTGATTCCCCGCCTCTTATTCCCCATCTCTGATTCACCACCTCTGATTCCGCGCGTCTGATTCCCCGCCTCTGATTCCCCAATTCTGATTCCCCACCTCTGATTCCCCAGTTCTGATTCCCCGCCTCTGATTCCCTGCCTCTGATTCTCCGCCTCTGATTCTCTGCCTCTGTTTCCCCATATCTGATTCCCGCCTCTGATTCCCCAACTCTGATTCCCCGCCTCTGATTCCCCAGCTCTGATTCCCCGAGTTTGATTCCCCACCTCTGATTCCCCAGTTCAGATTCCCCGCCTCTGATTCCCTGCCTCTGATTCTCCGCCTCTGATTCTCCGCCTCTGTTTCCCCATATCTGATTCCCCGCCTCTGATTCCCCAACTCTGATTCCCCGCCTGTGATTCCCCAGCTCTGATTCCCCGAGTTTGATTCCCCAACTCTGATTCCCCGCCTCTGATTACCCATCTCTGATTCACCACCTCTGATTCCCCATCTCTGATTCACCGCCTTTGATTCGCCAACTCTGATTCCCCATATCTGACTCCCCGCCTCTGATTCCCCGCCTCTGATTCCACGCCTCTGATTCCCCATATCTCATTCCGCGCCTCTGATTCCCCATATCTGACTCCCCGCCTCAGTTTCCCCGCCTCTGATTCCCCGCCTCTGATTCCCCATATCTCATTCCCCGCCTCTGATTCCCCAGCTCTGATTCCCCGCCTCTGTTTCACCGCCTCTGATTCCCCGCTTCTGATTCTGATTCCCTGCCTCTGATTCCCGATCTCTGATTCCCCACATCTGATTCCCTGCCTCTGATTCCCTGCCTCTGATTCCCCGCCTCTGATTCCCCACCTCTGATTCCCCATATCTGATTCCCCGCCTCTTTTTCCCCGCCTCTGATTCCCCGCCTCTGTTTCCCCATATCTGATTCCCGGACTCGGATTCCCCACCTCTGATTCCCCATCTCTTATTCCGCACATCCGATTCCCTGCCTCTGATTCCCAACCTATGATTCCCCACCTCTGATTCCCCATATCTGATTCTCCGCCTCAGTTTCCCCACCTCTGATTCCCCGCCTCTTTTTCCCCATAACTGATTCCCCGCCTCTGATTCCCCAACTCTGATTCCCCACCTCTGATTCCCCAGCTTTGATTCCCCGCCTCTGAAACCCCGCGTCTGATTCCCTGCCACTGATGCCCTGCCTCTGATTCCTCATCTTTGATTCCCCACCTCTGATTCCACGTGTCTGATTCCCTGCTTTTGATTCCCCGCCTCTGATTCCCCGTCACTGCTTCCCCGCCTCTGATTCCCTGCCTCTGTTTCCCCATATCTGATTCCCCTCATCTGATTCCCTGCCTCTGGTTCCCCGCCTATGTTTCCCCGCCTCTGATGCCCAGCCTCTGTTTCCCCATATCTGATTCCCGGACTCGGATTCCCCACCTCTGATTCCCCGCCTCTGATTCCCCGCGTCTGATTCCCTGCCTCTGATTCCCAACCTATGATTCCCCACCTCTGATTCCCCATATCTGATTCTCCGCCTCTGTTTCCCCGCATCTGATTCCCCGCCTCTGTTTCCCCTTATCTGATTCCCCGCCTCTGATTCCCCAACTCTGATTCCCCGCCTCTGATTCCCCAGCTTTGATTCCCAGCCTCTGATACCCCGCGTCTGATTCCCTGCCTCTGATGCCCTGCCTCTGATTCCACATCTTTGATTCCCCACCTCTGATTCCACGTGTCTGATTCCCTGCCTCTGATTCCCCGCCTCTGATTCCCCGTCTCTGTTTCCCCGCCTCTGATTCCCTGCCTCTGTTTCCCCATATCTGATTCCCCTCATCTGATTCCCTGCCTCTGATTCCCCGCCTCTGATTCCCTGCCTCTGATTCCCAAATTCTGATTCCCCACATCTGAATCCCCATATCTGATTCCCCGCCTCTGATTCCCCGCCTCTGTTTCACCGCCTCTGATTCCCCGCCTCTGTTTCCCCATATCTGATTCCCTGCCTCTGATTCCCCAACTCTGATTCCCCTCCTCTGATTCGCCAGCTATGATTCCCCGCCTCTGATACCCCGCGTCTGATTCCATGCCTCAGATTCCCCGCCTCTGATTCCCCATCTCTGATTCACCACCTCTGATTCCGCGCGTCTGATTCCACACCTCTGATTCCCCAATTCTGATTCCCCACCTCTGATTCCCCAGTTCTGATTCCCCGCCTCTGATCCCTGCCTCTGATTCCCCGCCTCTGATTCTCCGCCTCTGTTTCCCCATATCTGATTCCCCGCCTCTGATTCCCCAACTCTGATTCCCCGCCTCTGATTCCCCAGCTCTGATTCCCCGAGTTTGATTCCCCAACTCTGATTCCCCGCCTCTCATTCCCCATCTCTGATTCACCACCTCTGATTCCCCATCTCTGATTCACCGCCTTTGATTCGCCAACTCTGATTCCCCATATCTGACTCCCCGCCTCTGTTTCCCCGCCTCTGATTCACGGACTCTGATTCCCCACCTCTGATTCCCAGTCCTCTTATTCCCGGCATCTGATTCCCGGCCTCTGATTCGCGGCCTCTGATTCCCTGCCACTGATTCCCCGCCCCTGACTCAACACCTGATTCCCCATATCTGATTCCCCGCCTCTGTTTCCCCACCTCTGATTCTCCACCTCTGATACCCCGCCTCTGATTCCCCATCTCTAATTCATCACATCTGATTCCCCACCTCTGCTTCCCCATCTCTGATTCACTGCCTCTGATTCTCCACCTCTGATTCCCCATTTCTGATTCCCCGCCTATGTTTCCCCACCTCTGATTCCCCGCCTCTGATTCCCTATCTCTGATTCCCCGCCTCTGATTCGCCATCTCTGATTCCCCGACCCTGATTCCCGAGCTCTGATTCCCCACCACTGATTCCCCGCGTCTGATTCCCCGCCTCTGAGTCCCTTCCTCTGATTCCCCATCTCCGATTCACCACCTCTGATTCCCCATCTCTGATTCCCGGCCTCTGATTCACCACCTCTGATTCCCGGCCTCTGATTCCTGGCTTATGAATCCTGGCCTCTTATTCCCCGCCTCTGATTCCCCATCTCTGATTTACAACCTCTGAATCCCCGCGTCTGATTCACCACCGCTGATTCCCCGCCTATTATTCCCCATCTCTAATTCCCGGCCTCTGATTCCCCACCTCTGATTCCCGGCCTCTGATTCCCGCCCTCTGATTCCCGGCCACTCATTCCTGGCCTCTGATTCCCGGCCTCTGATTCCCCGCCTCTGATTCCCCGCCTCTGATTCCCTGCCTCTGATTCCCAATCTCTGATTCTGCATATCTGATTCCCTGCCTCTGATTCCCAGCCTCTGACTCCCCGCCTCTGATTCCCTGACTCTGATTCCCAACCTCTGATTCCCCACCTCTGATTCCCCATATCTGATTCCCCGCCTCTGTTACCCCGCCTCTGATTCCCCGCCTCTGTTTCCCCATATATGATTCCCCGCCTCTGATTCCCCAACTCTGATTCCCCGCCTCTAATTCCCCAGCTCTGATTCCCTGCCTCTGATTCCCCGTGTTTGATTCCCTGCCTCTGATTCCCCGCGTCTGATTCCGCCATCTGTGATTCACCGCCTTTGATTTGCCACCTCTGATTCCCCATATCAGATTCCCCGCCTCTGTTTCCCCGCCTCTGATTCCCCGCCTCTGTTTCCCCATATCTAATTCCACACCTCTGATTCCCCAACTCTGATTCCCCGACTCTGATTCCACAGCTCTGATTCCCCGCCTCTGATTCCCCGCATCTGAATCCCTGCCTCTGATTCCCCGCCTCTGATTCCCTGCCTCTGATTCCGAATTCTGACTTCCCACCTCTGAATCCCAATATCTGATTCAACGCCTCGGATTCCCCAACTCTGATTCCCCGCCTCTGATTCCCCAGCTCTGATTCCCCGCCTCTGATTCCCCGCATCTGATTCCCTGCCTCTGATTCCCCGCATCTGATTCCCTGCCTCTGATTCCCCGCCTCTGATTCCCTGCCTCTGATTCCCAACCTCTGATTCCCCACCTCTGATTCCCCATCTCTGATTCCGCACATCCGATTCCCTGGCTCTGATTCCCCGCATCTGATTCCCCGCGTCTGATTCCCTGCCTCTGATTCCCCGCCTCTGATTCCCCATCTCTGATTCACCACCTCGATTCCGCGCGTCTGATTCCCGCCTCTGATTCCCCAATTCTGATTCCCCACCTCTGATTCCCCAGTTCTGATTCCCCGCCTCTGATTCCCTGCCTCTGATACTCCGCCTCTGATTCTCCGCCTCTGTTTCCCCATATCTGATTCCCCGCCTCTGATTCCCCAACTCTGATTCCCCGCCTCTGATTCCCCGCGTCTGATTCCCCGAGTTTGATTCCCCAACTGTGATTCCCCGCCTCTGATTCCCCATCTCTGATTCACCACCTCTGATTCCGCGCGTCTGATTCCCTGCCTCTGATTCCCCAATTCTGATTCCCCACCTCTGATTCCCCAGTTCAGATTCCCCGCCTCTGATTCCCTGCCTCTGATTCTCCGCCTCTGATTCTCCGCCTCTGTTTCCCCATATCTGATTCCCCGCCTCTGATTCCCCAACTCTGATTCCCCGCCTGTGATTCCCCAGCTCTGATTCCCCGAGTTTGATTCCCCAACTCTGATACCCCGCCTCTGATTACCCATATCTGATTCACCACCTCTGATTCCCCATCTCTGATTCACCGCCTTTGATTCGCCAACTCTGATTCCCCATATCTGACTCCCCGCCTCTGATTCCCCGCCTCTGATTCCACGCCTCTTATTCCCCATATCTCATTCCGCGCCTCTGATTCCCCATATCTGACTCCTCGCCTCTGTTTACCCGCCTCTGATTCCCCGCCTCTGATTCCCCATATCACATTCCCTGCCTCTGATTCCCCAGCTCTGATTCCCCGCCTCTGTTTCACCGCCTCTGATTCCCCATATCTGATTCCCCGCCTCTGATTCCCCATATCTGATTCCCCGCCTCTGATTTCCCAACTCTGATTCCCCGCCTCTGATTCCCCAGCTCTGATTCCCCACCTCTGATTCCCCGCGTCTGATTCCCTGCCTCTGATTCCCCGCATCTGATTCCCATCTCTGATTCACCAACTCTGATTCCCCACCTCTGATTCCCCATATCTGATTCCCCGCCTCTGTTTCCCCGCCTCTGATTCCCCGCCTCTGATTCCCCATGTCTGATTCCCCGCCTTTGATTCCCCAAATCTGATTCCCCGCCTCTGATTCCCCAGCTCTGATTCCCCGCCTCCGATACCCTGCGTCTGATTCCCTGCCTCTGATGCCCTGCCTCTGATTCCTCATCTTTGATTCCCCACCGCTGATTCCACGTGTCCGATTCCCTGCCTCTGATTCCCCACCTCTGATTCCCTGCCTCTGTTTCCCCTCCTCTGTTTCCCCGCCTCTGATTCCCCAGCTCTGATTCCCCGCCTCTGATTCCCCGCGTCTGATTCGCTGCCTCTGATTCCCCGCCTCTGATTCCCCATCTCTGATTCACCACCTCTGATTCCCCAACTCTGATTCCCCATATCTGATTCCCCGCCTCTGTTTCCCCGCCTCTGATTCCCCGCCTCTGATTCCCCATGTCTGATTCCCCGCCTCTGATTCCCCAAATCTGATTCCCCGCCTCTGATTCCCCAGCTCTGATTCCCCGCCTCTGATACCCCGCGTCTGATTCCCTGCCTCTGATGCCCTGCCTCTGATTCCTCATCTTTGATTCCCCACCTCTGATTCCACGTGTCTGATTCCCTGCCTCTGATTCCCCGCCTCTGATTCCCCGTCTCTGTTTCCCCGCCTCTGATTCCCTGCCTCTGTTTCCCCATATCTGATTCCCCTCATCTGATTCCCTGCCTCTGATTCCCCGCCTCTGATTCCCTGCCTCTGATTCCCAAATTCTGATTCTCCGCCTCTGTTTCCCCATATCTGATTCCCCACCTCTGATTCCCCAACTCTGATTCCCCGCCTCTGATTCCCCGCGTCTGATTCCCCGAGTTTGATTCCCCAACTGTGATTCCCCGCCTCTGATTCCCCATCTCTGATTCACCACCTCTGATTCCGCGCGTCTGATTCCCTGCCTCTGATTCCCCAATTCTGATTCCCCACCTCTGATTCCCCAGTTCAGATTCCCCGCCTCTGATTCCCTGCCTCTGATTCTCCGCCTCTGATTCTCCGCCTCTGTTTCCCCATATCTGATTCCCCGCCTCTGATTCCCCAACTCTGATTCCCCGCCTGTGATTCCCCAGCTCTGATTCCCCGAGTTTGATTCCCCAACTCTGATACCCCGCCTCTGATTACCCATCTCTGATTCACCACCTCTGATTCCCCATCTCTGATTCACCGCCTTTGATTCGCCAACTCTGATTCCCCATATCTGACTCCCCGCCTCTGATTCCCCGCCTCTGATTCCACGCCTCTGATTCCCCATATCTCATTCCGCGCCTCTGATTCCCCATATCTGACTCCTCGCCTCTGTTTACCCGCCTCTGATTCCCCGCCTCTGATTCCCCATATCTCATTCCCCGCCTCTGATTCCCCAGCTCTGATTCCCCGCCTCTGTTTCACCGCCTCTGATTCCCCATATCTGATTCCCCGCCTCTGATTCCCCATATCTGATTCCCCGCCTCTGATTTCCCAACTCTGATTCCCCGCCTCTGATTCCCCAGCTCTGATTCCCCACCTCTGATTCCCCGCGTCTGATTCCCTGCCTCTGATTCCCCGCATCTGATTCCCATCTCTGATTCACCACCTCTGATTCCCCACCTCTGATTCCCCATATCTGATTCCCCGCCTCTGTTTCCCCGCCTCTGATTCCCCGCCTCTGATTCCCCATGTCTGATTCCCCGCCTTTGATTCCCCAAATCTGATTCCCCGCCTCTGATTCCCCAGCTCTGATTCCCCGCCTCCGATACCCTGCGTCTGATTCCCTGCCTCTGATGCCCTGCCTCTGATTCCTCATCTTTGATTCCCCACCGCTGATTCCACGTGTCCGATTCCCTGCCTCTGATTCCCCACCTCTGATTCCCTGCCTCTGTTTCCCCTCCTCTGTTTCCCCGCCTCTGATTCCCCAGCTCTGATTCCCCGCCACTGATTCCCCGCGTCTGATTCCCTGCCTCTGATTCCCCGCCTCTGATTCCCCATCTCTGATTCACCACCTCTGATTCCCCACCTCTGATTCCCCATATCTGATTCCCCGCCTCTGTTTCCCCGCCTCTGATTCCCCGCCTCTGATTCCCCATGTCTGATTCCCCGCCTCTGATTCCCCAAATCTGATTCCCCGCCTCTGATTCCCCAGCTCTGATTCCCCGCCTCTGATACCCCGCGTCTGATTCCCTGCCTCTGATGCCCTTCCTCTGATTCCTCATCTTTGATTCCCCACCTCTGATTCCACGTGTCTGATTCCCTGCCTCTGATTCCCCGCCTCTGATTCCCCGTCTCTGTTTCCCCGCCTCTGATTCCCTGCCTCTGTTTCCCCATATCTGATTCCCCTCATCTGATTCCCTGCCTCTGATTCCCCGCCTCTGATTCCCTGCCTCTGATTCCCAAATTCTGATTCCCCACCTCTGAATCCCCATATCTGATTCCCCGCCTCTGATTCCCCGCCTCTGTTTCCCCGCCTCTGATTCCCCGCCTCTGTTTCCCCATATCTGATTCCCCGCCTCTGATTCCCCAACTCTGATTCCCCTCCTCTGATTCGCCAGCTATGATTCCCCGCGTCTGATTCCCCGCCTCTGAGTCCTTTCCTCTGATTCCCCATCTCTGATTCACCACCTCTGATTCCCCATCTCTGATTCCCGGCCTCTGATTCCCCACCTCTGATTCCCGGCCTCTGATTTCTGGCTTCTGATTCTTGGCCTCTGATTCCCCACCTCTGTTTCCGCGCCTATGATTCCCCGCCTCTGATTCACCATCTCTGATTCCCGGCCTCTGATTCCCCACCTCTGATTCCCGGACTCTGATTCCCGGCCTCTGATTCCCGGCCTCTGATTCCGAATTCTGACTTCCCACCTCTGAATCCCCATATCTGATTCAACGCCTCGGATTCCCCAACTCTGATTCCCTGCCTCTGATTCCCCAGGTCTGATTCCCCGCCTCTGATTCCCCGCATCTGATTCCCTGCCTCTGATTCCCCGCATCTGATTCCCTGCCTCTGATTGCCCGCCTCTGATTCCCTGCCTCTGATTCCCAACCTCTGATTCCCCACCTCTGATTCCCCATCTCTGATTCCCCATCTCTGATTCCGCACATCCGATTCCCTGGCTCTGATTCCCCGCATCTGATTCCCCGCCTCTGATTCCCCAACTCTGATTCCCCTCCTCTGATTCGCCAGCTATGATTCCCCGCCTCTGATTCCCCGCGTCTGATTCCCTGCCTCTGATTCCCCGCCTCTTATTCCCAATCTCTGATTCACCACCTCTGATTCCGCGCGTCTGATTCCCCGCCTCTGATTCCCCAATTCTGATTCCCCACCTCTGATTCCCCAGTTCTGATTCCCCGCCTGTGATTCCCTGCCTCTGATTCTCTGCCTCTGATTCTCTGCCTCTGTTTCCCCATATCTGATTCCCGCCTCTGATTCCCCAACTCTGATTCCCCGCCTCTGATTCCCCAGCTCTGATTCCCCGAGTTTGATTCCCCACCTCTGATTCCCCAGTTCAGATTCCCCGCCTCTGATTCCCTGCCTCTGATACTCCGCCTCTGATTCTCCGCCTCTGTTTCCCCATATCTGATTCCCCGCCTCTGATTCCCCAACTCTGATTCCCCGCCTGTGATTCCCCAGCTCTGATTCCCCGAGTTTGATTCCCCAACTCTGATTCCCCGCCTTTGATTACCCATCTCTGATTCACCACCTCTGATTCCCCATCTCTGATTCACCGCCTTTGATTCGCCAACTCTGATTCCCCATATCTGACTCCCCGCCTCTGATTCCCCGCCTCTGATTCCACGCCTCTGATTCCCCATATCTCATTCCGCGCCTCTGATTCCCCATATCTGACTCCCCGCCTCTGTTTCCCCGCCTCTGATACCCCGCCTCTGATTCCCCATCTCTAATTCATCATATCTGATTCCCCACCTCTGCTTACTCATCTCTGATTCACTGCCTCTGATTCTCCACCTCTGATTCCCCATATCGGATTCCCCGCCTCTGATTCCCTGCTTCTGATTCCGATTCCCTGCCTCTGATTCCCCATCTCTGATTCCCCACATCTGATTCCCTGCCTCTGATTCCCTATCTCTGATTCCCCGCCTCTGATCCCCGCCTCTGATTCCCAACCTCTGATTCCCCACCTCTGATTCCCCATATATGATTCCCCACCTCTGTTTCCGCGCCTCTGATTCCCCGCCTCTGATTCCCCGCGTCTGATTCCCTGCCTCTGATTCCCCGCCTCTGATTCCCCATCTCTGATTCACCACCTCTGATTCCGCGCGTCTGATTCCCCGCCTCTGATTCCCCAATTCTGATTCCCCACCTCTGATTCCCCAGCTCTGATTCCCAGCCTCTGATTCACTGCCTCTGATTCCCCGCCTCTGATTCTCCGCCTCTGTTTCCCCATATCTGATTCCCCGCCTCTGATTCCCCAACTCTGATTCCCCGCCTCTGATTCCCCAGCTCTGATTCCCCGAGTTTGATTCCCCAACTCTGATACCCCGCCTCTGATTCCCCATCTCTGATTCACCTCCTCTGATTCCCAATCTCTGATTCACCTCCTCTGATTCGCCAACTCTGATTCCCCATATCTGACTCCCCGCTTCTGTTTCCCCGCCTCTGATACCCCGCCTCTGATTCCCCATATCTCATTCCGCGCCTCTGATTCCCCATCTCTGATTCCCGGACTCTGATTCCCCATCTCTGATTCCCCGCCTCTTATTCCCCAGCTCTGATTCCCCGAGTTTGATTCCCCAACTCTGATACCCCGCCTCTGATTCCCCATCTCTGATTCACCTCCTCTGATTCCCCGCCCCTGACTCACCACCTCTGATTCCCCATATCTGATTCCCCGCCTCTGTTTCCCCACCTCTGATTCTCCACCTCCGATACCCCGCCTCTGATTCCCCATCTCTAATTCATCACATCTGATTCCCCACCTCTGCTTACTCATCTCTGATTCACTGCCTCTGATTCTCCACCTCTGATTCCCCATATCGGATTCCCCGCCTCTGATTCCCTGCTTCTGATTCCGATTCCCTGCCTCTGATTCCCCATCTCTGATTCCCCACATCTGATTCCCTGCCTCTGATTCCCTATCTCTGATTCCCCGCCTCTGATCCCCGCCTCTGATTCCCAACCTCTGATTCCCCACCTCTGATTCCCCATATCTGATTCCCCACCTCTGTTTCCCCTCCTCTGATTCCCCGCAACTGTTTCCCCATATCTGATTCCCGGCCTCTGATTCCCGGCCTCTGATTCCCGGCCTCTGATACCCCGCTTCTGATTCTAATACCCTGCCTCTGATTCCCTGCCTCTGATTCCCCATCTCTCATTTCACCACCTCTGATTCCCCACCTCTAATTCCCCATATCTGACTCCCCGCCTCTGTTTTCCCGCCTCTGATTCCCCGCCTCTGATTCCCTATCTCTGATTCCCCGCCTCTGATTCGCCATCTCTGATTCCCCGACTCTGATTCCCGAGCTCTGATTCCCCGCCACTGATTCCCAGCGTCTGATTCCCCGCCTCTGAGTCCCTTCTTCTGATTCCCCATCTCTGATTCACCACCTCTGATTCCCCATCTCTGATTCCCGGCCTCTGATTCCCCACCTCTGATTCCCGGCCTCTGATTCCTGGCTTCTGATTTCTGGCCTCTTATTCCCCACCTCTGATTCCCCATATATGATTCCCCACCTCTGTTTCCGCGCCTCTGATTCCCCGCCTCTGATTCCCCATCTCCGATTTACAACCTCTGAATCCCTGCGTCTGATTCACCACCGCTGATTTCCCGCCTCTTATTCTCAATCTCTAATTCCCGGCCTCTGATTCCCCACCTCTGATTCCCGGCCTCTGATTCCCGCCCTCTGATTCCCGGCCTCTCATTCCTGGCCTCTGATTCCCGGCCTCTGATTCCCCGCCTCTGATTCCCCGCCTCTGATTCCCTGCCTCTGATTCCCCATCTCTGATTCCGCACATCTGATTCCCTGCCTCTGATTCCCCGCCTCTGACTCCCCGCCTCTGATTCCCTGCCTCTGATTCCCAACCTCTGATTCCCCACCTCTGATTCCCCATATCTGATTCCCCGCCTCTGTTTCCCCGCCTCTGATTCCCCGCCTCTGTTTCCCCATATCTGATTCCCCGCCTCTGATTCCCCAACTCTGATTCCCCGCCTCTGATACCCCAGCCCTGATTCCCCGCCTCTGATTCCCCGTGTTTGATTCCCTGCCTCAGATTCCCCGCGTCTGATTCCCCATCTGTGATTCACCGCCTTTGATTTGACACCACTGATTCCCCATATCAGATTCCCCGCCTCTGTATCCCCACCTCTGATTCACCGCCTCTGATTCCCCATATCTCATTCCCCGCCTCTGATTCCCCATCTCTGATTCCACACATCTGATTCCCTGCCTCTGATTCCCCACCTCTGATTCCCCATATCTGATTCCCCGCCTCCGTTTCCCCGACTCTGATTCCCCGCCTTTGTTTCCCCATATCTAATTCCACGCCTCTGATTCCCCAACTCTGATTTCCAGCCTCTGATTCCCCAGCTCTGATTCCCCGCCTCTGATTCCCCGCATCTGATTCCCTGCCTCTGATTCCCCGCCTCTGTTTCCCCGCCTCTGATTCCCCGCCTCTGTTTCCCCATATCTGATTCCCCGCCTCTGATTCCCCAACTCTGATTCCCCTCTTCTGATTCGCCAGCTATGATTCCCCACCTCTGATTCCCGCGTCTGATTCCCAATCTCTGATTTACAACCTCTGAATCCCCGCGTCTGATTCACCACCGCTGATTCCCGCCTATTATTCCCCATCTCTAATTCCCGGCCTCTGATTCCCCACCTCTGATTCCCGGCCTCTGATTCCCGCCCTCTGATTCCCGGCCTCTCATTCCTGGCCTCTGATTCCCGGCCTCTGATTCCCCGCCTCTGATTCCCCGCCTCTGATTCCCTGCCTCTGATTCCCAATCTCTGATTCCGCACATCTGATTCCCTGCCTCTGATTCCCAGCCTCTGACTCCCCGCCTCTGATTCCCTGACTCTGATTCCCAACCTCTGATTCCCCACCTCTGATTCCCCATATCTGATTCCCCGCCTCTGTTTCCCCGCCTCTGATTCCCCGCCTCTGTTTCCCCATATCTGATTCCCGGACTCTGATTCCCCACCTCTGATTCCCCATCTCTGATTCCGCTCATCCGATTCCCTGCCTCTGATTCCTCACCTCTGATTCCACGCGTCTGATTCCCTGCCTCTGATTCCCAACCTATGATTCCCCACCTCTGATTCCCCATATCTGATTCTCCGCCTCTGTTTCCCCGCCTCGGATTCCCCGCCTCTGATTCCCAATCTCTGATTTACAACCTCTGAATCCCCGCGTCTGATTCACCACCGCTGATTCCCCGCCTATTATTCCCCATCTCTAATTCCCGGCCTCTGATTCCCCACCTCTGATTCCCGGCCTCTGATTCCCGCCCTCTGATTCCCGGCCTCTCATTCCTGGCCTCTGATTCCCCGCCTCTGATTCCCCGCCTCTGATTCCCCGCCTCTGATTCCCTGCCTCTGATTCCCAATCTCTGATTCCGCACATCTGATTCCCTGACTCTGATTCCCAGCCTCTGACTCCCCGCCTCTGATTCCCTGACTCTGATTCCCAACCTCTGATTCCCCACCTCTGATTCCCCATATCTGATTCCCCGCCTCTGTTTCCCCGCCTCTGATTCCCCGCCTCTGTTTCCCCATATATGATTCCCCGCCTCTGATTCCCCAACTCTGATTCCCCGCCTCTAATTCCCCAGCTCTGATTCCCTGCCTCTGATTCCCCGTGTTTGATTCCCCGCCTCTGTTTCCCCGCCTCTGATTCCCCGCCTCTGTTTCCCCATATCTAATTCCACGCCTCTGATTCCCCAACTCTGATTCCCCGACTCTGATTCCACAGCTCTGATTCCCCGCCTCTGATTCCCTGCATCTGAATCCCTGCCTCTGATTCCCCGCCTCTGATTCCCTGCCTCTGATTCCGAATTCTGACTTCCCACCTCTGAATCCCCATATCTGATTCAACGCCTCGGATTCCCCAACTCTGATTCCCTGCCTCTGATTCCCCAGCTCTGATTCCCCGCCTCTGATTCCCCGCATCTGATTCCCTGCCTCTGATTCCCCGCATCTGATTCCCTGCCTCTGATTCCCCGCCTCTGATTCCCTGCCTCTGATTCCCAACCTCTTATTCCCCACCTCTGATTCCCCATCTCTGATTCCCCATCTCTGATTCCGCACATCCCATTCCCTGGCTCTGATTCCCCGCATCTGATTCCCCGCCTCTGATTCCCCAACTCTGATTCCCCTCCTCTGATTCGCCAGCTATGATTCCCCGCCTCTGATTCCCCGCGTCTGATTCCCTGCCTCTGATTCCCCGCCTCTTATTCCCCATCTCTGATTCACCACCTCTGATTCCTCGCGTCTGATTCCGCGCCTCTGATTCCCCAATTCTGATTCCCCACCTCTGATTCCCCAGTTCTGATTCCCCGCCTCTGATTCCCTGCCTCTTATTCTCCGCCTCTGATTCTCTGCCTCTGTTTCCCCATATCTGATTCCCGCCTCTGATTCCCCAACTCTGATTCCCCGCCTTTGATTCCCCAGCTCTGATTCCCCGAGTTTGATTCCCCACCTCTGATTCCCCAGTTCAGATTCCCCGCCTCTGATTCCCTGCCTCTGATTCTCCGCCTCTGATTCTCCGCCTCTGTTTCCCCATATCTGATTCCCCGCCTCTGATTCCCCAACTCTGATTCCCCGCCTGTGATTCCCCAGCTCTGATTCCCCGAGTTTGATTCCCCAACTCTGATTCCCCGCCTCTGATTACCCATCTCTGATTCACCACCTCTGATTCCCCATCTCTGATTCACCGCCTTTGATTCGCCAACTCTGATTCCCCGCCTCTGATTCCCCAACTCTGATTCCCCGCCTGTGAATCCCCAGCTCTGATTCCCCGAGTTTGATTCCCCAACTCTGATTCCCCGCCTCTGATTCCACGCCTCTGATTCCCCATATCTCATTCCGCGCCTCTGATTCCCCATATCTGACTCCCCGCCTCTGTTTCCCCGCCTCTGATTCCCCGCCTCTGATTCCCCATATCTCATTCCCCGCCTCTGATTCCCCAGCTCTGATTCCCCGCCTCTGTTTCACCGCCTCTGATTCCCCGCTTCTGATTCTGATTCCCTGCCTCTGATTCCCGATCTCTGATTCCCCACATCTGATACCCTGCCTCTGATTCCCTGCCTCTGATTCCCCGCCTCTGATTCCCCACCTCTGATTCCCCATATCTGATTCCCCGCCTCTTTTTCCCCGCCTCTGATTCCCCGCCTCTGTTTCCCCATATCTGATTCCCGGACTCGGATTCCCCACCTCTGATTCCCCATCTCTTATTCCGCACATCCGATTCCCTGCCTCTGATTCCCAACCTATGATTCCCCACCTCTGATTCCCCATATCTGATTCTCCGCCTCAGTTTCCCCACCTCTGATTCTCCGCCTCTGTTTCCCCATAACTGATTCCCCGCCTCTGATTCCCCAACTCTGATTCCCCACCTCTGATTCCCCAGCTTTGATTCCCCGCCTCTGAAACCCCGCGTCTGATTCCCTGCCACTGATGCCCTGCCTCTGATTCCTCATCTTTGATTCCCCACCTCTGATTCCACGTGTCTGATTCCCTGCTTTTGATGCCCCGCCTCTGATTCCCCGTCGCTGTTTCCCCGCCTCTGATTCCCTGCCTCTGTTTCCCCATATCTGATTCCCCTCATCTGATTCCCTGCCTCTGGTTCCCCGCCTATGTTTCCCCGCCTCTGATTCCCAGCCTCTGTTTCCCCATATCTGATTCCCGGACTCGGATTCCCCACCTCTGATTCCCCATCTCTGATTCCGCACATCTGATTCCCTGCCTCTGATTCCCAGATTCTGACTCCCCGCCTCTGATTCCCTGACTCTGATTCCCAACCTCTGATTCCCCACCTCTGATTCCCCATATCTGATTCCCCGCCTCTGATTCCCCACCTCTGATTTCCCATATCTGATTCCCCGCCTCTTTTTCCCCGCCTCTGATTCCCCGCCTCTGTTTCCCCATATCTGATTCCCGGACTCGGATTCCCCACCTCTGATTCCCCATCTCTTATTCCGCACATCCGATTCCCTGCCTCTGATTCCCAACCTATGATTCCCCACCTCTGATTCCCCATATCTGATTCTCCGCCTCAGTTTCCCCACCTCTGATTCCCCGCCTCTGTTTCCCCATAACTGATTCCCCGCCTCTGATTCCCCAACTCTGATTCCCCACCTCTGATTCCCCAGCTTTGATTCCCCGCCTCTGAAACCCCGCGTCTGATTCCCTGCCACTGATGCCCTGCCTCTGATTCCTCATCTTTGATTCACCACCTCTGATTCCACGTGTCTGATTCCCTGCTTTTGATTCCCCGCCTCTGATTCCCCGTCGCTGTTTCCCCGCCTCTGATTCCCTGCCTCTGTTTCCCCATATCTGATTCCCCTCATCTGATTCCCTGCCTCTGGTTCCCCGCCTATGTTTCCCCGCCTCTGATTCCCAGCCTCTGTTTCCCCATATCTGATTCCCGGACTCGGATTCCCCACCTCTGATTCCCCATCTCTGATTCCGCACATCTGATTCCCTGCCTCTGATTCCCAGCTTCTGACTCCCCGCCTCTGATTCCCTGACTCTGATTCCCAACCTCTGATTCCCCACCTCTGATTCCCCATATCTGATTCCCCGCCTCTGTTTCCCCGCCTCTGATTCCCCGCCTCTGTTTCCCCATATCTGATTCCCGGACTCTGATTCCCCACCTCTGATTCCCCATCTCTGATTACGCTCATCCGATTCCCTGCCTCTGATTCCTCACCTCTGATTCCCCGCGTCTGATTCCCTGCCTCTGATTCCCAACCTATGATTCCCCACCTCTGATTCCCCATATCTGATTCTCTGCCTCTGTTTCCCCGCCTCGGATTCCCCGCCTCTGATTCCCAATCTCTGATTTACAACCTCTGAATCCCCGCGTCTGATTCACCACCGCTGATTCCCCGCCTATTATTCCCCATCTCTAATTCCCGGCCTCGGATTCCCCACCTCTGATTCCCGGCCTCTGATTCCCGCCCTCTGATTCCCGGCCTCTCATTCCTGGCCTCTGATTCCCCGCCTCTGATTCCCCGTCTCTGATTCCCCGCCTCTGATTCCCTGCCTCTGATTCCCAATCTCTGATTCCGCACATCTGATTCCCTGCCTCTGATTCCCAGCCTCTGACTCCCCGCCTCTGATTCCCTGACTCTGATTCCCAACCTCTGATTCCCCACCTCTGATTCCCCATATCTGATTCCCCGCCTCTGTTTCCCCGCCTCTGATTCCCCGCCTCTGTTTCCCCATATATGATTCCCCGCCTCTGATTCCCCAACTCTGATTCCCCGCCTCTAATTCCCCAGCTCTGATTCCCTGCCTCTGATTCCCCGTGTTTGATTCCCTGCCTCTGATTCCCCGCGTCTGATTCCCCATCTTTGATTCACCGCCTTTCATTTGCCACCTCTGATTCCCCATATCAGATTCCCCGCCTCTGTATCCCCGCCTCTGATTCGTCGCCTCTGATTCCCCATATCTCATTCCCCGCCTCTGATTCCCCATCTCTGATTCCGCACCTCTGATTCCCTGCCTCTGATTCCCCACCTCTAATTCCCCATATCTGATTCCCCGCCTCTGTTTCCCCGCCTCTGATTCCCCGCCTCTGTTTCCCCATATCTAATTCCACGCCTCTGATTCCCCAACTCTGATTCCCCGACTCTGATTCCACAGCTCTGATTCCCCGCCTCTGATTCCCCGCATCTGAATCCCTGCCTCTGATTCCCCGCCTCTGATTCCCTGCCTCTGATTCCGAATTCTGACTTCCCACCTCTGAATCCCCATATCTGATTCAACGCCTCGGATTCCCCAACTCTGATTCCCTGCCTCTGATTCCCCAGCTCTGATTCCCCGCCTCTGATTCCCCGCATCTGATTCCCTGCCTCTGATTCCCTGCCTCTGATTCCCCGCCTCTGATTCCCTGCCTCTGATTCCCAACCTCTGATTCCCCACCTCTGATTCCCCATCTCTGATTCCCCATCTCTGATTCCGCACATCCGATTCCCTGGCTCTGATTCCCCGCATCTGATTCCCCGCCTCTGATTCCCCAACTCTGATTCCCCTCCTCTGATTCGCCAGCTATGATTCCCCGCCTCTGATTCCCCGCGTCTGATTCCCTGCCTCTGATTCCCCGCCTCTTATTCCCCATCTCTGATTCACCACCTCTGATTCCGCGCGTCTGATTCCCCGCCTCTGATTCCCCAATTCTGATTCCCCACCTCTGATTCCCCAGTTCTGATTCCCCGCCTCTGATTCCCTGCCTCTGATTCTCCGCCTCTGATTCTCTGCCTCTGTTTCCCCATATCTGATTCCCGCCTCTGATTCCCCAAATCTGATTCCCCGCCTCTGATTCCCCAGCTCTGATTCCCCGAGTTTGATTCCCCACCTCTGATTCCCCAGTTCAGATTCCCCGCCTCTGATTCCCTGCCTCTGATTCTCCGCCTCTGATTCTCCGCCTCTGTTTCCCCATATCTGATTCCCCGCCTCTGATTCCCCAACTCTGATTCCCCGCCTGTGATTCCCCAGCTCTGATTCCCCGAGTTTGATTCCCCAACTCTGATTCCCCGCCTCTGATTACCCATCTCTGATTCACCACCTCTGATTCCCCATCTCTGATTCACCGCCTTTGATTCGCCAACTCTGATTCCCCATATCTAACTCCCCGCCTCTGATTCCCCGCCTCTGATTCCACGCCTCTGATTCCCCATATCTCATTCCGCGCCTCTGATTCCCCATATCTGACTCCCCGCCTCTGTTTCCCCGCCTCTGATTCCCCGCCTCTGATTCCCCATATCTCATTCCCCGCCTCTGATTCCCCAGCTCTGATTCCCCGCCTCTGTTTCACCGCCTCTGATTCCCCGCTTCTGATTCTGATTCCCTGCCTCTGATTCCCGATCTCTGATTCCCCACATCTGATTCCCTGCCTCTGATTCCCTGCCTCTGATTCCCCGCCTCTGATTCCCCACCTCTGATTCCCCATATCTGATTCCCCGCCTCTTTTTCCCCGCCTCTGATTCCCCGCCTCTGTTTCCCCATATCTGATTCCCGGACTCGGATTCCCCACCTCTGATTCCCCATCTCTTATTCCGCACATCCGATTCCCTGCCTCTGATTCCCAACCTATGATTCCCCACCTCTGATTCCCCATATCTGATTCTCCGCCTCAGTTTCCCCACCTCTGATTCCCCGCCTCTGTTTCCCCATAACTGATTCCCCGCCTCTGATTCCCCACCTCTGATTCCCCAGCTTTGATTCCCCGCCTTTGAAACCCCGCGTCTGATTCCCTGCCACTGATGCCCTGCCTCTCATTCCTCATCTTTGATTCCCCACCTCTGATTCCACGTGTCTGATTCCCTGCTTTTGATTCCCCGCCTCTGATTCCCCATCACTGCTTCCCCGCCTCTGATTTCCTGCCTCTGTTTCCCCATATCTGATTCCCCTCATCTGATTCCCTGCCTCTGGTTCCCCGCCTATGTTTCCCCGCCTCTGATGCCCAGCCTCTGTTTCCCCATACCTGATTCCCGGACTCGGATTCCCCACCTCTGATTCCCCATCTCTGATTCCGCACATCCGATTCCCTGCCTCTGATTCCCCGCCTCTGATTCCCCGCGTCTGATTCCCTGCCTCTGATTCCCAACCTATGATTCCCCACCTCTGATTCCCCATATCTGATTCTCCACCTCTGTTTCCCCGCATCTGATTCCCCGCCTCTGTTTCCCCTTATCTGATTCCCCGCCTCTGATTCCCCAACTCTGATTCCCCGCCTCTGATTCCCCAGCTTTGATTCCCAGCCTCTGATACCCCGCGTCTGATTCCCTGCCTCTGATTCCACATCTTTGATTCCCCACCTCTGATTCCACGTGTCTGATTCCCTGCCTCTGATTCCCCGCCTCTGATTCCCCGTCTCTGTTTCCCCACCTCTGATTCCCTGCCTCTGATTCCCCATATCTGATTCCCCTCATCTGATTCCCTGCCTCTGATTCCCCGCCTCTGATTCCCTGCCTCTGATTCCCAAATTCTGATTCCCCACATCTGAATCCCCATATCTGATTCCCCGCCTCTGATTCCCCGCCTCTGTTTCACCGCCTCTGATTCCCCGCCTCTGTTTCCCCATATATGATTCCCCGCCTCTGATTCCCCAACTCTGATTCCCCTCCTCTGATTCGCCAGCTATGATTCCCCGCCTCTGATACCCCGCGTCTGATTCCATGCCTCAGATTCCCCGCCTCTGATTCCCCATCTCTGATTCACCACCTCTGATTCCGCGCGTCTGATTCCACACCTCTGATTCCCCAATTCTGATTCCCCACCTCTGATTCCCCAGTTCTGATTCCCCGCCTCTGATCCCTGCCTCTGATTCCCCGCCTCTGATTCTCCGCCTCTGTTTCCCCATATCTGATTCCCCGCCTCTGATTCCCCAACTCTGATTCCCCGCCTCTGATTCCCCAGCTCTGATTCCCCGAGTTTGATTCCCCAACTCTGATTCCCCGCCTCTCATTCCCCATCTCTGATTCACCACCTCTGATTCCCCATCTCTGATTCACCGCCTTTGATTCGCCAACTCTGATTCCCCATATCTGACTCCCCGCCTCTGTTTCCCCGCCTCTGATTCACGGACTCTGATTCCCCACCTCTGATTCCCAGTCCTCTTATTCCCGGCATCTGATTCCCGGCCTCTGATTCGCGGCCTCTGATTCCCTGCCACTGATTCCCCGACCCTGACTCAACACCTGATTCCCCACATCTGATTCCCCGCCTCTGTTTCCCCACCTCTGATTCTCCACCTCTGATACCCCGCCTCTGATTCCCCATCTCTAATTCATCACATCTGATTCCCCACATCTGCTTCCCCATCTCTGATTCACTGCCTCTGATTCTCCACCTCTGATTCCCCATTTCTGATTCCCCGCCTATGTTTCCCCACCTCTGATTCCCCGTCTCTGATTCGCCATATCGGATTCCCCGCCTCTGATTCCCCGATTCTGATTCCGATTCCCTGCCTCTGATTCCCCATCTCTGATTCCCCACATCTGATTCCCTGCCTCTGATTCCCTATCTCTGATTCCCCGCCTCTGATTCCCCGCCTCTGGTTCACAACCTCTGATTCCCCACCTCTGATTCCCCATATCTCATTCCCCGCCTCTGTTTCCCCGCCTCTGATTCCCCGCCTCTGTTTCCCCATATCTGATTCCCAGCCTCTGATTCCCGGCCTCTGATTCCCGGCCTTTGATACCCCGCTTCTGATTCTGATATCCTGCCTCTGATTCCCTGTCTCTGATTCCCATCTCTCATTTCACCACCTCTGATTCCCCACCTCTGATTCCCCATATCTGACTCCCCGCCTCTGTTTCCACGCCTCTGATTCCCCGCCACTGATTCCCTATCTCTGATTCCCCGCCTCTGATTTGCCATCTCTGATTCCCCGACCCTGATTCCCGAGCTCTGATTCCCCACCACTGATTCCCCGCGTCTGATTCCCCGCCTCTGAGTCCCTTCCTCTGATTCCCCATCTCTGATTCACCACCTCTGATTCCCCATCTCTGATTCCCGGCCTCTGATTCCCCACCTCTGATTCCCGGCCTCTGATTCCTGGCTTCTGAATCCTGGCCTCTTATTCCCCGCCTCTGATTCCCCATCTCTGATTTACAACCTCTGAATCCCCGCGTCTGATTCACCACCGCTGATTCCCCGCCTATTATTCCCCATCTCTAATTCCCGGCCTCTGATTCCCCACCTCTGATTCCCGGCCTCTGATTCCCGCCCTCTGATTCCCGGCCTCTCATTCCTGGCCTCTGATTCCCGGCCTCTGATTCCCCGCCTCTGATTCCCCGCCTCTGATTCCCTGCCTCTGATTCCCAATCTCTGATTCCGCACATCTGATTCCCTGCCTCTGATTCCCAGCCTCTGACTCCCCGCCTCTGATTCCCTGACTCTGATTCCCAACCTCTGATTCCCCATCTCTGATTCCCCATATCTGATTCCCCGCCTCTGTTACCCCGCCTCTGATTCCCCGCCTCTGTTTCCCCATATATGATTCCCCGCCTCTGATTCCCCAACTCTGATTCCCCGCCTCTAATTCCCCAGCTCTGATTCCCTGCCTCTGATTCCCCGTGTTTGATTCCCTGCCTCTGATTCCCCGCGTCTGATTCCGCCATCTGTGATTCACCGCCTTTGATTTGCCACATCTGATTCCCCATATCAGATTCCCCGCCTCTGTATCCCCGCCTCTGATTCGTCGCCTCTGATTCCCCATATCTCATTCCCCGCCTCTGATTCCCCATCTCTGATTCCGCACATCTGATTCCCTGCCTCTGATTCCCCACCTCTAATTCCCCATATCTGATTCCCCGCCTCTGTTTCCCCGCCTCTGATTCCCCGCCTCTGTTTCCCCATATCTAATTCCACGCCTCTGATTCCCCAACTCTGATTCCCCGACTCTGATTCCACAGCTCTGATTCCCCGCCTCTGATTCCCCGCATCTGAATCCCTGCCTCTGATTCCCCGCCTCTGATTCCCTGCCTCTGATTCCGAATTCTGACTTCCCACCTCTGAATCCCAATATCTGATTAAACGCCTCGGATTCCCCAACTCTGATTCCCCGCCTCTGATTCCCCAGCTCTGATTCCCCGCCTCTGATTCCCCGCATCTGATTCCCTGCCTCTGATTCCCCGCATCTGATTCCCTGCCTCTGATTCCCCGCCTCTGATTCCCTGCCTCTGATTCCCAACCTCTGATTCCCCACCTCTGATTCCCCATCTCTGATTCCGCACATCCGATTCCCTGGCTCTGATTCCCCGCATCTGATTCCCCGCGTCTGATTCCCTGCCTCTGATTCCCCGCCTCTGATTCCCCATCTCTGATTCACCACCTCGATTCCGCGCGTCTGATTCCCACCTCTGATTCCCCAATTCTGATTCCCCACCTCTGATTCCCCAGTTCTGATTCCCCGCCTCTGATTCCCTGCTCTGATACTCCGCCTCTGATTCTCCGCCTCTGTTTCCCCATATCTGATTCTCCGCCTCTGATTCCCCAACTCTGATTCCCCGCCTCTGATTCCCCATCTCTGATTCCGCACATCCGATTCCCTGCCTCTGATTCCCCGCCTCTGATTCCCCGCGTCTGATTCCCTGCCTCTGATTCCCAACCTATGATTCCCCACCTCTGATTCCCCATATCTGATTCTCCACCTCTGTTTCCCCGCATCTGATTCCCCGCCTCTGTTTCCCCTTATCTGATTCCCCGCCTCTGATTCCCCAACTCTGATTCCCCGCCTCTGATTCCCCAGCTTTGATTCCCAGCCTCTGATACCCCGCGTCTGATTCCCTGCCTCTGATTCCACATCTTTGATTCCCCACCTCTGATTCCACGTGTCTGATTCCCTGCCTCTGATTCCCCGCCTCTGATTCCCCGTCTCTGTTTCCCCACCTCTGATTCCCTGCCTCTGATTCCCCATATCTGATTCCCCTCATCTGATTCCCTGCCTCTGATTCCCCGCCTCTGATTCCCTGCCTCTGATTCCCAAATTCTGATTCCCCACATCTGAATCCCCATATCTGATTCCCCGCCTCTGATTCCCCGCCTCTGTTTCACCGCCTCTGATTCCCCGCCTCTGTTTCCCCATATCTGATTCCCCGCCTCTGATTCCCCAACTCTGATTCCCCTCCTCTGATTCGCCAGCTATGATTCCCCGCCTCTGATACCCCGCGTCTGATTCCATGCCTCAGATTCCCCGCCTCTGATTCCCCATCTCTGATTCACCACCTCTGATTCCGCGCGTCTGATTCCACACCTCTGATTCCCCAATTCTGATTCCCCACCTCTGATTCCCCGCCTCTGATTCCCCGCCTCTGAGTCCCTTCCTCTGATTCCCCATCTCTGATTCACCACCTCTGATTCCCCATCTCTGAATCCCCGCGTCTGATTCCCTGCCTCTGATTCCCCGCCTCTGATTCCCCATCTCTGATACACCACCTCTGATTCCCCACATATGAGTCCCCATATCAGATTCCCCGAATCAGTTTCACCGCCTCTGATTCCCCGCCTCTGATTCCCCATATCTGATTCCCCGCGTCTGATTCGCCAGCTATGAATCCCTGCCTCTGATTCCCCGCGTCTGAATCCCTGCCTCTGATTCCCCGCCTCTGATTCCCTGTGTTTGATTCCCTGCCTCTGATTCCCCGCCTCTGATTCCCCATGTCTGATTCACCGCCTCTGATTCGCCACCTCAGATTCCCCATATCTGATTCCCTGCCTCTGTTTCCCGGCCTCTGATTCCCCGCCTCTGATTCCCCATATCTGATTCCCCGCCTCTGATTCCCCATATCTGATTCCCCGCGTCTGAATCCCTGCGTCTGATTCCACGCCTCTGATGCCCCATCTCTGATTCATCACCTCTGATTCCCTGCGTCTGATTCCCCGACTCTGATTACACATCTCTGATTCCCCATCTCTGATTCCCCAATTCTGATTCCCCGCCTCTGATTCCCCAGCTCAGATTCCCCGCCTCTGATTCCCAACCTCTGATTCCCCACCTCTGGTTCCCCATATCTGATTCCCCGCCTCTGTTTCCCCGCCTCTGATTCCCCATCTCTGATTCACAGCCTCTGATTCCCCACCTCTGATTCCCCATATCTGATTCCCGGCCTCTGATTCCCAGCCTCTGATTCCCGGCCTCTGATACCCCGCTTCTGATTCTGATTCCCCGCCTCTGATTCCCCAGCTCTGATTCCCCGCCTCTGATTCCCCGCATCTGATTCCCTGCCTCTGATTCCCCGCATCTGATTCCCTGCCTCTGATTCCCCGCCTCTGATTCCCTGCCTCTGATTCCCCAGCTCTGATTCCCCGCCTCTGATTCCCCGCATCTGATTCCCTGCCTCTGATTCCCCGCATCTGATTCCCTGCCTCTGATTCCCCGCCTCTGATTCCCTGCCTCTGATTCCCAACCTCTGATTCCCCACCTCTGATTCCCCATCTCTGATTCCGCACATCCGATTCCCTGGCTCTGATTCCCCGCATCTGATTCCCCGCGTCTGATTCCCTGCCTCTGATTCCCCGCCTCTGATTCCCCGCCTCTGATTCTCCATATCTCATTCCCCGCCTCTGAATCCCCATCTCTGATTCCCGGACTCTGATTCCCCACCTCTGATTCCCGGCCTCTTATTCCCAGCATCTGATTCCCGGCCTCTGATTCCCGGCCTCTGATTCCCCGCTTCTGATTCTGATTCCCTGCCTCTGATTCCCCATCTCTGATTCCCCACGTCTGATTCCCTGCCTATGATTCCCCGCCTCTGATTCCCCGCATCTGATTCCCCGCCCCTGATTCCCCACGTCTGATTACCCATATCTGATTCCCCGCCTCTGTTTCCCCGCCTCTGATTCCCCGCCTCTGATTCCCCATCTCTGATTCACCGCCTCTGATTCCCCGTGTCTGATTCCCTGCCTCTGATTCCCCGCCTCTGTTTCCCCGCCTCTGATTCCCGTCCTCTGATTCCCCATATCTCATTCCCCGCCTCTGATTCCCCATCTCTGATTCCCGGACTCTGATTCCCCACCTCTGAATTCCCGCCTCTGATTCCCCCGCTCTGATTCCCCGCCTCTGATTCCCTATGTTTGATTCCCTGCCTCTGATTCCCCGCCTCTGATTCCCCATGTCTGATTCACCACCTCTGATTCGCCACCTCAGATTCCCCATATCTGATTCCCTGCCTCTGTTTCCCCGCCTCTGATTCCCCGCCTCTGATTCCCCATATCTGATTCCCCGCCTCTGATTCCCCATATCTGATTCCCCGCCTCTGATTCCCCATCTCTGATTCCCGGAATCTGATTCCCCACCTCTGATTCCTGTCCTCTGATTCCCGGCCTCTGATTCCCGGCCTCTGATTCCCGGCCTCTGATTCCCCGCTTCTGATTCTGATTCCCTGCCTCTGATTCCCCATCTCTGATTCGGCACATCTGATTCCCTGCCTCTTATTCCCCGCCTCTGTTTCCCCGCCTCTGATTCCCTTCCTCTGATTCCCCATATCTCATTCCCCGCCTCAGATTCCCCATCTCTGATTCCCGGACTCTGATTCCCCACCTCTGAATCACCGCCTCTGATTCCCCAGCTCTGATTCCCCGCCTCTGATTCCCCGTGTCTGATTCCCCGCCTCTGATTCCCCAGCTCTGATTCCCAGCCTGTGATTCCCCGTGTTTATTTCCCTGCCTCTGATTCCCCATCCCTGATTCCCCACCTCTGATTCCCTTCCTCTGTTACCCCATCTCTGATTCCCCGCCTCTGATTCTCCGTGTCTGATTCCCCGCCTTTGAGTCCCTTCCTCTGATTCCCCATCTCTGATTCACCACCTCTGATTCTCCATCTCTGATTCCCCGCGTCTGATTCCCTGCCTCTGATTCCACGCCTCTGATTCCCCATCTCTGATTCACCACCTCTGATTCCCCACCTATGATTCCCCAACTCTGATTCCCCGCCTCTGATTCGCCAGCTATGATACCCCACCTCCTATTCCCCGCGTCTGAATCCCTGCGTCTGATTCCACGCCTCTGATGCCCCATCTCTGATTCATCACCTCTGATTCCCTGCGTCTGATTCCCCGACTCTGATTACACATCTCTGATTCGGCACATCTGATTCCCTGCCTCTGATTCCCCGCCTCTGATTCCCCGCCTTTGATTCCCCATCTCTGAATCACCACCTCTGATTCCCCACCTATGAGTCCCCATATCTGATTCCCCGCCTCTGTTTCCCCGCCTCTGATTCCCCGCCTCTGATTCCCCATATCTGATTCCCCACCTCTGATTCCCCAACTCTGATTCCCCGCCTCTGATTCGCCAGCTATGATTCCCCGCCTCTGATTCCCCGCGTCTGAATCCCTGCGTCTGATTCCACGCCTCTGATGCCCCATCTCTGATTCATCACCTCTGATTCCCTGCGTCTGATTCCCCGACTCTGATTACACATCTCTGATTCCCCATCTCTGATTCCCCAATTCTGATTCCCCGCCTCTGATTCCCCAGCTCAGATTCCCCGCCTCTGATTCCCAACCTCTGATTCACCACCTCTGGTTCCCCATATCTGATTCCCCACCTCTGATTCCCCAACTCTGATTCCCCGCCTCTGATTCCCCAACTCTGATACCCCGCCTCTGATTCCCCGTGTTTGATTCCCTGCCTCTGATTCCCCGCCTCTGATTCCCCATCTCTGGTTCACCGCCTTTGATTTGCCACCTCTGATTCCCCATATCTGATTCCCCGCCTCTGTTTCCCCGCCTCTGATTCCCCGCCTCTGATTCCCCATATCTCATTCCCGCCTCTGATTCCCCATCTCTGATTCCCGGACTCTGATTCCCCATTTCTGATTCCCGGACTCTGATTCCCCACCTCTGATTCCCAGCCTCTTATTCCCGGCATCTGATTACCGGCCTCTGATTCCCGGCCTCTGATTCCCCGCTTCTGTTTCTGATTCCCTGCCTCTGATACCCCGCCTCTGATTCCCCATCTCTGATTCACCACCTCTGATTCCCAACCTATGATTCCCCATATCTGATTCCCCGCCTCTGTTCCCCGCCTCTGATTCCCCGCCTCTGATTCCCCATATCTGATTCCCCACCTCTTATTCCCCAACTCTGATTCCCCGCCTCTGATTCCCCAGCTCTGATTCCCCGCCTCTGATTCCCCGCCTCTGAGTCCCTTCCTCTGATTCCCCATCTCTGATTCACCACCTCTGATTCCCCATCTCTGAATCCCCGCGTCTGATTCCCTGCCTCTGATTCCCCGCCTCTGATTCCCCATCTCTGATACACCACCTCTGATTCCCCACATATGAGTCCCCATATCAGATTCCCCGAATCAGTTTCACCGCCTCTGATTCCCCGCCTCTGATTCCCCATATCTGATTCCCCGCGTCTGATTCGCCAGCTATGAATCCCTGCCTCTGATTCCCCGCGTCTGAATCCCTGCCTCTGATTCCCCGCCTCTGATTCCCTGTGTTTGATTCCCTGCCTCTGATTCCCCGCCTCTGATTCCCCATGTCTGATTCACCGCCTCTGATTCGCCACCTCAGATTCCCCATATCTGATTCCCTGCCTCTGTTTCCCGGCCTCTGTTTCCCGGCCTCTGATTCCCCGCCTCTGATTCCCCATATCTGATTCCCCGCCTCTGATTCCCCATATCTGATTCCCCGCGTCTGAATCCCTGCGTCTGATTCCACGCCTCTGATGCCCCATCTCTGATTCATCACCTCTGATTCCCTGCGTCTGATTCCCCGACTCTGATTACACATCTCTGATTCCCCATCTCTGATTCCCCAATTCTGATTCCCCGCCTCTGATTCCCCAGCTCAGATTCCCCGCCTCTGATTCCCAACCTCTGATTCCCCACCTCTGGTTCCCCATATCTGATTCCCCGCCTCTGTTTCCCCGCCTCTGATTCCCCATCTCTGATTCACAGCCTCTGATTCCCCACCTCTGATTCCCCATATCTGATTCCCGGCCTCTGATTCCCAGCCTCTGATTCCCGGCCTCTGATACCCCGCTTCTGATTCTGATTCCCTGCCTCTGATTCCCCATCTCTGATTCCCCACGTCTGATTCCCTGCCTATGATTCCCCGCCTCTGATTCCCCGCATCTGATTCCCCGCCCCTGATTCCCCACGTCTGATTACCCATATCTGATTCCCCGCCTCTGTTTCCCCGCCTCTGATTCCCCGCCTCTGATTCCCCATCTCTGATTCACCGCCTCTTATTCCCCAACTCTGATTTCCCACCTCTGATTCCCCAGCTCTGATTCCCCGCCTCTGATTCCCCGCGTCTGATTCCCTGCCTCTAATTCCCCGCCTCTGATTCCCATCTCTGATTCACCACCTCTGATTCCCCAACTCTGATACCCCATATCTAACTCCCCGCCTCTAATTCCCCACGTCTGATTCCCCGCCTCTGATTCCCCATCTCTGATTCCCCGCCTCTGATTCCACATCTCTGATTCCCCGCCTATGATTCCCCGTGTCTGATTCCCCGCCTCTGAGTCCCTTCCTCTGATTCCCCATCTCTGATTCACCACCTCTGATTCCCCGCCTCTGATTCCCCGCCTCTGATTCCCCATCTCTGATTTACAACCTCTGAATCGCCGCATCTGATTCACCACCGCTGATTCCCCGCCTCTGATTCCTCATCTCTGATTCCCGGCCTCTGATACCCCATCTCTGATTCCCGGCCTCTGATTCCCGGCCTCTGATTCCCGGCCTCTCATTCCCGGCCTCTGATTCCCTGCCTCTGATTCCCTGCCTCTGATTCCCCGCCTCTGATTCCCTGCCTCTGATTCCCCGTCACCGATTCTGCACATCTGATTCCCTGCCTCTGATTCCCTGCCTCTGATTCCCCGCCTCTGTTTCCCCATATCTGATTCCCCACCTCTGATTCCCCAACTCTGATTCCCCGCCTCTGATTCCCCAACTCTGATACCCCGCCTCTGATTCCCCGTGTTTGATTCCCTGCCTCTGATTCCCCGCCTCTGATTCCCCATCTCTGGTTCACCGCCTTTGATTTGCCACCTCTGATTCCCCATATCTGATTCCCCGCCTCTGTTTCCCCGCCTCTGATTCCCCGCCTCTGATTCCCCATATCTCATTCCCGCCTCTGATTCCCCATCTCTGATTCCCGGACTCTGATTCCCCATTTCTGATTCCCGGACTCTGATTCCCCACCTCTGATTCGCAGCCTCTTATTCCCGGCATCTGATTACCGGCCTCTGATTCCCGGCCTCTGATTCCCCGCTTCTGTTTCTGATTCCCTGCCTCTGATACCCCGCCTCTGATTCCCCATCTCTGATTCACCACCTCTGATTCCCAACCTATGATTCCCCATATCTGATTCCCCGCCTCTGTTCCCCGCCTCTGATTCCCCGCCTCTGATTCCCCATATCTGATTCCCCACCTCTGATTCCCCAACTCTGATTCCCCGCCTCTGATTCGCCAGCTATGATTCCCCGCCTCTGATTCCCCGCGTCTGATTCCCTGCCTCTGATTCCCCGCCTCTAATTCCCCATCTCTGATTCACCACCTCTGATTCGCTGCGTCTGATTCCCTGCCTCTGATTTCCCATCTCTGATTCCCCATCTCTGATTCCCCAATTCTGATTCCCCGCCTCTGATTCCCCAGCTCTGATTCCCCAAATCTGAATCCCCGCCTCAGATTCCCCAGCTCTGATTCCCCGCCTCTGATTCCCCGTATCTGATTCCCGGCCTCTGATTCCCCAGCTCCGATTCCCAGCCTGTGATTCCCCGTGTTTGATTCCCTGCCTCTGATTCCCTGCCTCTGATTCCCAATCTCTGATTCACCGCCTCTGATTCCCCACCTCTGATTCCCCATATCTGATTCCCTGCCTCTGATTCCCCGGCCTCTGATTCCCGGCCTCTGATACCCCGCTTCTGATTCTGATTCCCTGCCTCTGATTCCCAATCTCTGATTCCCCATCTCTGATTCCCCACATCTGATTCCCTGCCTATGATTCCCCGCCTCTGATTCCCCGCCTCTGATTCCCCGCCCCTGATTCCCCACCTCTGATTACCCATATCTGATTCCCCGCCTCTGTTTCCCTGCCTCTGATTCCCCGCCTCTGATTCCCCATATCTAATTCCACGCCTCTTATTCCCCAACTCTGATCCCCCGCCTCTGATTCCCCAGCTCTGCTTCCCCGCCTCTGATTCCCCGCCTCTGATTCCCTGCCTGTTATTCCCCGCATCTGATTCCCCATCTCTGATTCACCACCTCTGATTCCCCAACTATGATTCCCCATATCTGACTCCCCGCCTCTAATTCCCCGCCTCTGATTCCCCACCTCTGATTCCCCATCTCTGATTCCCCGCCTCTGATTCCCCATTTCTGATTCCCCGCCTCTGAGTCCCTTCCTCTGATTCCCCATCTCTGATTTACCACCTCTGATTCCCCATCTCTGAATCCCCGCGTCTGATTCCCTGCCTCTGATTCCCCGCCTCTGATTCCCCATCTCTGATACACCACCTCTGATTCCCCACATATGAGTCCCCATATCTGATTCCCCGAATCAGTTTCACCGCCTCTGATTCCCCGCCTCTGATTCCCCATATCTGATTCCCCACCTCTGATTCCCCAACTCTGATTCCCCGCCTCTGATTCGCCAGCTATGAATCCCTGCCTCTGATTCCACGCGGCTGAATCCCTGCCTCTGATTCCCCGCCTCTGATTCCCTGTGTTTGATTCCCTGCCTCTGATTCCCCGCCTCTGATTCCCCATGTCTGATTCACCGCCTCTGATTCGCCACCTCAGATTCCCCATATCTGATTCCCTGCCTCTGTTTCCCCGCCTCTGATTCCCCGCCTCTGATTCCCCATATCTGATTCCCCGCCTCTGATTCCCCATATCTGATTCTCCGCCTCTGATACCCCATCTCTGATTCCCCACCTCTGATTCCCCAACTCTGATACCCCATCTTTGATTCACCACCTCTGATTCTCCATCTCTGATTCCCCGCATCTGATTCCCTGCCTCTGATTCCCCGCCTCTGATTCCCCATATCTGATTCCCCACCTCTGATTCCCTGCGTCTGATTCCCCGACTCTGATTACACATCTCTGATTCCCCATCTCTGATTCCCCAATTCTGATTCCCTGCCTCTGATTCCCCATCTCAGATTCCCCGCCTCTGATTCCCCATCTCTGATTCCCCACCTCTGATTCCTGTCCTCTGATTCCCGGCCTCTGATTCCCGGCCTCTGATTCCCGGCCTCTGATTCCCCGCTTCTGATTCTGATTCCCTGCCTCTGATTCCCCATCTCTGATTCGGCACATCTGATTCACTGCCTCTGATTCCCCGCCTCTGTTTCCCCGCCTCTGATTCCCTTCCTCTGATTCCCCATATCTCATTCCCCGCCTCTGATTCCCCATCTCTGATTCCCGGACTCTGATTCCCCACCTCTGAATCCCCGCCTCTGATTCCCTAGCTCTGATTCCCCGCCTCTGATTCCCCGTGTCTGATTCCCTGCCTCTGATTCCCCGCCTCTGTTTCCCCGCCTCTGATTCCCGTCCTCTGATTCCCCATATCTCATTCCCCGCCTCTGATTCCCCATCTCTGATTCCCGGACTCTGATTCCCCACCTCTGAATTCCCGCCTCTGATTCCCCCGCTCTGATTCCCCGCCTCTGATTCCCTATGTTTGATTCCCTGCCTCTGATTCCCCGCCTCTGATTCCCCATGTCTGATTCACCACCTCTGATTCGCCACCTCAGATTCCCCATATCTGATTCCCTGCCTCTGTTTCCCCGCCTCTGATTCCCCGCCTCTGATTCCCCATATCTGATTCCCCGCCTCTGATTCCCCATATCTGATTCCCCGCCTCTGATTCCCCATCTCTGATTCCCGGAATCTGATTCCCCACCTCTGATTCCTGTCCTCTGATTCCCGGCCTCTGATTCCCGGCCTCTGATTCCCGGCCTCTGATTCCCCGCTTCTGATTCTGATTCCCTGCCTCTGATTCCCCATCTCTGATTCGGCACATCTGATTCCCTGCCTCTTATTCCCCGCCTCTGTTTCCCCGCCTCTGATTCCCTTCCTCTGATTCCCCATATCTCATTCCCCGCCTCAGATTCCCCATCTCTGATTCCCGGACTCTGATTCCCCACCTCTGAATCACCGCCTCTGATTCCCCAGCTCTGATTCCCCGCCTCTGATTCCCCGTGTCTGATTCCCCGCCTCTGATTCCCCAGCTCTGATTCCCAGCCTGTGATTCCCCGTGTTTATTTCCCTGCCTCTGATTCCCCATCCCTGATTCCCCACCTCTGATTCCCTTCCTCTGTTACCCCATCTCTGATTCCCCGCCTCTGATTCTCCGTGTCTGATTCCCCGCCTTTGAGTCCCTTCCTCTGATTCCCCATCTCTGATTCACCACCTCTGATTCTCCATCTCTGATTCCCCGCGTCTGATTCCCTGCCTCTGATTCCACGCCTCTGATTCCCCATCTCTGATTCACCACCTCTGATTCCCCACCTATGATTCCCCAACTCTGATTCCCCGCCTCTGATTCGCCAGCTATGATACCCCACCTCCTATTCCCCGCGTCTGAATCCCTGCGTCTGATTCCACGCCTCTGATGCCCCATCTCTGATTCATCACCTCTGATTCCCTGCGTCTGATTCCCCGACTCTGATTACACATCTCTGATTCGGCACATCTGATTCCCTGCCTCTGATTCCCCGCCTCTGATTCCCCGCCTTTGATTCCCCATCTCTGAATCACCACCTCTGATTCCCCACCTATGAGTCCCCATATCTGATTCCCCGCCTCTGTTTCCCCGCCTCTGATTCCCCGCCTCTGATTCCCCATATCTGATTCCCCACCTCTGATTCCCCAACTCTGATTCCCCGCCTCTGATTCGCCAGCTATGATTCCCCGCCTCTGATTCCCCGCGTCTGAATCCCTGCGTCTGATTCCACGCCTCTGATGCCCCATCTCTGATTCATCACCTCTGATTCCCTGCGTCTGATTCCCCGACTCTGATTACACATCTCTGATTCCCCATCTCTGATTCCCCAATTCTGATTCCCCGCCTCTGATTCCCCAGCTCAGATTCCCCGCCTCTGATTCCCAACCTCTGATTCCCCACCTCTGGTTCCCCATATCTGATTCCCCACCTCTGATTCCCCAACTCTGATTCCCCGCCTCTGATTCCCCAACTCTGATACCCCGCCTCTGATTCCCCGTGTTTGATTCCCTGCCTCTGATTCCCCGCCTCTGATTCCCCATCTCTGGTTCACCGCCTTTGATTTGCCACCTCTGATTCCCCATATCTGATTCCCCGCCTCTGATTCCCCATATCTCATTCCCGCCTCTGATTCCCCATCTCTGATTCCCGGACTCTGATTCCCCATTTCTGATTCCCGGACTCTGATTCCCCACCTCTGATTCCCAGCCTCTTATGCCCGGCATCTGATTACCGGCCTCTGATTCCCGGCCTCTGATTCCCCGCTTCTGTTTCTGATTCCCTGCCTCTGATACCCCGCCTCTGATTCCCCATCTCTGATTCACCACCTCTGATTCCCAACCTATGATTCCCCATATCTGATTCCCCGCCTCTGTTCCCCGCCTCTGATTCCCCGCCTCTGATTCCCCATATCTGATTCCCCACCTCTGATTCCCCAACTCTGATTCCCCGCCTCTGATTCGCCAGCTATGATTCCCTGCCTCTGATTCCCCGCGTCTGATTCCCTGCCTCTGATTCCCCGCCTCTAATTCCCCATCTCTGATTCACCACCTCTGATTCGCTGCGTCTGATACCCCGCCTCTGATTCACCAGCTCTGATTCCCCAAATCTGAATCCCCGCCTCAGATTCCCCAGCTCTGATTCCCCGCCTCTGATTCCCCGTATCTGATTCACCACCTCTGATTCGCTGTGTCTGATTCCCCGCCTCTGATTTCCCATCTCTGATTCCCCATCTCTGATTCCCCAATTCTGATTCCCCGCCTCTGATTCCCCAGATCTGATTCCCCAACTCTGAATCCCCGCCTCAGATTCCCCAGCTATGATTCCCCGCCTCTGATTCCCCGTGTTTGATTCCCTGCCTCTGATTCCCTGCCTCTGATTCCCAATCTCTGATTCACCGCCTCTGATTCCCCACCTCTGATTCCCCATAGCTGATTCCCTGCCTCTGATTCCCCGGCCTCTGATTCCCGGCCTCTGATACCCCGCTTCTGATTCTGATTCCCTGCCTCTGATTCCCCATCTCTGATTCCCCACATCTGATTCCCTGCCTATGATTCCCCGCCTCTGACTCCCCGCCTCTGATTCCCCGCCCCTGATTCCCCACCTCTGATTACCCATATCTGATTCCCCGCCTCTGATTCCCTGCCTCTGATTCCCCGCCTCTGATTCCCCATATCTAATTCCACGCCTCTTATTCCCCAACTCTGATTCCCCGCCTCTGATTCCCCAGCTCTGATTCCCCGCCTCTGATTCCCCGCCTCTGAGTCCCTTCCTCTGATTCCCCATCTCTGATTCACCACCTCTGATTCCCCATCTCTGAATCCCCGCGTCTGATTCCCTGCCTCTGATTCCCCGCCTCTGATTCCCCATCTCTGATACACCACCTCTGATTCCCCACATATGAGTCCCCATATCAGATTCCCCGAATCAGTTTCACCGCCTCTGATTCCCCGCCTCTGATTCCCCATATCTGATTCCCCGCGTCTGATTCGCCAGCTATGAATCCCTGCCTCTGATTCCCCGCGTCTGAATCCCTGCCTCTGATTCCCCGCCTCTGATTCCCTGTGTTTGATTCCCTGCCTCTGATTCCCCGCCTCTGATTCCCCATGTCTGATTCACCGCCTCTGATTCGCCACCTCAGATTCCCCATATCTGATTCCCTGCCTCTGTTTCCCGGCCTCTGATTCCCCGCCTCTGATTCCCCATATCTGATTCCCCGCCTCTGATTCCCCATATCTGATTCCCCGCGTCTGAATCCCTGCGTCTGATTCCACGCCTCTGATGCCCCATCTCTGATTCATCACCTCCGATTCCCTGCGTCTGATTCCCCGACTCTGATTACACATCTCTGATTCCCCATCTCTGATTCCCCAATTCTGATTCCCCGCCTCTGATTCCCCAGCTCAGATTCCCCGCCTCTGATTCCCAACCTCTGATTCCCCACCTCTGGTTCCCCATATCTGATTCCCCGCCTCTGTTTCCCCGCCTCTGATTCCCCATCTCTGATTCACAGCCTCTGATTCCCCACCTCTGATTCCCCATATCTGATTCTCGGCCTCTGATTCCCAGCCTCTGATTCCCGGCCTCTGATACCCCGCTTCTGATTCTGATTCCCTGCCTCTGATTCCCCATCTCTGATTCCCCACGTCTGATTCCCTGCCTATGATTCCCCGCCTCTGATTCCCCGCATCTGATTCCCCGCCCCTGATTCCCCACATCTGATTACCCATATCTGATTCCCCGCCTCTGTTTCCCCGCCTCTGATTCCCCGCCTCTGATTCCCCATCTCTGATTCACCGCCTCTGATTCCCCGTGTCTGATTCCCTGCCTCTGATTCCCCGCCTCTGTTTCCCCGCCTCTGATTCCCGTCCTCTGATTCCCCATATCTCATTCCCCGCCTCTGATTCCCCATCTCTGATTCCCGGACTCTGATTCCCCACCTCTGAATTCCCGCCTCTGATTCCCCCGCTCTGATTCCCCGCCTCTGATTCCCTATGTTTGATTCCCTGCCTCTGATTCCCCGCCTCTGATTCCCCATGTCTGATTCACCACCTCTGATTCGCCACCTCAGATTCCCCATATCTGATTCCCTGCCTCTGTTTCCCCGCCTCTGATTCCCCGCCTCTGATTCCCCATATCTGATTCCCCGCCTCTGATTCCCCATATCTGATTCCCCGCCTCTGATTCCCCATCTCTGATTCCCGGAATCTGATTCCCCACCTCTGATTCCTGTCCTCTGATTCCCGGCCTCTGATTCCCGGCCTCTGATTCCCGGCCTCTGATTCCCCGCTTCTGATTCTGATTCCCTGCCTCTGATTCCCCATCTCTGATTCGGCACATCTGATTCCCTGCCTCTTATTCCCCGCCTCTGTTTCCCCGCCTCTGATTCCCTTCCTCTGATTCCCCATATCTCATTCCCCGCCTCAGATTCCCCATCTCTGATTCCCGGACTCTGATTCCCCACCTCTGAATCACCGCCTCTGATTCCCCAGCTCTGATTCCCCGCCTCTGATTCCCCGTGTCTGATTCCCCGCCTCTGATTCCCCAGCTCTGATTCCCAGCCTGTGATTCCCCGTGTTTATTTCCCTGCCTCTGATTCCCCATCCCTGATTCCCCACCTCTGATTCCCTTCCTCTGTTACCCCATCTCTGATTCCCCGCCTCTGATTCTCCGTGTCTGATTCCCCGCCTTTGAGTCCCTTCCTCTGATTCCCCATCTCTGATTCACCACCTCTGATTCTCCATCTATGATTCCCCGCGTCTGATTCCCTGCCTCTGATTCCACGCCTCTGATTCCCCATCTCTGATTCACCACCTCTGATTCCCCACCTATGATTCCCCAACTCTGATTCCCCGCCTCTGATTCCCCGTGTCTGATTCCCCGCCTCTGATTCCCCAGCTCTGATTCCCAGCCTGTGATTCCCCGTGTTTATTTCCCTGCCTCTGATTCCCCATCCCTGATTCCCCACCTCTGATTCCCTTCCTGTGTTACCCCATCTCTGATTCCCCGCCTCTGATTCTCCGTGTCTGATTCCCCGCCTTTGAGTCCCTTCCTCTGATTCCCCATCTCTGATTCACCACCTCTGATTCCCAACCTATGATTCCCCATATCTGATTCCCCGCCTCTGTTCCCCGCCTCTGATTCCCCGCCTCTGATTCCCCATATCTGATTCCCCACCTCTGATTCCCCAACTCTGATTCCCCGCCTCTGATTCGCCAGCTATGATTCCCTGCCTCTGATTCCCCGCGTCTGATTCCCTGCCTCTGATTCCCCGCCTCTAATTCCCCATCTCTGATTCACCACCTCTGATTCGCTGCGTCTGATTCCCCGCCTCTGATTCCCCAGCTCTGATTCCCCAAATCTGAATCCCCGCCTCAGATTCCCCAGCTCTGATTCCCCGCCTCTGATTCCCCGTATCTGATTCACCACCTCTGATTCGCTGTGTCTGATTCCCCGCCTCTGATTTCCCATCTCTGATTCCCCATCTCTGATTCCCCAATTCTGATTCCCCGCCTCTGATTCCCCAGATCTGATTCCCCAACTCTGAATCCCCGCCTCAGATTCCCCAGCTCTGATTCCCCGCCTCTGATTCCCCGTGTTTGATTCCCTGCCTCTGATTCCCTGCCTCTGATTCCCAATCTCTGATTCACCGCCTCTGATTCCCCACCTCTGATTCCCCATAGCTGATACCCTGCCTCTGATTCCCCGGCCTCTGATTCCCGGCCTCTGATACCCCGCTTCTGATTCTGATTCCCTGCCTCTGATTCCCCATCTCTGATTCCCCACATCTGATTCCCTGCCTATGATTCCCCGCCTCTGACTCCCCGCCTCTGATTCCCCGCCCCTGATTCCCCACCTCTGATTACCCATATCTGATTCCCCGCCTCTGATTCCCTGCCTCTGATTCCCCGCCTCTGATTCCCCATATCTAATTCCACGCCTCTTATTCCCCAACTCTGATTCCCCGCCTCTGATTCCCCAGCTCTGATTCCCCGCCTCTGATTCCCCGCCTCTGAGTCCCTTCCTCTGATTCCCCATCTCTGATTCACCACCTCTGATTCCCCATCTCTGAATCCCCGCGTCTGATTCCCTGCCTATGATTCCCCGCCTCTGATTCCCCATCTCTGATACACCACCTCTGATTCCCCACATATGAGTCCCCATATCAGATTCCCCGAATCAGTTTCACCGCCTCTGATTCCCCGCCTCTGATTCCCCATATCTGATTCCCCGCGTCTGATTCGCCAGCTATGAATCCCTGCCTCTGATTCCCCGCGTCTGAATCCCTGCCTCTGATTCCCCGCCTCTGATTCCCTGTGTTTGATTCCCTGCCTCTGATTCCCCGCCTCTGATTCCCCATGTCTGATTCACCGCCTCTGATTCGCCACCTCAGATTCCCCATATCTGATTCCCTGCCTCTGTTTCCCGGCCTCTGATTCCCCGCCTCTGATTCCCCATATCTGATTCCCCGCCTCTGATTCCCCATATCTGATTCCCCGCGTCTGAATCCCTGCGTCTGATTCCACGCCTCTGATGCCCCATCTCTGATTCATCACCTCCGATTCCCTGCGTCTGATTCCCCGACTCTGATTACACATCTCTGATTCCCCATCTCTGATTCCCCAATTCTGATTCCCCGCCTCTGATTCCCCAGCTCAGATTCCCCGCCTCTGATTCCCAACCTCTGATTCCCCACCTCTGGTTCCCCATATCTGATTCCCCGCCTCTGTTTCCCCGCCTCTGATTCCCCATCTCTGATTCACAGCCTCTGATTCCCCACCTCTGATTCCCCATATCTGATTCCCGGCCTCTGATTCCCAGCCTCTGATTCCCGGCCTCTGATACCCCGCTTCTGATTCTGATTCCCTGCCTCTGATTCCCCATCTCTGATTCCCCACGTCTGATTCCCTGCCTATGATTCCCCGCCTCTGATTCCCCGCATCTGATTCCCCGCCCCTGATTCCCCACATCTGATTACCCATATCTGATTCCCCGCCTCTGTTTCCCCGCCTCTGATTCCCCGCCTCTGATTCCCCATCTCTGATTCACCGCCTCTGATTCCCCGTGTCTGATTCCCTGCCTCTGATTCCCCGCCTCTGTTTCCCCGCCTCTGATTCCCGTCCTCTGATTCCCCATATCTCATTCCCCGCCTCTGATTCCCCATCTCTGATTCCCGGACTCTGATTCCCCACCTCTGAATTCCCGCCTCTGATTCCCCCGCTCTGATTCCCCGCCTCTGATTCCCTATGTTTGATTCCCTGCCTCTGATTCCCCGCCTCTGATTCCCCATGTCTGATTCACCACCTCTGATTCGCCACCTCAGATTCCCCATATCTGATTCCCTGCCTCTGTTTCCCCGCCTCTGATTCCCCGCCTCTGATTCCCCATATCTGATTCCCCGCCTCTGATTCCCCATATCTGATTCCCCGCCTCTGATTCCCCATCTCTGATTCCCGGAATCTGATTCCCCACCTCTGATTCCTGTCCTCTGATTCCCGGCCTCTGATTCCCGGCCTCTGATTCCCGGCCTCTGATTCCCCGCTTCTGATTCTGATTCCCTGCCTCTGATTCCCCATCTCTGATTCGGCACATCTGATTCCCTGCCTCTTATTCCCCGCCTCTGTTTCCCCGCCTCTGATTCCCTTCCTCTGATTCCCCATATCTCATTCCCCGCCTCAGATTCCCCATCTCTGATTCCCGGACTCTGATTCCCCACCTCTGAATCACCGCCTCTGATTCCCCAGCTCTGATTCCCCGCCTCTGATTCCCCGTGTCTGATTCCCCGCCTCTGATTCCCCAGCTCTGATTCCCAGCCTGTGATTCCCCGTGTTTATTTCCCTGCCTCTGATTCCCCATCCCTGATTCCCCACCTCTGATTCCCTTCCTCTGTTACCCCATCTCTGATTCCCCGCCTCTGATTCTCCGTGTCTGATTCCCCGCCTTTGAGTCCCTTCCTCTGATTCCCCATCTCTGATTCACCACCTCTGATTCTCCATCTATGATTCCCCGCGTCTGATTCCCTGCCTCTGATTCCACGCCTCTGATTCCCCATCTCTGATTCACCACCTCTGATTCCCCACCTATGATTCCCCAACTCTGATTCCCCGCCTCTGATTCCCCGTGTCTGATTCCCCGCCTCTGATTCCCCAGCTCTGATTCCCAGCCTGTGATTCCCCGTGTTTATTTCCCTGCCTCTGATTCCCCATCCCTGATTCCCCACCTCTGATTCCCTTCCTCTGTTACCCCATCTCTGATTCCCCGCCTCTGATTCTCCGTGTCTGATTCCCCGCCTTTGAGTCCCTTCCTCTGATTCCCCATCTCTGATTCACCACCTCTGATTCTCCATCTCTGATTCCCCGCGTCTGATTCCCTGCCTCTGATTCCACGCCTCTGATTCCCCATCTCTGATTCACCACCTCTGATTCCCCACCTATGATTCCCCAACTCTGATTCCCCGCCTCTGATTCGCCAGCTATGATACCCCACCTCCTATTCCCCGCGTCTGAATCCCTGCGTCTGATTCCACGCCTCTGATGCCCCATCTCTGATTCATCACCTCTGATTCCCTGCGTCAGATTCCCCGACTCTGATTACACATCTCTGATTCGGCACATCTGATTCCCTGCCTCTGATTCCCCGCCTCTGATTCCCCGCCTTTGATTCCCCATCTCTGAATCACCACCTCTGATTCCCCACCTATGAGTCCCCATATCTGATTCCCCGCCTCTGTTTCCCCGCCTCTGATTCCCCGCCTCTGATTCCCCATATCTGATTCCCCACCTCTGATTCCCCAACTCTGATTCCCCGCCTCTGATTCGCCAGCTATGATTCACCGCCTCTGATTCCCCGCGTCTGAATCCCTGCGTCTGATTCCACGCCTCTGATGCCCCATCTCTGATTCATCACCTCTGATTCCCTGCGTCTGATTCCCCGACTCTGATTACACATCTCTGATTCCCCATCTCTGATTCCCCAATTCTGATTCCCCGCCTCTGATTCCCCAGCTCAGATTCCCCGCCTCTGATTCCCAACCTCTGATTCCCCACCTCTGGTTCCCCATATCTGATTCCCCACCTCTGATTCCCCAACTCTGATTCCCCGCCTCTGATTCCCCAACTCTGATACCCCGCCTCTGATTCCCCGTGTTTGATTCCCTGCCTCTGATTCCCCGCCTCTGATTCCCCATCTCTGGTTCACCGCCTTTGATTTGCCACCTCTGATTCCCCATATCTGATTCCCCGCCTCTGATTCCCCAGCTCAGATTCCCCGCCTCTGATTCCCAACCTCTGATTCCCCACCTCTGGTTCCCCATATCTGATTCCCCGCCTCTGTTTCCCCGCCTCTGATTCCCCATCTCTGATTCACAGCCTCTGATTCCCCACCTCTGATTCCCCATATCTGATTCCCGGCCTCTGATTCCCAGCCTCTGATTCCCGGCCTCTGATACCCCGCTTCTGATTCTGATTCCCTGCCTCTGATTCCCCATCTCTGATTCCCCACGTCTGATTCCCTGCCTATGATTCCCCGCCTCTGATTCCCCGCATCTGATTCCCCGCCCCTGATTCCCCACGTCTGATTACCCATATCTGATTCCCCGCCTCTGTTTCCCCGCCTCTGATTCCCCGCCTCTGATTCCCCATCTCTGATTCACCGCCTCTGATTCCCCGTGTCTGATTCCCTGCCTCTGATTCCCCGCCTCTGTTTCCCCGCCTCTGATTCCCGTCCTCTGATTCCCCATATCTCATTCCCCGCCTCTGATTCCCCATCTCTGATTCCCGGACTCTGATTCCCCACCTCTGAATTCCCGCCTCTGATTCCCCCGCTCTGATTCCCCGCCTCTGATTCCCTGTGTTTGATTCCCTGCCTCTGATTCCCCGCCTCTGATTCCCCATGTCTGATTCACCACCTCTGATTCGCCACCTCAGATTCCCCATATCTGATTCCCTGCCTCTGTTTCCCCGCCTCTGATTCCCCGCCTCTGATTCCCCATATCTGATTCCCCGCCTCTGATTCCCCATATCTGATTCCCCGCCTCTGATTCCCCATCTCTGATTCCCGGAATCTGATTCCCCACCTCTGATTCCTGTCCTCTGATTCCCGGCCTCTGATTCCCGGCCTCTGATTCCCGGCCTCTGATTCCCCGCTTCTGATTCTGATTCCCTGCCTCTGATTCCCCATCTCTGATTCGGCACATCTGATTCCCTGCCTCTTATTCCCCGCCTCTGTTTCCCCGCCTCTGATTCCCTTCCTCTGATTCCCCATATCTCATTCCCCGCCTCAGATTCCCCATCTCTGATTCCCGGACTCTGATTCCCCACCTCTGAATCACCGCCTCTGATTCCCCAGCTCTGATTCCCCGCCTCTGATTCCCCGTGTCTGATTCCCCGCCTCTGATTCCCCAGCTCTGATTCCCAGCCTGTGATTCCCCGTGTTTATTTCCCTGCCTCTGATTCCCCATCCCTGATTCCCCACCTCTGATTCCCTTCCTCTGTTACCCCATCTCTGATTCCCCGCCTCTGATTCTCCGTGTCTGATTCCCCGCCTTTGAGTCCCTTCCTCTGATTCCCCATCTCTGATTCACCACCTCTGATTCTCCATCTCTGATTCCCCGCGTCTGATTCCCTGCCTCTGATTCCACGCCTCTGATTCCCCATCTCTGATTCACCACCTCTGATTCCCCACCTATGATTCCCCAACTCTGATTCCCCGCCTCTGATTCGCCAGCTATGATACCCCACCTCCTAATCCCCGCGTCTGAATCCCTGCGTCTGATTCCACGCCTCTGATGCCCCATCTCTGATTCATCACCTCTGATTCCCTGCGTCTGATTCCCCGACTCTGATTACACATCTCTGATTCGGCACATCTGATTCCCTGCCTCTGATTCCCCGCCTCTGATTCCCCGCCTTTGATTCCCCATCTCTGAATCACCACCTCTGATTCCCCACCTATGAGTCCCCATATCTGATTCCCCGCCTCTGTTTCCCCGCCTCTGATTCCCCGCCTCTGATTCCCCATATCTGATTCCCCACCTCTGATTCCCCAACTCTGATTCCCCGCCTCTGATTCGCCAGCTATGATTCCCCGCCTCTGATTCCCCGCGTCTGAATCCCTGCGTCTGATTCCACGCCTCTGATGCCCCATCTCTGATTCATCACCTCTGATTCCCTGCGTCTGATTCCCCGACTCTGATTACACATCTCTGATTCCCCATCTCTGATTCCCCAATTCTGATTCCCCGCCTCTGATTCCCCAGCTCAGATTCCCCGCCTCTGATTCCCAACCTCTGATTCCCCACCTCTGGTTCCCCATATCTGATTCCCCACCTCTGATTCCCCAACTCTGATTCCCCGCCTCTGATTCCCCAACTCTGATACCCCGCCTCTGATTCCCCGTGTTTGATTCCCTGCCTCTGATTCCCCGCCTCTGATTCCCCATCTCTGGTTCACCGCCTTTGATTTGCCACCTCTGATTCCCCATATCTGATTCCCCGCCTCTGTTTCCCCGCCTCTGATTCCCCGCCTCTGATTCCCCATATCTCATTCCCGCCTCTGATTCCCCATCTCTGATTCCCGGACTCTGATTCCCCATTTCTGATTCCCGGACTCTGATTCCCCACCTCTGATTCCCAGCCTCTTATTCCCGGCATCTGATTACCGGCCTCTGATTCCCGGCCTCTGATTCCCCGCTTCTGTTTCTGATTCCCTGCCTCTGATACCCCGCCTCTGATTCCCCATCTCTGATTCACCACCTCTGATTCCCAACCTATGATTCCCCATATCTGATTCCCCGCCTCTGTTCCCCGCCTCTGATTCCCCGCCTCTGATTCCCCATATCTGATTCCCCACCTCTGATTCCCCAACTCTGATTCCCCGCCTCTGATTCGCCAGCTATGATTCCCTGCCTCTGATTCCCCGCGTCTGATTCCCTGCATCTGATTCCCCGCCTCTAATTCCCCATCTCTGATTCACCACCTCTGATTCGCTGCGTCTGATTCCCCGCCTCTGATTCCCCAGCTCTGATTCCCCAAATCTGAATCCCCGCCTCAGATTCCCCAGCTCTGATTCCCCGCCTCTGATTCCCCGTATCTGATTCACCACCTCTGATTCGCTGTGTCTGATTCCCCGCCTCTGATTTCCCATCTCTGATTCCCCATCTCTGATTCCCCAATTCTGATTCCCCGCCTCTGATTCCCAGATCTGATTCCCCAACTCTGAATCCCCGCCTCAGATTCCCCAGCTCTGATTCCCCGCCTCTGATTCCCCGTGTTTGATTCCCTGCCTCTGATTCCCTGCCTCTGATTCCCAATCTCTGATTCACCGCCTCTGATTCCCCACCTCTGATTCCCCATAGCTGATTCCCTGCCTCTGATTCCCCGGCCTCTGATTCCCGGCCTCTGATACCCCGCTTCTGATTCTGATTCCCTGCCTCTGATTCCCCATCTCTGATTCCCCACATCTGATTCCCTGCCTATGATTCCCCGCCTCTGACTCCCCGCCTCTGATTCCCCGCCCCTGATTCCCCACCTCTGATTACCCATATCTGATTCCCCGCCTCTGATTCCCTGCCTCTGATTCCCCGCCTCTGATTCCCCATATCTAATTCCACGCCTCTTATTCCCCAACTCTGATTCCCCGCCTCTGATTCCCCAGCTCTGATTCCCCGCCTCTGATTCCCCGCCTCTGAGTCCCTTCCTCTGATTCCCCATCTCTGATTCACCACCTCTGATTCCCCATCTCTGAATCCCCGCGTCTGATTCCCTGCCTCTGATTCCCCGCCTCTGATTCCCCATCTCTGATACACCACCTCTGATTCCCCACATATGAGTCCCCATATCAGATTCCCCGAATCAGTTTCACCGCCTCTGATTCCCCGCCTCTGATTCCCCATATCTGATTCCCCGCGTCTGATTCGCCAGCTATGAATCCCTGCCTCTGATTCCCCGCGTCTGAATCCCTGCCTCTGATTCCCCGCCTCTGATTCCCTGTGTTTGATTCCCTGCCTCTGATTCCCCGCCTCTGATTCCCCATGTCTGATTCACCGCCTCTGATTCGCCACCTCAGATTCCCCATATCTGATTCCCTGCCTCTGTTTCCCGGCCTCTGATTCCCCGCCTCTGATTCCCCATATCTGATTCCCCGCCTCTGATTCCCCATATCTGATTCCCCGCGTCTGAATCCCTGCGTCTGATTCCACGCCTCTGATGCCCCATCTCTGATTCATCACCTCTGATTCCCTGCGTCTGATTCCCCGACTCTGATTACACATCTCTGATTCCCCATCTCTGATTCCCCAATTCTGATTCCCCGCCTCTGATTCCCCAGCTCAGATTCCCCGCCTCTGATTCCCAACCTCTGATTCCCCACCTCTGGTTCCCCATATCTGATTCCCCGCCTCTGTTTCCCCGCCTCTGATTCCCCATCTCTGATTCACAGCCTCTGATTCCCCACCTCTGATTCCCCATATCTGATTCCCGGCCTCTGATTCCCAGCCTCTGATTCCCGGCCTCTGATATCCCGCTTCTGATTCTGATTCCCTGCCTCTGATTCCCCATCTCTGATTCCCCACGTCTGATTCCCTGCCTATGATTCCCCGCCTCTGATTCCCCGCATCTGATTCCCCGCCCCTGATTCCCCACGTCTGATTACCCATATCTGATTCCCCGCCTCTGTTTCCCCGCCTCTGATTCCCCGCCTCTGATTCCCCATCTCTGATTCACCGCCTCTTATTCCCCAACTCTGATTTCCCACCTCTGATTCCCCAGCTCTGATTCCCCGCCTCTGATTCCCCGCGTCTGATTCCCTGCCTCTAATTCCCCGCCTCTGATTCCCATCTCTGATTCACCACCTCTGATTCCCCAACTCTGATACCCCATATCTAACTCCCCGCCTCTAATTCCCCACGTCTGATTCCCCGCCTCTGATTCCCCATCTCTGATTCCCCGCCTCTGATTCCACATCTCTGATTCCCCGCCTATGATTCCCCGTGTCTGATTCCCCGCCTCTGAGTCCCTTCCTCTGATTCCCCATCTCTGATTCACCACCTCTGATTCCCCAACTCTGATTCCCCGCCTCTGATTCGCCAGCTATGATTCCCCGCCTCTGATTCCCCGCGTCTGAATCCCTGCGTCTGATTCCACGCCTCTGATGCCCCATCTCTGATTCATCACCTCTGATTCCCTGCGTCTGATTCCCCGACTCTGATTACACATCTCTGATTCCCCATCTCTGATTCCCCAATTCTGATTCCCCGCCTCTGATTCCCCAGCTCAGATTCCCCGCCTCTGATTCCCAACCTCTGATTCCCCACCTCTGGTTCCCCATATCTGATTCCCCACCTCTGATTCCCCAACTCTGATTCCCCGCCTCTGATTCCCCAACTCTGATACCCCGCCTCTGATTCCCCGTGTTTGATTCCCTGCCTCTGATTCCCCGCCTCTGATTCCCCATCTCTGGTTCACCGCCTTTGATTTGCCACCTCTGATTCCCCATATCTGATTCCCCGCCTCTGTTTCCCCGCCTCTGATTCCCCGCCTCTGATTCCCCATATCTCATTCCCGCCTCTGATTCCCCATCTCTGATTCCCGGACTCTGATTCCCCATTTCTGATTCCCGGACTCTGATTCCCCACCTCTGATTCCCAGCCTCTTATTCCCGGCATCTGATTACCGGCCTCTGATTCCCGGCCTCTGATTCCCCGCTTCTGTTTCTGATTCCCTGCCTCTGATACCCCGCCTCTGATTCCCCATCTCTGATTCACCACCTCTGATTCCCAACCTATGATTCCCCATATCTGATTCCCCGCCTCTGTTCCCCGCCTCTGATTCCCCGCCTCTGATTCCCCATATCTGATTCCCCACCTCTGATTCCCCAACTCTGATTCCCCGCCTCTGATTCGCCAGCTATGATTCCCTGCCTCTGATTCCCCGCGTCTGATTCCCTGCATCTGATTCCCCGCCTCTAATTCCCCATCTCTGATTCACCACCTCTGATTCGCTGCGTCTGATTCCCCGCCTCTGATTCCCCAGCTCTGATTCCCCAAATCTGAATCCCCGCCTCAGATTCCCCAGCTCTGATTCCCCGCCTCTGATTCCCCGTATCTGATTCACCACCTCTGATTCGCTGTGTCTGATTCCCCGCCTCTGATTTCCCATCTCTGATTCCCCATCTCTGATTCCCCAATTCTGATTCCCCGCCTCTGATTCCCAGATCTGATTCCCCAACTCTGAATCCCCGCCTCAGATTCCCCAGCTCTGATTCCCCGCCTCTGATTCCCCGTGTTTGATTCCCTGCCTCTGATTCCCTGCCTCTGATTCCCAATCTCTGATTCACCGCCTCTGATTCCCCACCTCTGATTCCCCATAGCTGATTCCCTGCCTCTGATTCCCCGGCCTCTGATTCCCGGCCTCTGATACCCCGCTTCTGATTCTGATTCCCTGCCTCTGATTCCCCATCTCTGATTCCCCACATCTGATTCCCTGCCTATGATTCCCCGCCTCTGACTCCCCGCCTCTGATTCCCCGCCCCTGATTCCCCACCTCTGATTACCCATATCTGATTCCCCGCCTCTGATTCCCTGCCTCTGATTCCCCGCCTCTGATTCCCCATATCTAATTCCACGCCTCTTATTCCCCAACTCTGATTCCCCGCCTCTGATTCCCCAGCTCTGATTCCCCGCCTCTGATTCCCCGCCTCTGAGTCCCTTCCTCTGATTCCCCATCTCTGATTCACCACCTCTGATTCCCCATCTCTGAATCCCCGCGTCTGATTCCCTGCCTCTGATTCCCCGCCTCTGATTCCCCATCTCTGATACACCACCTCTGATTCCCCACATATGAGTCCCCATATCAGATTCCCCGAATCAGTTTCACCGCCTCTGATTCCCCGCCTCTGATTCCCCATATCTGATTCCCCGCGTCTGATTCGCCAGCTATGAATCCCTGCCTCTGATTCCCCGCGTCTGAATCCCTGCCTCTGATTCCCCGCCTCTGATTCCCTGTGTTTGATTCCCTGCCTCTGATTCCCCGCCTCTGATTCCCCATGTCTGATTCACCGCCTCTGATTCGCCACCTCAGATTCCCCATATCTGATTCCCTGCCTCTGTTTCCCGGCCTCTGATTCCCCGCCTCTGATTCCCCATATCTGATTCCCCGCCTCTGATTCCCCATATCTGATTCCCCGCGTCTGAATCCCTGCGTCTGATTCCACGCCTCTGATGCCCCATCTCTGATTCATCACCTCTGATTCCCTGCGTCTGATTCCCCGACTCTGATTACACATCTCTGATTCCCCATCTCTGATTCCCCAATTCTGATTCCCCGCCTCTGATTCCCCAGCTCAGATTCCCCGCCTCTGATTCCCAACCTCTGATTCCCCACCTCTGGTTCCCCATATCTGATTCCCCGCCTCTGTTTCCCCGCCTCTGATTCCCCATCTCTGATTCACAGCCTCTGATTCCCCACCTCTGATTCCCCATATCTGATTCCCGGCCTCTGATTCCCAGCCTCTGATTCCCGGCCTCTGATACCCCGCTTCTGATTCTGATTCCCTGCCTCTGATTCCCCATCTCTGATTCCCCACGTCTGATTCCCTGCCTATGATTCCCCGCCTCTGATTCCCCGCATCTGATTCCCCGCCCCTGATTCCCCACGTCTGATTACCCATATCTGATTCCCCGCCTCTGTTTCCCCGCCTCTGATTCCCCGCCTCTGATTCCCCATCTCTGATTCACCGCCTCTTATTCCCCAACTCTGATTTCCCACCTCTGATTCCCCAGCTCTGATTCCCCGCCTCTGATTCCCCGCGTCTGATTCCCTGCCTCTAATTCCCCGCCTCTGATTCCCATCTCTGATTCACCACCTCTGATTCCCCAACTCTGATACCCCATATCTAACTCCCCGCCTCTAATTCCCCACGTCTGATTCCCCGCCTCTGATTCCCCATCTCTGATTCCCCGCCTCTGATTCCACATCTCTGATTCCCCGCCTATGATTCCCCGTGTCTGATTCCCCGCCTCTGAGTCCCTTCCTCTGATTCCCCATCTCTGATTCACCACCTCTGATTCCCCGCCTCTGATTCCCCGCCTCTGATTCCCCATCTCTGATTTACAACCTCTGAATCGCCGCATCTGATTCACCACCGCTGATTCCCCGCCTCTGATTCCTCATCTCTGATTCCCGGCCTCTGATACCCCATCTCTGATTCCCGGCCTCTGATTCCCGGCCTCTGATTCCCGGCCTCTCATTCCCGGCCTCTGATTCCCTGCCTCTGATTCCCTGCCTCTGATTCCCCGCCTCTGATTCCCTGCCTCTGATTCCCCGTCACCGATTCTGCACATCTGATTCCCTGCCTCTGATTCCCTGCCTCTGATTCCCCGCCTCTGTTTCCCCATATCTGATTCCCCACCTCTGATTCCCCAACTCTGATTCCCCGCCTCTGATTCCCCAACTCTGATACCCCGCCTCTGATTCCCCGTGTTTGATTCCCTGCCTCTGATTCCCCGCCTCTGATTCCCCATCTCTGGTTCACCGCCTTTGATTTGCCACCTCTGATTCCCCATATCTGATTCCCCGCCTCTGTTTCCCCGCCTCTGATTCCCCGCCTCTGATTCCCCATATCTCATTCCCGCCTCTGATTCCCCATCTCTGATTCCCGGACTCTGATTCCCCATTTCTGATTCCCGGACTCTGATTCCCCACCTCTGATTCGCAGCCTCTTATTCCCGGCATCTGATTACCGGCCTCTGATTCCCGGCCTCTGATTCCCCGCTTCTGTTTCTGATTCCCTGCCTCTGATACCCCGCCTCTGATTCCCCATCTCTGATTCACCACCTCTGATTCCCAACCTATGATTCCCCATATCTGATTCCCCGCCTCTGTTCCCCGCCTCTGATTCCCCGCCTCTGATTCCCCATATCTGATTCCCCACCTCTGATTCCCCAACTCTGATTCCCCGCCTCTGATTCGCCAGCTATGATTCCCCGCCTCTGATTCCCCGCGTCTGATTCCCTGCCTCTGATTCCCCGCCTCTAATTCCCCATCTCTGATTCACCACCTCTGATTCGCTGCGTCTGATTCCCTGCCTCTGATTTCCCATCTCTGATTCCCCATCTCTGATTCCCCAATTCTGATTCCCCGCCTCTGATTCCCCAGCTCTGATTCCCCAAATCTGAATCCCCGCCTCAGATTCCCCAGCTCTGATTCCCCGCCTCTGATTCCCCGTATCTGATTCCCGGCCTCTGATTCCCCAGCTCCGATTCCCAGCCTGTGATTCCCCGTGTTTGATTCCCTGCCTCTGATTCCCTGCCTCTGATTCCCAATCTCTGATTCACCGCCTCTGATTCCCCACCTCTGATTCCCCATATCTGATTCCCTGCCTCTGATTCCCCGGCCTCTGATTCCCGGCCTCTGATACCCCGCTTCTGATTCTGATTCCCTGCCTCTGATTCCCAATCTCTGATTCCCCATCTCTGATTCCCCACATCTGATTCCCTGCCTATGATTCCCCGCCTCTGATTCCCCGCCTCTGATTCCCCGCCCCTGATTCCCCACCTCTGATTACCCATATCTGATTCCCCGCCTCTGTTTCCCTGCCTCTGATTCCCCGCCTCTGATTCCCCATATCTAATTCCACGCCTCTTATTCCCCAACTCTGATCCCCCGCCTCTGATTCCCCAGCTCTGCTTCCCCGCCTCTGATTCCCCGCCTCTGATTCCCTGCCTGTAATTCCCCGCATCTGATTCCCCATCTCTGATTCACCACCTCTGATTCCCCAACTATGATTCCCCATATCTGACTCCCCGCCTCTAATTCCCCGCCTCTGATTCCCCACCTCTGATTCCCCATCTCTGATTCCCCGCCTCTGATTCCCCATTTCTGATTCCCCGCCTCTGAGTCCCTTCCTCTGATTCCCCATCTCTGATTTACCACCTCTGATTCCCCATCTCTGAATCCCCGCGTCTGATTCCCCGCCTCTGTTCCCCGCCTCTGATTCCCCGCCTCTGATTCCCCATATCTGATTCCCCACCTCTGATTCCCAAACTCTGATTCCCCGCCTCTGATTCGCCAGCTATGATTCCCTGCCTCTGATTCCCCGCGTCTGATTCCCTGCCTCTGATTCCCCGCCTCTAATTCCCCATCTCTGATTCACTACCTCTGATTCGCTGCGTCTGATTCCCCGCCTCTGATTCCCCAGCTCTGATTCCCCAAATCTGAATCCCCGCCTCAGATTCCCCAGCTCTGATTCCCCGCCTCTGATTCCCCGTATCTGATTCACCACCTCTGATTCGCTGTGTCTGATTCCCCGCCTCTGATTTCCCATCTCTGATTCCCCATCTCTGATTCCCCAATTCTGATTCCCCGCCTCTGATTCCCCAGATCTGATTCCCCAACTCTGAATCCCCGCCTCAGATTCCCCAGCTCTGATTCCCCGCCTCTGATTCCCCGTGTTTGATTCCCTGCCTCTGATTCCCTGCCTCTGATTCCCAATCTCTGATTCACCGCCTCTGATTCCCCACCTCTGATTCCCCATAGCTGATTCCCTGCCTCTGATTCCCCGGCCTCTGATTCCCGGCCTATGATACCCCGCTTCTGATTCTGATTCCCTGCCTCTGATTCCCCGCCTCTGATTCCCCATCTCTGATACACCACCTCTGATTCCCCACATATGAGTCCCCATATCTGATTCCCCGCCTCTGTTCCCCGCCTCTGATTCCCCGCCTCTGATTCCCCATATCTGATTCCCCACCTCTGATTCCCCAACTCTGATTCCCCGCCTCTGATTCGCCAGCTATGATTCCCTGCCTCTGATTCCCCGCGTCTGATTCCCTGCCTCTGATTCCCCGCCTCTAATTCCCCATCTCTGATTCACCACCTCTGATTCGCTGCGTCTGATTCCCCGCCTCTGATTCCCCAGCTCTGATTCCCCAAATCTGAATCCCCGCCTCAGATTCCCCAGCTCTGATTCCCCGCCTCTGATTCCCCGTATCTGATTCACCACCTCTGATTCGCTGTGTCTGATTCCCCGCCTCTGATTTCCCATCTCTGATTCCCCATCTCTGATTCCCCAATTCTGATTCCCCGCCTCTGATTCCCCAGATCTGATTCCCCAACTCTGAATCCCCGCCTCAGATTCCCCAGCTCTGATTCCCCGCCTCTGATTCCCCGTGTTTGATTCCCTGCCTCTGATTCCCTGCCTCTGATTCCCAATCTCTGATTCACCGCCTCTGATTCCCCACCTCTGATTCCCCATAGCTGATTCCCTGCCTCTGATTCCCCGGCCTCTGATTCCCGGCCTCTGATACCCCGCTTCTGATTCTGATTCCCTGCCTCTGATTCCCCATCTCTGATTCCCCACATCTGATTCCCTGCCTATGATTCCCCGCCTCTGACTCCCCGCCTCTGATTCCCCGCCCCTGATTCCCCACCTCTGATTACCCATATCTGATTCCCCGCCTCTGATTCCCTGCCTCTGATTCCCCGCCTCTGATTCCCCATATCTAATTCCACGCCTCTTATTCCCCAACTCTGATTCCCCGCCTCTGATTCCCCAGCTCTGATTCCCCGCCTCTGATTCCCCGCCTCTGAGTCCCTTCCTCTGATTCCCCATCTCTGATTCACCACCTCTGATTCCCCATCTCTGAATCCCCGCGTCTGATTCCCTGCCTCTGATTCCCCGCCTCTGATTCCCCATCTCTGATACACCACCTCTGATTCCCCACATATGAGTCCCCATATCAGATTCCCCGAATCAGTTTCACCGCCTCTGATTCCCCGCCTCTGATTCCCCATATCTGATTCCCCGCGTCTGATTCGCCAGCTATGAATCCCTGCCTCTGATTCCCCGCGTCTGAATCCCTGCCTCTGATTCCCCGCCTCTGATTCCCTGTGTTTGATTCCCTGCCTCTGATTCCCCGCCTCTGATTCCCCATGTCTGATTCACCGCCTCTGATTCGCCACCTCAGATTCCCCATATCTGATTCCCTGCCTCTGTTTCCCGGCCTCTGATTCCCCGCCTCTGATTCCCCATATCTGATTCCCCGCCTCTGATTCCCCATATCTGATTCCCCGCGTCTGAATCCCTGCGTCTGATTCCACGCCTCTGATGCCCCATCTCTGATTCATCACCTCTGATTCCCTGCGTCTGATTCCCCGACTCTGATTACACATCTCTGATTCCCCATCTCTGATTCCCCAATTCTGATTCCCCGCCTCTGATTCCCCAGCTCAGATTCCCCGCCTCTGATTCCCAACCTCTGATTCCCCACCTCTGGTTCCCCATATCTGATTCCCCGCCTCTGTTTCCCCGCCTCTGATTCCCCATCTCTGATTCACAGCCTCTGATTCCCCACCTCTGATTCCCCATATCTGATTCCCGGCCTCTGATTCCCAGCCTCTGATTCCCGGCCTCTGATACCCCGCTTCTGATTCTGATTCCCTGCCTCTGATTCCCCATCTCTGATTCCCCACGTCTGATTCCCTGCCTATGATTCCCCGCCTCTGATTCCCCGCATCTGATTCCCCGCCCCTGATTCCCCACGTCTGATTACCCATATCTGATTCCCCGCCTCTGTTTCCCCGCCTCTGATTCCCCGCCTCTGATTCCCCATCTCTGATTCACCGCCTCTGATTCCCCGTGTCTGATTCCCTGCCTCTGATTCCCCGCCTCTGTTTCCCCGCCTCTGATTCCCGTCCTCTGATTCCCCATATCTCATTCCCCGCCTCTGATTCCCCATCTCTGATTCCCGGACTCTGATTCCCCACCTCTGAATTCCCGCCTCTGATTCCCCCGCTCTGATTCCCCGCCTCTGATTCCCTATGTTTGATTCCCTGCCTCTGATTCCCCGCCTCTGATTCCCCATGTCTGATTCACCACCTCTGATTCGTCACCTCAGATTCCCCATATCTGATTCCCTGCCTCTGTTTCCCCGCCTCTGATTCCCCGCCTCTGATTCCCCATATCTGATTCCCCGCCTCTGATTCCCCATATCTGATTCCCCGCCTCTGATTCCCCATCTCTGATTCCCGGAATCTGATTCCCCACCTCTGATTCCTGTCCTCTGATTCCCGGCCTCTGATTCCCGGCCTCTGATTCCCGGCCTCTGATTCCCCGCTTCTGATTCTGATTCCCTGCCTCTGATTCCCCATCTCTGATTCGGCACATCTGATTCCCTGCCTCTTATTCCCCGCCTCTGTTTCCCCGCCTCTGATTCCCTTCCTCTGATTCCCCATATCTCATTCCCCGCCTCAGATTCCCCATCTCTGATTCCCGGACTCTGATTCCCCACCTCTGAATCACCGCCTCTGATTCCCCAGCTCTGATTCCCCGCCTCTGATTCCCCGTGTCTGATTCCCCGCCTCTGATTCCCCAGCTCTGATTCCCAGCCTGTGATTCCCCGTGTTTATTTCCCTGCCTCTGATTCCCCATCCCTGATTCCCCACCTCTGATTCCCTTCCTCTGTTACCCCATCTCTGATTCCCCGCCTCTGATTCTCCGTGTCTGATTCCCCGCCTTTGAGTCCCTTCCTCTGATTCCCCATCTCTGATTCACCACCTCTGATTCTCCATCTCTGATTCCCCGCGTCTGATTCCCTGCCTCTGATTCCACGCCTCTGATTCCCCATCTCTGATTCACCACCTCTGATTCCCCACCTATGATTCCCCAACTCTGATTCCCCGCCTCTGATTCGCCAGCTATGATACCCCACCTCCTATTCCCCGCGTCTGAATCCCTGCGTCTGATTCCACGCCTCTGATGCCCCATCTCTGATTCATCACCTCTGATTCCCTGCGTCTGATTCCCCGACTCTGATTACACATCTCTGATTCGGCACATCTGATTCCCTGCCTCTGATTCCCCGCCTCTGATTCCCCGCCTTTGATTCCCCATCTCTGAATCACCACCTCTGATTCCCCACCTATGAGTCCCCATATCTGATTCCCCGCCTCTGTTTCCCCGCCTCTGATTCCCCGCCTCTGATTCCCCATATCTGATTCCCCACCTCTGATTCCCCAACTCTGATTCCCCGCCTCTGATTCGCCAGCTATGATTCCCCGCCTCTGATTCCCCGCGTCTGAATCCCTGCGTCTGATTCCACGCCTCTGATGCCCCATCTCTGATTCATCACCTCTGATTCCCTGCGTCTGATTCCCCGACTCTGATTACACATCTCTGATTCCCCATCTCTGATTCCCCAATTCTGATTCCCCGCCTCTGATTCCCCAGCTCAAATTCCCCGCCTCTGATTCCCAACCTCTGATTCCCCACCTCTGGTTCCCCATATCTGATTCCCCACCTCTGATTCCCCAACTCTGATTCCCCGCCTCTGATTCCCCAACTCTGATACCCCGCCTCTGATTCCCCGTGTTTGATTCCCTGCCTCTGATTCCCCGCCTCTGATTCCCCATCTCTGGTTCACCGCCTTTGATTTGCCACCTCTGATTCCCCATATCTGATTCCCCGCCTCTGTTTCCCCGCCTCTGATTCCCCGCCTCTGATTCCCCATATCTCATTCCCGCCTCTGATTCCCCATCTCTGATTCCCGGACTCTGATTCCCCATTTCTGATTCCCGGACTCTGATTCCCCACCTCTGATTCCCAGCCTCTTATTCCCGGCATCTGATTACCGGCCTCTGATTCCCGGCCTCTGATTCCCCGCTTCTGTTTCTGATTCCCTGCCTCTGATACCCCGCCTCTGATTCCCCATCTCTGATTCACCACCTCTGATTCCCAACCTATGATTCCCCATATCTGATTCCCCGCCTCTGTTCCCCGCCTCTGATTCCCCGCCTCTGATTCCCCATATCTGATTCCCCACCTCTGATTCCCCAACTCTGATTCCCCGCCTCTGATTCGCCAGCTATGATTCCCTGCCTCTGATTCCCCGCGTCTGATTCCCTGCCTCTGATTCCCCGCCTCTAATTCCCCATCTCTGATTCACCACCTCTGATTCGCTGCGTCTGATTCCCCGCCTCTGATTCCCCAGCTCTGATTCCCCAAATCTGAATCCCCGCCTCAGATTCCCCAGCTCTGATTCCCCGCCTCTGATTCCCCGTATCTGATTCACCACCTCTGATTCGCTGTGTCTGATTCCCCGCCTCTGATTTCCCATCTCTGATTCCCCATCTCTGATTCCCCAATTCTGATTCCCCGCCTCTGATTCCCCAGATCTGATTCCCCAACTCTGAATCCCCGCCTCAGATTCCCCAGCTCTGATTCCCCGCCTCTGATTCCCCGTGTTTGATTCCCTGCCTCTGATTCCCTGCCTCTGATTCCCAATCTCTGATTCACCGCCTCTGATTCCCCACCTCTGATTCCCCATAGCTGATTCCCTGCCTCTGATTCCCCGGCCTCTGATTCCCGGCCTCTGATACCCCGCTTCTGATTCCTATTCCCTGCCTCTGATTCCCCATCTCTGATTCCCCACATCTGATTCCCTGCCTATGATTCCCCGCCTCTGACTCCCCGCCTCTGATTCCCCGCCCCTGATTCCCCACCTCTGATTACCCATATCTGATTCCCCGCCTCTGATTCCCTGCCTCTGATTCCCCGCCTCTGATTCCCCATATCTAATTCCACGCCTCTTATTCCCCAACTCTGATTCCCCGCCTCTGATTCCCCAGCTCTGATTCCCCGCCTCTGATTCCCCGCCTCTGAGTCCCTTCCTCTGATTCCCCATCTCTGATTCACCACCTCTGATTCCCCATCTCTGAATCCCCGCGTCTGATTCCCTGCCTCTGATTCCCCGCCTCTGATTCCCCATCTCTGATACACCACCTCTGATTCCCCACATATGAGTCCCCATATCAGATTCCCCGAATCAGTTTCACCGCCTCTGATTCCCCGCCTCTGATTCCCCATATCTGATTCCCCGCGTCTGATTCGCCAGCTATGAATCCCTGCCTCTGATTCCCCGCGTCTGAATCCCTGCCTCTGATTCCCCGCCTCTGATTCCCTGTGTTTGATTCCCTGCCTCTGATTCCCCGCCTCTGATTCCCCATGTCTGATTCACCGCCTCTGATTCGCCACCTCAGATTCCCCATATCTGATTCACTGCCTCTGTTTCCCGGCCTCTGATTCCCCGCCTCTGATTCCCCATATCTGATTCCCCGCCTCTGATTCCCCATATCTGATTCCCCGCGTCTGAATCCCTGCGTCTGATTCCAAGCCTCTGATGCCCCATCTCTGATTCATCACCTCTGATTCCCTGCGTCTGATTCCCCGACTCTGATTACACATCTCTGATTCCCCATCTCTGATTCCCCAATTCTGATTCCCCGCCTCTGATTCCCCAGCTCAGATTCCCCGCCTCTGATTCCCAACCTCTGATTCCCCACCTCTGGTTCCCCATATCTGATTCCCCGCCTCTGTTTCCCCGCCTCTGATTCCCCATCTCTGATTCACAGCCTCTGATTCCCCACCTCTGATTCCCCATATCTGATTCCCGGCCTCTGATTCCCAGCCTCTGATTCCCGGCCTCTGATACCCCGCTTCTGATTCTGATTCCCTGCCTCTGATTCCCCATCTCTGATTCCCCACGTCTGATTCCCTGCCTATGATTCCCCGCCTCTGATTCCCCGCATCTGATTCCCCGCCCCTGATTCCCCACGTCTGATTACCCATATCTGATTCCCCGCCTCTTTTTCCCCGCCTCTGATTCCCCGCCTCTGATTCCCCATCTCTGATTCACCGCCTCTTATTCCCCAACTCTGATTTCCCACCTCTGATTCCCCAGCTCTGATTCCCCGCCTCTGATTCCCCGCGTCTGATTCCCTGCCTCTAATTCACCGCCTCTGATTCCCATCTCTGATTCACCACCTCTGATTCCCCAACTCTGATACCCCATATCTAACTCCCCGCCTCTAATTCCCCACGTCTGATTCCCCGCCTCTGATTCCCCATCTCTGATTCCCCGCCTCTGATTCCACATCTCTGATTCCCCGCCTATGATTCCCCGTGTCTGATTCCCCGCCTCTGAGTCCCTTCCTCTGATTCCCCATCTCTGATTCACCACCTCTGATTCCCCGCCTCTGATTCCCCGCCTCTGATTCCCCATCTCTGATTTACAACCTCTGAATCGCCGCATCTGATTCACCACCGCTGATTCCCCGCCTCTGATTCCTCATCTCTGATTCCCGGCCTCTGATACCCCATCTCTGATTCCCGGCCTCTGATTCCCGGCCTCTGATTCCCGGCCTCTCATTCCCGGCCTCTGATTCCCTGCCTCTGATTCCCTGCCTCTGATTCCCCTCCTCTGATTCCCTGCCTCTGATTCCCCGTCACCGATTCTGCACATCTGATTCCCTGCCTCTGATTCCCTGCCTCTGATTCCCCGCCTCTGTTTCCCCATATCTGATTCCCCACCTCTGATTCCCCAACTCTGATTCCCCGCCTCTGATTCCCCAACTCTGATACCCCGCCTCTGATTCCCCGTGTTTGATTCCCTGCCTCTGATTCCCCGCCTCTGATTCCCCATCTCTGGTTCACCGCCTTTGATTTGCCACCTCTGATTCCCCATATCTGATTCCCCGCCTCTGTTTCCCCGCCTCTGATTCCCCGCCTCTGATTCCCCATATCTCATTCCCGCCTCTGATTCCCCATCTCTGATTCCCGGACTCTGATTCCCCATTTCTGATTCCCGGACTCTGATTCCCCACCTCTGATTCGCAGCCTCTTATTCCCGGCATCTGATTACCGGCCTCTGATTCCCGGCCTCTGATTCCCCGCTTCTGTTTCTGATTCCCTGCCTCTGATACCCCGCCTCTGATTCCCCATCTCTGATTCACCACCTCTGATTCCCAACCTATGATTCCCCATATCTGATTCCCCGCCTCTGTTCCCCGCCTCTGATTCCCCGCCTCTGATTCCCCATATCTGATTCCCCACCTCTGATTCCCCAACTCTGATTCCCCGCCTCTGATTCGCCAGCTATGATTCCCCGCCTCTGATTCCCCGCGTCTGATTCCCTGCCTCTGATTCCCCGCCTCTAATTCCCCATCTCTGATTCACCACCTCTGATTCGCTGCGTCTGATTCCCTGCCTCTGATTTCCCATCTCTGATTCCCCATCTCTGATTCCCCAATTCTGATTCCCCGCCTCTGATTCCCCAGCTCTGATTCCCCAAATCTGAATCCCCGCCTCAGATTCCCCAGCTCTGATTCCCCGCCTCTGATTCCCCGTATCTGATTCCCGGCCTCTGATTCCCCAGCTCCGATTCCCAGCCTGTGATTCCCCGTGTTTGATTCCCTGCCTCTGATTCCCTGCCTCTGATTCCCAATCTCTGATTCACCGCCTCTGATTCCCCACCTCTGATTCCCCATATCTGATTCCCCAACTCTGATTCCCCGCCTCTGATTCGCCAGCTATGAATCCCTGCCTCTGATTCCCCGCGGCTGAATCCCTGCCTCTGATTCCCCGCCTCTGATTCCCTGTGTTTGATTCCCTGCCTCTGATTCCCCGCCTCTGATTCCCCATGTCTGATTCACCGCCTCTGATTCGCCACCTCAGATTCCCCATATCTGATTCCCTGCCTCTGTTTCCCCGCCTCTGATTCCCCGCCTCTGATTCCCCATATCTGATTCCCCGCCTCTGATTCCCCATATCTGATTCTCCGCCTCTGATACCCCATCTCTGATTCCCCGCCTCTGATTCCCCAACTCTGATACCCCATCTTTGATTCACCACCTCTGATTCTCCATCTCTGATTCCCCGCGTCTGATTCCCTGCCTCTGATTCCCCGCCTCTGATTCCCCATATCTGATTCCCCACCTCTGATTCCCTGCGTCTGATTCCCCGACTCTGATTACACATCTCTGATTCCCCATCTCTGATTCCCCAATTCTGATTCCCCACCTCTGATTCCCTGCGTCTGATTCCCCGACTCTGATTACACATCTCTGATTCCCCATCTCTGATTCCCCAATTCTGATTCCCTGCCTCTGATTCCCCAGCTCAGATTCCCCGCCTCTGATTCCCCATCTCTGATTCCCGGCCTCTGATTCCCGGCCTCTGATTCCCGGCCTCTGATTCCCCGCTTCTGATTCTGATTCCCTGCCTCTGATTCCCCATCTCTGATTCGGCACATCTGATTCACTGCCTCTGATTCCCCGCCTCTGTTTCCCCGCCTCTGATTCCCTTCCTCTGATTCCCAATATCTCATTCCCCGCCTCTGATTCCCCATCTCTGATTCCCGGACTCTGATTCCCCACCTCTAAATCCCCGCCTCTGATTCCCTAGCTCTGATTCCCCGCCTCTGATTCCCCGTGTCTGATTCCCTGCCTCTGATTCCCCGCCTCTGTTTCCCCGCCTCTGATTCCCGTCCTCTGATTCCCCATATCTCATTCCCCGCCTCTGATTCCCCATCTCTGATTCCCGGACTCTGATTCCCCACCTCTGAATCCCCGCCTCTGATTCCCTAGCTCTGATTCCCCGCCTCTGATTCCCCGTGTCTGATTCCCTGCCTCTGATTCCCCGCCTCTGTTTCCCCGCCTCTGATTCCCGTCCTCTGATTCCCAATATCTCATTCCCCGCCTCTAATTCCCCGCCTCTGATTCCCCACCTCTGATTCCCCATCTCTGATTCCCCGCCTCTGATTCCCCATTTCTGATTCCCCGCCTCTGAGTCCCTTCCTCTGATTCCCCATCTCTGATTCACCACCTCTGATTCCCCATCTCTGAATCCCCGCGTCTGATTCCCTGCCTCTGATTCCCCGCCTCTGATTCCCCATCTCTGATACACCACCTCTGATTCCCCACATATGAGTCCCCATATCAGATTCCCCGAATCAGTTTCACCGCCTCTGATTCCCCGCCTCTCATTCCCCATATCTGATTCCCCGCGTCTGATTCGCCAGCTATGAATCCCTGCCTCTGATTCCCCGCGTCTGAATCCCTGCCTCTGATTCCCCGCCTCTGATTCCCTGTGTTTGATTCCCTGCCTCTGATTCCCCGCCTCTGATTCCCCATGTCTGATTCACCGCCTCTGATTCGCCACCTCAGATTCCCCATATCTGATTCCCTGCCTCTGTTTCCCGGCCTCTGATTCCCCGCCTCTGATTCCCCATATCTGATTCCCTGCCTCTGATTCCCCATATCTGATTCCCCGCGTCTGAATCCCTGCGTCTGATTCCACGCCTCTGATGCCCCATCTCTGATTCATCACCTCTGATTCCCTGCGTCTGATTCCCCGACTCTGATTACACATCTCTGATTCCCCATCTCTGATTCCCCAATTCTGATTCCCCGCCTCTGATTCCCCAGCTCAGATTCCCCGCCTCTGATTCCCAACCTCTGATTCCCCACCTCTGGTTCCCCATATCTGATTCCCCGCCTCTGTTTCCCCGCCTCTGATTGCCCATCTCTGATTCACAGCCTCTGATTCCCCACCTCTGATTCCCCATATCTGATTCCCGGCCTCTGATTCCCAGCCTCTGATTCCCGGCCTCTGATACCCCGCTTCTGATTCTGATTCCCTGCCTCTGATTCCCCATCTCTGATTCCCCACGTCTGATTCCCTGCCTATGATTCCCCGCCTCTGATTCCCCGCATCTGATTCCCCGCCCCTGATTCCCCACGTCTGATTACCCATATCTGATTCCCCGCCTCTGTTTCCCCGCCTCTGATTCCCCGCCTCTGATTCCCCATCTCTGATTCACCGCCTCTTATTCCCCAACTCTGATTTCCCACCTCTGATTCCCCAGCTCTGATTCCCCGCCTCTGATTCCCCGCGTCTGATTCCCTGCCTCTAATTCCCCGCCTCTGATTCCCATCTCTGATTCACCACCTCTGATTCCCCAACTCTGATACCCCATATCTAACTCCCCGCCTCTAATTCCCCACGTCTGATTCCCCGCCTCTGATTCCCCATCTCTGATTCCCCGCCTCTGATTCCACATCTCTGATTCCCCGCCTATGATTCCCCGTGTCTGATTCCCCGCCTCTGAGTCCCTTCCTCTGATTCCCCATCTCTGATTCACCACCTCTGATTCCCCGCCTCTGATTCCCCGCCTCTGATTCCCCATCTCTGATTTACAACCTCTGAATCGCCGCATCTGATTCACCACCGCTGATTCCCCGCCTCTGATTCCTCATCTCTGATTCCCGGCCTCTGATACCCCATCTCTGATTCCCGGCCTCTGATTCCCGGCCTCTGATTCCCGGCCTCTCATTCCCGGCCTCTGATTCCCTGCCTCTGATTCCCCGCCTCTGATTCCCTGCCTCTGATTCCCCGTCACCGATTCTGCACATCTGATTCCCTGCCTCTGATTCCCTGCCTCTGATTCCCCGCCTCTGTTTCCCCATATCTGATTCCCCACCTCTGATTCCCCAACTCTGATTCCCCGCCTCTGATTCCCCAACTCTGATACCCCGCCTCTGATTCCCCGTGTTTGATTCCCTGCCTCTGATTCCCCGCCTCTGATTCCCCATCTCTGGTTCACCGCCTTTGATTTGCCACCTCTGATTCCCCATATCTGATTCCCCGCCTCTGTTTCCCCGCCTCTGATTCCCCGCCTCTGATTCCCCATATCTCATTCCCGCCTCTGATTCCCCATCTCTGATTCCCGGACTCTGATTCCCCATTTCTGATTCCCGGACTCTGATTCCCCACCTCTGATTCCCAGCCTCTTATTCCCGGCATCTGATTACCGGCCTCTGATTCCCGGCCTCTGATTCCCCGCTTCTGTTTCTGATTCCCTGCCTCTGATACCCCGCCTCTGATTCCCCATCTCTGATTCACCACCTCTGATTCCCAACCTATGATTCCCCATATCTGATTCCCCGCCTCTGTTCCCCGCCTCTGATTCCCCGCCTCTGATTCCCCATATCTGATTCCCCACCTCTGATTCCCCAACTCTGATTCCCCGCCTCTGATTCGCCAGCTATGATTCCCCGCCTCTGATTCCCCGCGTCTGATTCCCTGCCTCTGATTCCCCGCCTCTAATTCCCCATCTCTGATTCACCACCTCTGATTCGCTGCGTCTGATTCCCTGCCTCTGATTTCCCATCTCTGATTCCCCATCTCTGATTCCCCAATTCTGATTCCCCGCCTCTGATTCCCCAGCTCTGATTCCCCAAATCTGAATCCCCGCCTCAGATTCCCCAGCTCTGATTCCCCGCCTCTGATTCCCCGTATCTGATTCCCGGCCTCTGATTCCCCAGCTCCGATTCCCAGCCTGTGATTCCCCGTGTTTGATTCCCTGCCTCTGATTCCCTGCCTCTGATTCCCAATCTCTGATTCACCGCCTCTGATTCCCCACCTCTGATTCCCCATATCTGATTCCCTGCCTCTGATTCCCCGGCCTCTGATTCCCGGCCTCTGATACCCCGCTTCTGATTCTGATTCCCTGCCTCTGATTCCCAATCTCTGATTCCCCATCTCCGATTCCCCACATCTGATTCCCTGCCTATGATTCCCCGCCTCTGATTCCCCGCCTCTGATTCCGCGCCCCTGATTCCCCACCTCTGATTACCCATATCTGATTCCCCGCCTCTGTTTCCCTGCCTCTGATTCCCCGCCTCTGATTCCCCATATCTAATTCCACGCCTCTTATTCCCCAACTCTGATCCCCCGCCTCTGATTCCCCAGCTCTGCTTCCCCGCCTCTGATTCCCCGCCTCTGATTCCCTGCCTGTTATTCCCCGCATCTGATTCCCCATCTCTGATTCACCACCTCTGATTCCCCAACTATGATTCCCCATATCTGACTCCCCGCCTCTAATTCCCCGCCTCTGATTCCCCACCTCTGATTCCCCATCTCTGATTCCCCGCCTCTGATTCCCCATTTCTGATTCCCCGCCTCTGAGTCCCTTCCTCTGATTCCCCATCTCTGATTTACCACCTCTGATTCCCCATCTCTGAATCCCCGCGTCTGATTCCCTGCCTCTGATTCCCCGCCTCTGATTCCCCATCTCTGATACACCACCTCTGATTCCCCACATATGAGTCCCCATATCTGATTCCCCGAATCAGTTTCACCGCCTCTGATTCCCCGCCTCTGATTCCCCATATCTGATTCCCCACCTCTGATTCCCCAACTCTGATTCCCCGCCTCTGATTCGCCAGCTATGAATCCCTGCCTCTGATTCCCCGCGGCTGAATCCCTGCCTCTGATTCCCCGCCTCTGATTCCCTGTGTTTGATTCCCTGCCTCTGATTCCCCGCCTCTGATTCCCCATGTCTGATTCACCGCCTCTGATTCGCCACCTCAGATTCCCCATATCTGATTCCCTGCCTCTGTTTCCCCGCCTCTGATTCCCCGCCTCTGATTCCCCATATCTGATTCCCCGCCTCTGATTCCCCATATCTGATTCTCCGCCTCTGATACCCCATCTCTGATTCCCCGCCTCTGATTCCCCAACTCTGATACCCCATCTTTGATTCACCACCTCTGATTCTCCATCTCTGATTCCCCGCGTCTGATTCCCTGCCTCTGATTCCCCGCCTCTGATTCCCCATATCTGATTCCCCACCTCTGATTCCCTGCATCTGATTCCCCGACTCTGATTACACATCTCTGATTCCCCATCTCTGATTCCCCAATTCTGATTCCCTGCCTCTGATTCCCCAGCTCAGATTCCCCGCCTCTGATTCCCCATCTCTGATTCCCCACCTCTGATTCCTGTCCTCTGATTCCCGGCCTCTGATTCCCGGCCTCTGATTCCCGGCCTCTGATTCCCCGCTTCTGATTCTGATTCCCTGCCTCTGATTCCCCATCTCTGATTCGGCACATCTGATTCACTGCCTCTGATTCCCCGCCTCTGTTTCCCCGCCTCTGATTCCCTTCCTCTGATTCCCCATATCTCATTCCCCGCCTCTGATTCCCCATCTCTGATTCCCGGACTCTGATTCCCCACCTCTGAATCCCCGCCTCTGATTCCCTAGCTCTGATTCCCCGCCTCTGATTCCCCGTGTCTGATTCCCTGCCTCTGATTCCCCGCCTCTGTTTCCCCGCCTCTGATTCCCGTCCTCTGATTCCCCATATCTCATTCCCCGCCTCTGATTCCCCATCTCTGATTCCCGGACTCTGATTCCCCACCTCTGAATTCCCGCCTCTGATTCCCCCGCTCTGATTCCCCGCCTCTGATTCCCTATGTTTGATTCCCTGCCTCTGATTCCCCGCCTCTGATTCCCCATGTCTGATTCACCACCTCTGATTCGCCACCTCAGATTCCCCATATCTGATTCCCTGCCTCTGTTTCCCCGCCTCTGATTCCCCGCCTCTGATTCCCCATATCTGATTCCCCGCCTCTGATTCCCCATATCTGATTCCCCGCCTCTGATTCCCCATCTCTGATTCCCGGAATCTGATTCCCCACCTCTGATTCCTGTCCTCTGATTCCCGGCCTCTGATTCCCGGCCTCTGATTCCCGGCCTCTGATTCCCCGCTTCTGATTCTGATTCCCTGCCTCTGATTCCCCATCTCTGATTCGGCACATCTGATTCCCTGCCTCTTATTCCCCGCCTCTGTTTCCCCGCCTCTGATTCCCTTCCTCTGATTCCACATATCTCATTCCCCGCCTCAGATTCCCCATCTCTGATTCCCGGACTCTGATTCCCCACCTCTGAATCACCGCCTCTGATTCCCCAGCTCTGATTCCCCGCCTCTGATTCCCCGTGTCTGATTCCCCGCCTCTGATTCCCCAGCTCTGATTCCCAGCCTGTGATTCCCCGTGTTTATTTCCCTGCCTCTGATTCCCCATCCCTGATTCCCCACCTCTGATTCCCTTCCTCTGTTACCCCATCTCTGATTCCCCGCCTCTGATTCTCCGTGTCTGATTCCCCGCCTTTGAGTCCCTTCCTCTGATTCCCCATCTCTGATTCACCACCTCTGATTCTCCATCTCTGATTCCCCGCGTCTGATTCCCTGCCTCTGATTCCACGCCTCTGATTCCCCATCTCTGATTCACCACCTCTGATTCCCCACCTATGATTCCCCAACTCTGATTCCCCGCCTCTGATTCGCCAGCTATGATACCCCACCTCCTATTCCCCGCGTCTGAATCCCTGCGTCTGATTCCACGCCTCTGATGCCCCATCTCTGATTCATCACCTCTGATTCCCTGCGTCTGATTCCCCGACTCTGATTACACATCTCTGATTCGGCACATCTGATTCCCTGCCTCTGATTCCCCGCCTCTGATTCCCCGCCTTTGATTCCCCATCTCTGAATCACCACCTCTGATTCCCCACCTATGAGTCCCCATATCTGATTCCCCGCCTCTGTTTCCCCGCCTCTGATTCCCCGCCTCTGATTCCCCATATCTGATTCCCCACCTCTGATTCCCCAACTCTGATTCCCCGCCTCTGATTCGCCAGCTATGATTCCCCGCCTCTGATTCCCCGCGTCTGAATCCCTGCGTCTGATTCCACGCCTCTGATGCCCCATCTCTGATTCATCACCTCTGATTCCCTGCGTCTGATTCCCCGACTCTGATTACACATCTCTGATTCCCCATCTCTGATTCCCCAATTCTGATTCCCCGCCTCTGATTCCCCAGCTCAGATTCCCCGCCTCTGATTCCCAACCTCTGATTCCCCACCTCTGGTTCCCCATATCTGATTCCCCACCTCTGATTCCCCAACTCTGATTCCCCGCCTCTGATTCCCCAACTCTGATACCCCGCCTCTGATTCCCCGTGTTTGATTCCCTGCCTCTGATTCCCCGCCTCTGATTCCCCATCTCTGGTTCACCGCCTTTGATTTGCCACCTCTGATTCCCCATATCTGATTCCCCGCCTCTGTTTCCCCGCCTCTGATTCCCCGCCTCTGATTCCCCATATCTCATTCCCGCCTCTGATTCCCCATCTCTGATTCCCGGACTCTGATTCCCCATTTCTGATTCCCGGACTCTGATTCCCCACCTCTGATTCCCAGCCTCT